>NC_136509.1:14034630-14109630 GCF_053919585.1 Euprymna scolopes | reverse complement strand
TGCTAATTATGTTCTGATTAAAATGTTCATATTACAATAAAACAAATCCCAAGAATAAAAGACAAAAGATCCAGAACGGTAACTTTCTGATGGAGTAACAGATCTATTAAAAATATAGAAAAAATCTTTGACAATATCAGATGTAAGGCGTAAGCCCGTGAGAAATTAAATATATTTAAGAGTTACTTAAAGTTAGGACCATAGTCTGGCAACTGAGGAGATTGAGATAGCACTGCCTAAGCAGAAGGTCACTCATCACAGAATATCGATAAAGAGACAATAAGGACAATAAGTGATCTTTTATGTAAAAAAACATGAAAATTGGCTACAGTGATAAAAAAGTTGAACCTTGCATACGAAACTGCTTAAGTGTTTCAAATGTTAGCAGTTTGGCTACTATAAGGACATATGTAGGTGACAATAGTTATATGGCAAAGGGGATCTGTTTCACCTTGGGAACAAGTGCCAAAGAAGGGAAGATACTCAAATCCCCCCCCCCCACGTTTTCAAGATCGAGCAATTATTTTTTATTCATTAACATTTTTTAATGAGACATGACAGTGAAACACTTGTATAAGGCTTCAATTCAAAGCTGTTACAATTGGACTCGCTACTGAAAAAAAGACTTAGAATTAGAATTGTGTTTGTTGAGAAGGAGACTAAGTTACAATGAATTGATAGAAGTTGCTGAAACTTTTTTTTACATGCAGATCACCACTTATCAAGGCCCGGAGGCAACTCAGGGATAAGGGTTATTGTGTGTACAGTAATCAATGAAATAGTATTGTAGTAATCATTAGTATTGGAGATTTGATAGTGTCTTACTTAAGGGGGCGGTTTGTCAGGAGTTTTTTTATATTGGACTTGAAGACCTCCAAGTTGTAGTCAGGTGGGAAACAGGCAAATGGAAGAGAGTTCCACAGTCGTGCACTTTTGAAAAAGAAGCTCTGCTCATGGAATCTACGTTTGGATTTAGGCACAGATAAAGAGTGGGGAAAATTATTGACAGTAGTTTTAGCCAGGCGGGTGTTTCTCGTGAAAGATTGGCGCGGGACGAGAGATTGGAGCTCAGACGAGCACTTGCCATGGAAATAATGATAAAAGAAAGACAGGCTCGCAATGTCTCTTCTGTGGGAGAGAGGCTGCAGGGAAGAGAATAGGGCATCCCCCACTAAGCTACGAAGTCTATTTTGTACTCTGTCAAGGCAGGATAGGCTGTTTTTAGCAGCTCCTGCCCAAATGTGGCAGCAGTACTCCATCCTTGGACATATTTGGCTTTTATACAGATAGAGAATTGCATCAGTAGTGAGATATCTTCTAGAGCGGTAGAAGGATCCCACCATTTTCCCAGTGTCCTTGGCAACAGACCTGATGTATATGTTCCATTTCAGATCAGGAGTAAAGGTCAAACCCAGAAGCTTGTCAAAACATGGAGCCTCCCCAAGACGAAAGCCATCCATTTCAATTGATGCCAGATGGGGATCAGAGCGTTGATGATGTAAAGATAGAAGCTTGGTTTTGGATGCATTAAAAGTGATCAGCCACCTCTTCCTCCCTACTGTACCACGTGCTCAAGATCAGAGGAGAAAGAATTAGAGAGAACTTTGTCATTTACGGCCTTTGATGAGTTGCCACAGATGGTCATGTCATCAGTGTAGATGTCAACGAATGATTTAAGTATATGTTTTGGGAGATAATTGATGTAGATCAGGAAGAGAGTTGGGCCCAGGATGGACCGCTGAGGGACTCCAGCATTAATACTGTGGGCCTCTGATTTCTGCCGATCAACAACTATTCTTATGAACCTATTGGGGAGAAATGATTTAATAATTGAGAATATTTCCAGTGATACCGTAGCTGGAAATCTTGTGAAGTAGGCCCTTATGCCATACCTTATCGAAGGCCTTCGATATGTTAAGAGCAATTGCCCTGGAAAGGAAGCCTTTGTAAAAAGATTCACTAATCCTATGAGATATAACCGTTAGCACATCTACTGTAGATCTTGCGGAGCGGAAACCATATTGTATGTCACTAAGAAGGCTGTTTATGCTGAAGTGGTTGACTACTTCTTTATTTAATATGGATTCCAACAACTTACTCATGACACACACGTGTTGTCGGGATGTCAGAAATTTAGTGTGGGGTTCAGGAGAAGGTAAAAGGCATAGCACAGCAGCAGACACAAAATAAACAATCAATAAGACTGATTATCATGTGGTGTTAAATGTGAGCTTAGGGGGTGAAATGATGTAGGAATGGAAAATTGTAACTGGATCAAGTAAAGATGAATTTTCTATTAGAATCTATAGTTAGGATGTAAGCCAATTTGTTCAGAAAGTTACGTCAAAGATAGGAAGTCTTTAATGGAATGTTGCAGAATAAGCAAGTGAAATGCCTCTTTGTGTTTGGGACCAAATGGGTGATTTTTGAATATCCTCCCCTTCACCACTCACACCTAGAGAAGCTTGATAGTATTTAACTGCAGTATATTTTTTATATACTAATGAGTCACAGTTTATCGGCCACGCGAGGTTAAAGGTTGAAGAGATTTTTGTTTGGACAGTGAACCACAAGAGGATTAGAAATAAATTTCTAGAACAGGCAAATTATTTAAGAGGAACTGATTATCCAGGAGGATGGTTCAACAAGTATTTGATTACATTAGACTTGAAGACAACCATGTAATTGGTTGGAAAGTAGCCTTATGGTATTCCGCAGATGGAATGTTCTAGAAAAAAAAATCTTTGTTCATGGAAGTTGTTTGATTATTTATTAATGGTTGTGGCTGGACGAGTTCTTGCTGTGAATGGTTTACGTACAACGTTTTGACCGATGTAACCTCCAACCTTCTTCAGGTGTATCTTGTTAAACTGGCAAATCTTTCTGTTGAATTCTAATCTGCATGAAATTTCAAATGGAATTGCAGATTCTTTAGTTTGATGGAAAGATTCCAGAGTTTAATGAGGTCCGCCTGAAGTAGATTGGAAGTTACATCAGCCGAAACGTGAAAATAATAAAGATGAGAAGAGTAGTCTGAATAATCCAAATTATCAAAATCCTTGTCTCAAAAATTCAGAGATTGTTTTGATGATTTTAAGTTTGAGGCTAAAATTTCAATTGTGAACATTTAATTTTATTTTAAAGTATGAGAAATGTGTGAAAAACAATTGCATTGATTGAAAAAAGATCAGAAGAAACAAAAGAGAAAACAGATTTAATGATTTAAAATGAGTGGACATTCTACATTTGTTCCCATCAACTGGGGGTTGGGAAATTGATTGTAACTATAAGTGGAGTGTGCGAAGGTTTCATGATATATCAATTATGGGTTATTTAATGTTTAATAAACTTAACCCAACGAAGGTTAACAGTACGATTTTTTTTTTTTTTTTTTTTTTTTTTTTTTTTTTTTTACTGTAATGATTCAATGAAATTAAGTTACAAGAAATTCATGTGGTTGTTTTTTTTTTGTTTTTTTTTTTGTTTTTTCTTTTAGAAAGATATTTAAGATATTTATTTCACTGTGTTTATATTTTTATTTATTTTTTTATTTATTTTTTTTTACAAAACAGCTTCCATTTCAGATTTATGATGCACTAATTCTAAAAAAAAAAAAAAGATCCGTTTTCCTCCATAGACAAAAAAAATTCTGCAAAGATTTTTCTTTCTATCCTATTTCATCAGGAAATGTCTACGTGTCGATTCCATCAAATGGTTGAGACTAGAAATTGAATTGACAGGCTTGACATTTTTCTTATCTTCAGGAGGAGATATTGGCGCTAAAGCTAAACTTCTGGAAAATAAGAATAAACTCCAAAATTTCCAAGGTATTTATCCAGTCAAACAATAGCTGTCGTCCTCGTTAATAGTTTGTGTTATTCTAGAACCCTTTGCCTTTACTCGACTTGAGTTTCGGTGTTGTGTGTCAAAAAGAAACGGTGTCTTTAATGTCGTACTCTCACTTGTGTTGTGCATTTATAAAAATGGGCTCAGTATGCTTGGTTCAAGTTGGGCTTACTGCATTTATTTCACTAATTTCATGAAGGTACAAATCCATATCATTCATCTAGTTGCGAATTGAACTAGTAGCATAAACTACACTCTCAGGCTTTGGTTGTGCAAATAGTTTAGAACAAAATCTCTGAAATAATATCCGTCTTTCTTTGCTGTTTCCAACCATTAAGAAAAAATTGCCACTGGACTCTACCAATGCTGGTTCAGAAGATGTGCAGTTAATGATTACTCAACTCTGGCTTCACACTATAGTCTCACATAGACACCCTTTATGAGCTATCCATTATCTCTTGAGACCCAGCTGGATAATTAAAAAAAAAAAATGACCTTTTTGAATAATTTATGTTACTATTTAGGTGTTCTTTTTATATTACTAAACTTTATTAAACTTGTGACGTCTGTTGACGAAAATGTCTCAATATGAAATGTATTAGAACGGTCGGTGATGTTAAAGGAAATTGTCCGAGACCTGATGATAATCAACTTTTGCAAGGTGCTTTCTGCATACACAACGCGTACCATACTTGTTGCACTTGATGATTAAAGCAAAGGATGAGCGGTGAACAGATTATTGTTCATAACACTTTACACAATAACAAGGAGGATATGGGCGAGTATTATTACTGCTATCTTAGTTGGTTTATGGAGAATCCTTGACTGAGCCAGAATGATTGCTTATGCAAAGATTGCCTTTAAGTAATATGAGAATTGGGTGAAGAAATTCAAGGGAACAATTGTTTTTATGCAAGATTTTGGTCATAGAGATGAGAACTTATTAAGTATAAAGTGACCAATGTTTGGGTGGCCATTTGTAATGGGGACAAAGGTGCATGCTTAGTCTTTGTAGGTGTTAGTGATTTTGTATGTGCGGACACTGACCTGTTTTGAAAGACGAAACCTGACACCAGTGAGATGACAAAAAAATGTGATGGACAAAAGTTGTCGGGAGAACTTTTTTTTTTTTTTGAATTGTGGTTGTGTTGTTGCAGTATTGTTTGAATATGGCTTCCTATAGAAATCTTATTGTGTTTTAAAGGATTTTTATTTTTTATTTTATTTTTTTTAAACCCTTATTTGTGATAAGGAAGACTCCCGACCATCTCCAACAACCAGGCTTTTCCAAGAACTATCAGCTGATTTGATTTTCTTGTATACCATTTCTGGACCATATCGATAACACCTGATATCTGCTGAAAATGCACGTTTATTGAAATGAATGCTAATTTGCTTTCGAAAATACCCTACGGGGTTCCAATTTAGATGCTCTTCATACTAATACATGTGAACAGAGCCCAGATTTCACAATTATGATGGATAAGCAACCAATGATATATTATTAATAAACGTTCATAAACTGTTTATTAATTACTAAAATAACATTTTCTGTTAAGTATTTATTTAATTTATCTATATAAAATTATATTTATGTTAATGTTGTATTTGCACTCCAATAAAAATTTAAGTTAATTAAAATATGAATAAGTTAAGTGTTACCTACTGGAGAAGAAAGTAGAGGCTTACCAGGTTTGAATCGTGTCGACCGTTCCACATGTTGGTACTCTGTTCATTGGAGAAAAAAAAATTGTCTTTGTAGTTTGTTTTTTATAGTTGTTCATTTGCATATGAGAACTTTAAAAAAAAAAAAAAAAAATGATAAATTTAAGGGAGGCGGGCAGTTGAATTATTTATTGACAGCTGAGAGAGAACATTGGATCTGAGAATTGTCTTCATTGCAGTATAATCCAGTTAATTTCCTTACAAGATTACAGTTGTCATATTCTCGCTTTTATATGAAACCAAAATTTTATACATATTGTTCCAATATTTACAGCTTTAGTCCGAAACAATCTATATATTAATACCATTGTACCTTTTATGTATGTATGTGTGTCATGATTTTCAGATTGTAAATTATTGGATCGGGTGATCCTATTAAAAAGGAGGATAGAAGATAATATACTACAAACATTAAATAGTATATAGGTACACTAACTTAATGCTCATATGTTGTCACCTTCTATCCTCCTTTTTAATAAATAGGATCTCCTGATCACTGGAGACCCAATTTAAAAAAAAAAAAAATGACTAAAGTATATTTTAGTTTCACGTACAGCCAAAAAGCGACTTTTTATTTTATTTATTCTTCTGGCTAGGATCCAAGGGTAGTATCTGTTCTGTTTAAAGATGTTATAATGATATCGTGGGGGTTTCCGTTCGTACCAGGCATCTATATAATGAAAACATGTCACTGATGCCTATTTGACATAAACCGTAATAACCAGATATATTCTGACACTATATTAACGAGATTACTTAGATAAATACTCTAAGTTTTAACAAAAGGGCTCGCCAATTTTTCATGAGAAACACCCGTCTGGCTGAAACTACTGTCAATAATTTTCCCCACTCTTTATTTGTGCCTAAATCCAAACGTAGATTCCATGAGCAAAGCTTCTTTCTTAGAACTGCACGCCAGTGGAACTCCCTGCCGCTTGCCTGTTTCCCACCTGACTAGAACTTGGACGTCTTCAAGTCCAACATAAACAAACGCCTGACAAACCGCCCCCTTAAGACACTCTATCTAAACACCCAATACTAATGATTACTACAATACTATCTCATTGATTACTGTACACGCAATAACCCTTATCCCTGAGTGGCCTTCGGGCCTTGATCAGTGGTGAACCCATGTAAAAAAAAAAAAAAAAAAAAAAAAGGGGGGGGTCTCCATTCACACTGAACATCCACAGAATCCCCAGCGGCAACATGTTACATGTGAAAGATGCTGCGGTGGAATTTCCACAGACCCTGCTAGTATTTGGAAATAATATAATAACGCTTAGAAGTGTTGACATGCTCAATTTTGCTCTGATGAACATTATTTTGATAATGCCAAAACTTCGAGGTTTGAAAATACTGTCTATTTATTATAACATAAAGTGTCATTTCTAAAAAAAAAAAAAAAAAATTCCTAATTGAACTGTGATTGTTTTGAATTTCTTAATTAAATTAAAAAGAATTTTTTTTTTCCTCCCCAATTCTAATTTGTGATGGCTTAAAAAAAAAAATGAGGGCCATAATAAAAAAAAAAAAATATCTTTTAAACATAATTAAGAAGTTTTAGTTAAAATCCACCAAAATCATCTATGTTTCCTGGGGGAGAGGGTGTTCTAGAACTCGCGGCAGTTATTCCTCAGAATCTTGCTTTCAGGTACCTACAATACCGTCCAGCGGTCAAACTTCAGAAAGCGTGCGTTGGGCAGACAGATAAACTCAAATTAACATAATGAAAACAACTATTACGTTGAAAACACTTTATTAATTAGGTAAAAAAAATCTGAAACAAAACAAATAGTTAAAAGGAGAAAACATAATTAAACAAAAGGAAATAATACATGAAAATAATTATGTTTTGGACAGGCTTCCAAATTAACAGATTCTAAGATATCTTATCTTTTTCAATCAACTGTTAGGTGAAAGTCCGTAACAGTTAGAAAAGTGTCTTTTCTCCATTAAATTGTTAAAGTAAGAAAGGAAAACTAATAAAAAACAAACTCGCACAGAGATGAATGAAAAAGAGGCACGGGGCACCGGTGCTCTTAAAGTATGTTTCCTTGTTAAAAAGAGCCCGGTCTGAAGACAGAACAGAGGGGGTATTGCTACAGTAAACATATTACTGAGTACTAGTGGGACCCATGAAAATTCCACAGCAGACTCTTTCATATGTAATGTATTGGTGTTTGCATTCTGTTATTGTAGCTTTTTTGTTAAAACTGCAAAAGTATTTATCTAAGCTAGCAGGGACGTCCAGTGTAGCCCAGTCATAAAACCTGCCTAAATATATTTTAATTTATGCAGATTTTGTATATATTAGTCAATTTTTTTATCGATTCTTATATATTATAAAGTTGTGATTTCAAAAATAAAAAAATATATCCATATTGACCGAAACTTATGAAGAAAAAAATATATATGTATATATAACTTGAGTTCATTCAGCTAAAATCAAAATCAAAACTTATGAAGAATTATTGGTAAAATTATTTATTACAAGAAATGGAAGGTCATAACAATTAAACGACAATCACTAAGAAGAAAAAAGATGTAAGCATTACACACAAAATAACATGCTATTGTATTAATATATAGATATGAAAATAAGGTCCCATTTGACTAGGGACAGACTTCTCTTTGGACTACTGCACTGCCTGGAAAAAAAATAATTTTCATTATTTCAGCTGTTTTGAAAACTTTCCAATCAGATTATATGTATCGTCACGCTGGACTTATTTTGGAATACATTCTCTCTAAAGAACTATTTTGCATTTTGGATCAACTTGAGAGTTTCATTCAAGCTGAAATATTATGCGCAGTTTGTTTTGTTATTAGTTTTTTACATATCGAACATTTTTTTTTCACTTTTTTTATTTGGCAATTTATAACTACAATAAATTGCTGTTTTCACTTAATGCCTTAACTAGCATTGCTACAAATATAATTTGCTGATTTCTTTATGTCCTCAGACGAGAAGAATAATAAGAATAACATTCTTTGAAACTCTGGAATAAGGACTTTGTAAATCGTTTTTTGGAGTATTCAGTATAAATACTGTTATTTATATTAGTTTGAGGTTTACCATTGTGTATATCAGGTAAACACTACAGCCCTTTGTTTTCATTAATAGATATAAAAATAGGTACATAAGCATATGCTAACTTTGATGCACTTTATTCTGCGAATGTACTAGTACCTAAATTCCTACCTCAACATGATCAATTATATACATGTGTTCTCCCATGCCTCTCTCACAAAATATTTGCCAATTTTTTTTTTATTATTCCCCCCCCCCCCCCGACAAAGGAGATATTAGACCTAGTAATTCACTCTCATTTATTTGTTCGCATTTCTCTCAATAATCACGACTTGGACTTTTTTTTCTTTGAAATTTTGCACAAACATTAGTTATGGTGAAAGCAAATTTTTGCCGGAATGGATTTTCCGGGATAATTCTGGTCCTGGTCCCCCCCCCCCCCATGGGGACCATTATAGAGGTAAAATTGCCTCCAAATCGTTCATTTGTTTGCACTTTTCTCTATAACCACTCCTTGGATTGTTCAAGTTTTGCAAAAACATTAGTCATGGTGAAAGTAAACTTTTCACTCATGGAGAACCTTGCATGCTTGCCTTGTTTTAGTGTATTTTTGTATAATTTATTTATGTATTTATTTATTTTTCTTAATCCTTAGTTCTTATGTGTTACAACTAAGTTCCCACCATTTTTAAATTTGAATTAAAAAGTTTAATAAAAACTAACAACTGAAGAATGTATTCTTGTTGTTTTTTACAATTTTTTGCCAACGATCAGCAAGATACCTTCAATACCTTGTTGGTAGAAAGGAAAAAGAATAGATGATTCCAAAATGGAATTCTCTAAAAATAAAATGGTCCAAAATTAAAAATGCCAGAACTTAGTTGCCAATCTAACATGTTATATTAATATACCATACCGTGGTTTCACGAACATATGTGTGATCTTCAGATGACATGATATTCTAATGTTAATCTCTTGTGTGGGCTTTTGGTCATTAATCTAGCAGTCTGCTGTGATAAGGAAACATGACATAAAAATATTAAATAACTTTAATAAACCGAGCAACAGCACAATGAATTTTTGCAGCAATAATAATGAAATTAGTATTAGTTTATGCAATTGCAGAAATAAGGAAAAATACCCTTTGAGAAATAAATGCATGGACAATATAGTTTATAAAGCCGCTACAAGTAACAACAAGGAAAGGTATATATAGGAGCAAGGGAAAACAAAGCTAGACAAACCTATTATAATGACCGAAAGAAACTCAACCTATAAAAACAAAGCATAAGCCAAAGAAGCGATAAGTTAGAACAAAAAGGGAAATTCTAAAAGAATCGCTAGCTTTAGTATTAACAGAAAATTACACAGAAGATTATGAATTTAATGTGAACATTCAAACATCTCTGATGTCAAATGGAGCCTGGATAAATTATACTTTTTTTAAATTTTTTAATTCTTTTTTTTTATTTATTTATTTTTTTTTTTTAGGAGGTTAAACACATGGTCAAGTATAGTTTTGAAATAAGTGAACTTTGGCTTACAAAAAAATGCTTGAGCATACCTATCAGCATTCCCTGGTAGAGACACTTTAATAAACTAACTTTTTCTTAGAGAAAATGTAAAGCCTAGTAAAATGGATCTCCTAGAACTGAGAACTATACCTCAGCAACAAAGTCACACTAAGACTGATTGCCAAGGTCATATTCCCGACTGGTACGACCAAGACTTTTCCAAGCTGTACCAGGTAATTATATAAATGTTAAAAAAAAAAAATTTTGTTTTGATTTTTTTTAAGTGTATGCATATGGGTACTAATGCGTGTGTGAATATACTGAATAAAAAAACACAAACTAATAAAACTGAGGAAAATCATCACAAATGAATTAAATGATAGCAACCAAAATGAGAATATTAATACTGAAACTTTGATTTAATAAATACAGATTTATAAAACTAAACTGCAAACAACATACAAAGAAATAAAATAAACAAAACTGGTACGGCTTTTAAACCAAATAAAACTGACTTTTTTTTTTTTCTTTTCACTGTTTTCATAAACGGTATATTTCTATAAATAAGCAAATTACTATTAAAGTCTCTAATAAAAAAACAATGTAAAAAGAAAACAAAACCTCAACAGGAGACACTGTGACAATCAAATGCAATAAAATTGTTATTGAGCATGCCACTAACGTACGCTAATTTAATGGTGACAGTCTTTGTAAATGTGCAGTCAGCAACCTCCATCACTTGATCATGTTTCTCCAATGATAAGGGTTGTTGAATTATAGATGGATGGATTGTTGGTTATATCCATATTACGGTTCAATAACTGCAAGTCCGCCATTTTACTGCAGATTTATAACCACTTTGTAGCAATAAGGAGAAATTGTCCCCAATCGGAAGAGAGGACTCTCTCAAAACAAATGTCTAGAAAGTAGCCGTGACCATCTTTTAGAAACGGTCAACCAGAACCTTCCAATAAAAACAAAATGTTAAAAAGCAGCAATTTACTAGACTTTTCAGATTTCTCCTGACAAACTATCTGTTTCACGCGAGCAAACAAGAATATTGAGGTGAAATTGCAAAGATTAAGGAACTTGTCATTACTCTTGAACAATCTGCTTAACTCAATTAATCTTCAAACTTTTCTGAGTGACACTATCCCCGATAACCAACCTGGAACAGCAACACAATCATTGGTACAGATACTTTCAAGTGCTTATCAACCACATTTTCTATGTTATAATTAGTGTTAGTATGATTAATCGGAATCAAAAAATTTGTGCCTAATTTCCGATACCAAAAACGATTCTTTTGTCATTTTTATTTGATTTTGTTTAAAGCAAAATCTTTCACTGTTGGTAGTAATAATAAAATGAATATTTATTGATTAGTAAAACTAAAATCTGTAGATCCTCCCTTTTTTTATGTTTTAGAAAATATGTGCACATTAACATGTAATGGGACAAATAACTATTTTATAGTTAAATATTAAGAGATGTATAAATAATCAGAATTGTTAATTGTATTGGAATCGTCTCATCACTAGTTATGACATTTCAGGAACCTGATAGATGGATATTCTGCTGAAATCTGTTAACAAAAATTAAAAAAAAATTTTTTTTTTTCATATTGAATCTTACTTGATTCAGTCTGAACTTCTACACAGTAATCTAACAATGTTTTATAATATATTTCAAGGTAAGCCCTCTTTATCAAATGCTAATTATTTAGAATCTATAAAAGTGAGAATGTGTGTGTGAGGACACTTCTCAACCTATATACTCAATGAATTTTTGATCTACAGACTTGAAATCTGCTATATAGAGTATTCAGATATGTGGAAAACTTTTTAATTATGCTTTTATCTGGAAAAAAGGGTAAAAATTGATAAATTGGCACATGTGGGGGAGGGGGCAGCGGATTTTTATCTGTTTGCTAACTGTTTCATGAATGCATATGTGTGAATCGTTCATATTAGATTCATTATATTAAGAATAAGTAGATTGGAAAACGTTTTTTAAAGATTGTGTCAAGCTGGTTATCAGACTTGACTCACTGTCTTTAGGTTTTAGTTTTGATTTCAGGTCGAGTATTTTTGTTTTGTTTTTTTGCATAAAGTGAACTGTTTAGAAAAAATATAATACTCGCATGCACACGTCTCAGTTTCTGTATGAATTAAAATATTATATTTATGCATATTTTACGACCAGGCAATGCCAGGCGATCTGCTAGTTTTCTCCGTTTGAGTTTCACATTTTTAAACGTCGTCATCTAGTGAAATTTTTTTTTTTTTTTTTTTTTTAAATTGCATCTACATCAATCCCATCCTTAAAAAAGTGTAAATGTTGATGATGCATGTGCAAATCTAAGATGACCTTCGCAAAAATATTGATTAATAATTTCATTAGATATTCCTAATTCTACACATTTTCAAGACAAATGCATAGGATCTTTTCTGATAGTTTAATAGAAATTTGAAAATTATAGAAATTAAAAATGTTTTTTCTTTAACTTTTTTTTTTATTCATGTTTAATTAATGTGAGATTCAGAGCTGGAATCAGGTCAAAACTTAGATCCTTGTTCATTACAAGACAATGCTGGGGATGCCTGCAATTCTAAATGTTTTGTTTTTGTTTTTTCATCACACCTATATCATCTATCAAAACGGATCAATTTTATTTAAATCGAGAATACAATATAGCCTTTTGAAATATTGTACATATAATAAAAAGCAAAGATGCAATTTGGATAACTATTTTTTTTTTTTTTTTTTTTTTAGTATAATAAATTAATGTTTGGTGTTAATTTGTAATTTTATTACTTATTATAAAGCAATATCACACCATTTTTTTCTTTAGATCGAATAAACTCGAATCAAGCATTATTGAAAAGCATATAAAAAAAAAAGAAATAATATCTTATGTTTTTTTCTTTTCTTTTTTTTTTAATTGGCCAATTAGAACTGGAGTTATGACCCTTCAAAGTATCAAAAAGCGTGTGGTTCACTGGACATTTTGCCTTAAGTCAGTCCTATTCAAATGTGTATAAGCTTGTGACTGAAAATGGTAGGAAATTTGCACAATTTACAGATTAACCAATCTTTAAAATCTATCTTCAGATCTTTTTAAAATATTATGAAATTTTGAATATATTATCATGAAGGTTCAGTTGGCGTTATTTACGACCATCTCACTTGGTAACTTACAGACTAATTAGCATACTAATTAGCATATTTCAGTAGAGATTACAATCATATTTTCAAGTTCATTGATTAGGACAATTAAATTTCATTTTTAACGGCTTCAAGTTACTGTGACATTGGGTGAGTTTCTACTCCTACTTTGTATAATTTTTTATTTTTAAGTCATTGTTGAGACTTCAAGAGACATCGCGAGCATTTTTTTTCTTGTTTTCATGTAACGCTCGACACTACTTGTTTTTTTAAACAGAATAAATATTTACAACACTAAAAATTTATCGAGGTAGGTAGAAGAATAACTTGCCTGTGGTAACATTTATTTGTTATATATTTGTTCTTTGACCACTTTTTCATACCTCTGTGGATTGTAAAACAAACCCAATAAGTTATTCTTTTATTTAACTGGATAAGTGGTTTGTGTGTTTTAACTCGTTTAAAAGCATGGTCATTATTTTTCAAAGAATTTATTTTAAAAAATATTCTTTTCCTTTCCATAATTAAAAACTTATGTTTTCTAAATAATAAAAATAAAATGAATACTTTATGTTCGTAAGTTGATGAATATTTTGTTTACAGATTTGTTTGTGCACGTCTCGGCACACAAAAGTTCTCATGTTTATATGCGTTTGCCACTACTTCTATCAACTCGTGCATAAAGTTTTTATCCAATTTTTTTTCAAATTTTAGGACAAAAGAAATGAATATAGTCACTATTAAATAGTGTTTGAACACAGTTTCTATCTTTACTTATCTTTGTGCTACACTTTGAGATGTTTTATTTGCGACTCAAAAACCAAGAAGAACAACAAAAAACCAATGTTCATTGTCGGTTATTCTTTTTCAAATAATTTTTTTTTTTTTTTAATAAATATTCTTTTCCTGTCCGTAATGAAAAACTTGTTTTCTAAATAACAAAAATAAAATGAATACTTTATGTTCATAAGTTAGTTGACGAACACTTGTTTACACATTTTTTTGCGTGCGCTATTACACACAAAAATTCTCATGTTTATATGCAGTTGTCATTACTTCTATCGATTCATGCATAAGTTTTTATTCAATTCTTTTCAAATTTTAGGACAAAAGAAATTAATAAATTTGCTATTAAATAGCGTTTGAACACAGTTTCTATCTTTACTTATCTTTGTACTATAAAGCGTCAACTTTGAGATATTCTAACTTTTGACTGAAAAGACGTACGTGTTGTGTTCAAATTCCGGAGCAAAAACAATTCTTTTCCTTGATTAGCTAAAACAACTAGAAACGTCGACGGGTACAACTTCCGCTTCAAGTATTTATGTGAACACACCCTGACTGCTTATTTGCAAAAAAGTGATCTACCGCCATGTTCACAGGTTTCGTCATTAATGGTTGGATTTAAATCGAGATTTCTTTGAATATACAAATCACAACAAAAATATTCAAATACCATTTTAAAGTAAATTTTATTGTAAATCCAGTTATATAAGTTTTATTTTGATGGAGGTAGGAGAAATGTACTTATTACTGATTTAAAGACTATAAGTGCCAAATTAAGTAGCTGTGTGCGCCTTGTCCAGTGCTGAAAGTTATGGTGTCTGGTATTGCTACTATATATGTGCAATAGTTTTGCCAGTATTAAAGTGATTTAATAAAGGATAAATTACAAAAACTTTTAAAATAATATGTACATAATTTTTAAGGAAGATAATCTAAATGAAAATTATTAGCTTCTTGAATTACAATAGATTTGTGTTATTAATATGTATTGTAAATTATAAATTATAAAAAGAATACTTAACACTAGATTAAAAGCTGTCGGATATCAGGTCAACCAATCATGGGAGAACGGCATACAAAACACAATTTTAACAGAAAGATTAAATGTATTAAACCGATTAGATATAGGCCATTCTCGACTAACACACTTATACCTTCTGGAATGTGCTGAACCCCCATTATATACAGGATGCCAAGAAAAACATCGCTGTCAAACACTTATTACTGGAGTGTGGTGACTTCACTCCATGCCGAAATACTTTCATGAACTCGATCACAAAGAACTCTTTACTAAAATAAAACCAACTTTCTGAAAGAGATAAAACTATTCAACAAAATATAAAACTCCCGACCTTGATACACACAATAATACACCAAAATCTGTATGACCTTAAATGACCACAGAAAGGTGAATAGGTTGTTAAACACAAACAAGCGAACATTTTGCATGTAAGTAAACAATTTCTGGGTTAAGTATGATCATATGTGGAATGTGAATCTGGTGTCAAAGTTTGTTGCGTCATCATGAATGTGAAATAATTTGTGTTGCTGCATTGCTGCTTCTCCATCCGTCTGTGATTCTCTTTGATTTTGAAAAGGGTCATTGTTGTATTAATTGAATTTTTGTTTTAATAAAAAAAATTTTTTTTTTTTTTTTTTATTCAGCTTCTGAAACTCGGAAAAAAGTTACGCCATCACGAAAAATTGAATGTCGTCGAAAATTGATGAACCGCGAAGATTGTTTCAGTGCCCCTTCAGAATCGTTCTTGAAAGAATTTGATTTTGAGAAAAATTTGGCTCTCTTTGACAAGAAGGCCTTCTTTCAGGAAATGGAAAACTCTTTACCAGAGGTGATACGAGCCAATGATCGGAAGCAACCTGCAAAATACAGACATGATGAAAACATTCTGGAATCGGGTCCAGTTGTTTTATGTAAGATAAAGGTCCCTTGTTTTTCCGAGAAGGAATATGTAACGGGTAAGTTAATAAATTTGGATTTCTAATTTTTTTCTTTTCAATCTGACATTATCGTCACATACCAGCAAAGCCACTCGGTGTTTCCCCGAGTACTTATATCATTATTAAAGAACTCTCCTCCATTCCTACTATGTGACTAAGCCAGCAAAGTCCTCCCTTTTTCGCACATATCTTCATATACTGTTCAGATTTAATCGTCCTCTGAGGTCATCAGGCCCAATATTGTTAAGACTCACATTACACATCTATCATTTCTCTCCATGCAACACATGTCCTCAATCCTTAGTGGCCAGATTTCACTTCCATAGATTATGACACTGCGCACACATACCTTATATACTTTTTTCTTGGTTGACAGTGGTAATGCTCTGCTAGTTAGTAATGTCAAAAGTTCCCTAACTCCTCTTCTACTTCTTGCAATGACACTAGAACCTGTTCTACTCCGTATTTGAATGGTATCAACACAGTAACAAAACTTCTGAACAACCACAATAGTTTCTTCATCCAATTATATTTTCTCCACATCTGAGTTTTCATCCATTTCCATTGTCTTGTACTTCTGGCCCATAAACTGGTTATCATCTCTCAACAGCCAGTAATTTCATTGCATTTCTTGTGTATACTATGCTCAAAAGTACCACAAAAAACTGAGTTACGCTTAACTCCCTTTTTCACAAAATGAGCAGGGGTGCTTTCCAATGCTACAACCATTGATCATCACTTTGGTCTTGGTAACATTCACTCTCAGATATTTACTTTCCATAGCATTCCTCCAAGTCTTTAGCTTAACAAATAGTTATCACATACCTAAACTGCTACTAAGACACTGTGCCTTGATCCATTTACTCACTGTGTGTCATAATTCAACTGACTTAATTAAATTTTATTACTCTTCATATACGTGAGTGTTTATTAAGACAATGACTCTTAACCCAAACAACCACCATATTACAAAATCTTTAAAAAAATTCTTTTGAGAAATGTTCCAATTTTATAACTCTTAATAACAAATCTACAACTACTACTGTATTTCTTTTATTACCCTATTATTTGATCCTCGTTATTTGATTCCCGATTACTTGATTCACGTTATTTGATTCCCGACTACTTGATCCACGTTATTTGATTCCCGACTACTTGATCCACGTTATTTGATTCCCGACTACTTGATCCACGTTATTTGATTCCCGACTACTTGATCCACGTTATTTGATTCCCGACTACTTGATCCACGTTATTTGATTCCCGACTACTTGATCCACGTTATTTGATTCCCGACTACTTGATCCACGTTATTTGATTCTCACTATTATTTGATCTTTCTTTAGATTCTGGTCTTATTGTTCCTTCAATTTCTTATGATTTACGAACCCGTTTATTATCTGCTGCTGAAGAATTTGGCTTTTCCAAATCAAGACGGTTGGAAACTGTTGGCAGATCTACCACAGAAATGATCCTGCAACTTGTGGGGGGAAGTCACAGGTTAGTCAAATGTGCTTGTTGTATATTTCATCAAATTCTATTTCAGTCTATTTATTAAGTAAAAAAAAACATTGAAAAGTGACTTATATCAAACAACTCCCTAAGTAAATAAATCATTTGAAGTGGGAAATAATTAAGTGGAGTTATAGTATAAGTATTTTGTAACTAGCAAGATCTGTTTTCTGGCATTACCCAGGAAAATATATTTAATCAAGAAATTTCAGGTGCCAACATTGGTGATTTTATAATGTATTAAAGAGAAGTATGGATAATTGGATACTGAGATAATTATGCAATCTGGAATACTTTGTAAGTAAAAGAAAAAAACTGTCAACTTTTTAAGTTATAAGCGAAACTTAGTTGCCAATTATTTTTTTATTTTTATTTTTTTAGTCAAGAAATGTCCGTCCCAGCATTGAAATACAGTAGTAATAGGTTTATGCAAAAATATAAGAAAGCTAAGTACAAAAAATATTAATGTAATTTGGAATATTTTGTAAACAAGGCAAAAAAAAGTAAAAAAAAAAAAAAAAAAAATTAACATGTTACAAGTTATTTTTATGCTGAATTAAAAAAACAAAGTAAAAAAAATAAAAATCAACATGTTACAAGTTATTTTTATGCTGAATCAAAAAAACAAAGTAAAAAAAAATCAACATGTTACTAGTTATTTTTATGTTGAATCAAAAAAAAAAGTAAAAAAAAAAAAAATCAACATGTTACAAGTTATTTTTATGCTGAATCAAAAAAAAAAAAGTAAAAAAAAAAAAAAATCAACATGTTACAAGTTATTTTTATGCTGCTGAATCAAAAAAACAAAGTAAAAACGGTGCCAGACAAAAGTTGTCATTGTGACTTGCTGAACATACTCTGCAAGTTGTTTGTTAATTTAATCGATTAATTCCAAATGGGTAAATAAAAAGTATATGAACAGTCCGAATAGTCAAAAGGATAAATAAAACTGAGGGCAATCAGTATTTTGATTCAAAACGTAGTCAATAACAGGAAAAAAGTATTGTTAAAAGTGAAACACAAATGATGTTCATGTCACTATTATTTTGTGAAAAATTAGGCATCAGTGTTATAGGTTGCGGTTATAGTAGTGAGTAAAAACAACAGCAACTTTTTTTCTTTGGGAATGCTTGTTTGGGAGAAGCAGGTAATCCAGATGAAACGTAAGAATTTTTAAAGGATGCAATGAACACATAATTTCTGGAAATATGCATGAAATATGCTTAGTCTAATTGAATGGCGAAGAGATTAGGCTACTATATCTGGATGCAGAGGGAAATTTACTTTGCTTTATTATATAAATTGAACTAATTTCAAAAGGATTTTTAAATCAGATAAACTTTGTACTCACACAGATCTCTCCTCCTAAGTATTAACACATATCAAAATGATATAAAACGCATACCAAAATGATTTAAAAACCATATGAAAATGATATTTAAAAAACCGACCCAGTATGCATAAGAGGGATTAGCACCATCTGATCATAAGTAATTTCACCTAGAAGCACTAATTAAGCTGTGTAAATGTATACTTTGTGAATTCAGTGTTGCTAATCTGAAGACAACCCTGTTGTATTCTGTAGGAAAGAAGTTCCATGGTAATATATTCCACAGAAACTCTGGTTATGTAAATTCTATTTGATATTAGGTACATGGAGGAATAAAAGAAAGTTATTTACAGTTGTAATAAGTTCTTGCTTTGAATGTCTTAAAGAAGTAACCAGAGATTGGAGCTGAATCGAGCATTTTCCAGGGAAGTAACAATATAATAGAAAGACTAGCAATGTTTCTGCTAGGAGAAAGAAACGAGAGAACAGAATAAATGATCGGCCACTAGATTATGAATTGCGATTTTTCTTTATATGCAGGGTGGGACGATAAGTGTCGCCCTAAAAAAAAACAACACAGCTCTATTTTAAAACTTTTATTGAAAAAATCAATGCAGGTAACTTGATTATGTAGTACAGCTGACATCTATTCAATGTAGCCGTCTTGATACGGGTCCAGAACTGGGAGCATGCCTTTTCAAAAAGTGCCGGCAGGAGCTTGGCCGATGGCAGTGATCAGACTGGCTTTGGTGTTGTGGGAGGTCATGTCGGTGATGTTCTCAACATATGACCAGACAAAATAGTTCAATGGGTTCAGTTCGGGGAAGGAGTGGGGGGGGCAGTGAAAGAAGGATACAAAGTCCTAATGCTCTTTCTGAAGACAAGCCTGCGTCTCTTTGAACATGTGGGCCAGTGTCGAGTCCTGCTGCCACACCCAAGACCTGCCAACGGCCACCTGATTGCACTAGAGGATCACCATACTCAACATATCCAGGTATACTTTGGCAATGCATTTTGAGGGTGCTGGCAATGGTCCTGTTATCATAACTTGGATCGGTAGAGAGCATGAGTTGTACAGTGACACATCTATTTCGCTCATTGAACATTGGTGTCGCTTTAAGACATGCTAGATAGCTCATATCGCTCTTGGGATTTGTACACAACTTTCAGATGGTCTGCAACAAAAAAGAAAACCGGTTGTCATCAAACAAATGGAATCCTGTCACTTTTCTAGAGCGACAATTTTATCATTCCACCCTGTAAATATAATAAAGAGAGATTTAAAAAAAAAATAGAAGTAAAAACCTTTCGGGTTTTTTTTTTTTTTTTTTTTTTTTTTTTTTTTTAAAGACAAATCTCTGATTACAACCAGTTATGTTTCTTTCTCATCAAAGTTTATAAATTTTAACCCAATTTGTAAAAATGAATATAAGAGACAATGTTTTCTGAGGTTTTTGTATGGACCATAATAAACTATAGTGTTGTGGAGTGCTGTTATATCTAAGACTTTTTTTTGTTTTGGTTTTGTTAAATATTTGCTAATGTTTTATTTCAGGTTAAACCCAAAGAATGACCACCAACTGCCGACAGTAGTGGCATTGTGTGGTCCTCACATCCAAGGAGCCCAGGGAATTGCCTGTGCTCGTCTTTTAGCTAATCATAATGTAAAAACCTACGTCTATGTGCCAAACTTTGTGAAAATGGACCATTATGTTGAAGAAGAATTATCATTATATGATCTCACGGATGGACAGAAAACGTCTTGCGCACGAGGTAAGCAAAATAAAAAAAAAAAAAAAAAAAAAAATTTGAAAATGAGAAAATATTTATGTTTCAATGTTGACTTTTCAAATTTTTTTTTTTTTATTTTTTTTTTATATATATATGATATTCTGTTCTCATCAGCCATTAAGGAGATATGGTAACATTTTTGGTGACAAAGATGTTACTGGCGCTACCAGGCACAGTATATTTGCAGATTCATACATAATGTCTAATTGAAACGTATTTACTTTCAGTCGTTGATAACTTTGTACATCTGCAACAATCGTCACTTGATATCACGTAAATATGGGGAATGGTAGTTTGTCGCATGTATTTTATTTTTGCTTTTGACAAAATTATGACGAATCTGATAAACCTGAACCTGTATCAAGTGGTGTAAATAGTATCAATTTTATTGCTGCCATAGTGTACAACTTTGATATGAAATAGAACAAGTACACACTGAAAGTAGAGTATCGCTATGCATCGACCATGTGTGATTGTGTGTTTGGCCATGCGTAAAAGGCAGGCTTAATGGAAATCAGCAGAAGGTGTTTCAGCATTCAAAGGGTTAAGATCATACAGTAATAAAGCTCTGTATTGAAAACTGTGTTGGAGAAAAGCCCACTGTGCGATTAAGGTCCAATGGTGATGTCGAAAAAAGTATACCACCTAACAAAGTTCCAGTGATAGGCACAGTTCCATCAACAGAAACCATCTTTGCCTCCTTTTTTTTTTTTTTTTTTTAATCATAAGTTCAACTCGATTCCTCTTTGTTTAAAGATGAGTTGAAGCACTTTGCAAACTGACCAGTGTGACACCAATTTTTAAGATGAAGGTAATGACCGCATGTCTTCAAGACCAGTGCATGTCCATCCCTTTTTTTCATTCAGTTTGCACTTAATAAATTGTGTTGGTTTTTCTTACATTCATGATTTGTGATGCAATGCTGGCCAGGGTAAACACGATTGTAAAAATATTTATGTATAGATCTTTTCCTTGTTTTTACATGTGATGTATGTTGAATTACATTTTAGGTGAATAAAAGAAATCTAAATTAAATGGTTTTAGAATGTTTGGTGCTTGTACAGTTGAATCAAAACATAAAAAAATGAAAATATCAAGAAAAAAAAAGTTATATTGTACAAATTCGTTATGGAATGAAGTTCTCCAAAAAAAAAAAAAAAATTCACTTAATTTGATCAAGTATTTTTTTTTTTTTTTTATACAGCAAAAAAACAATTTATGATACCGATCAAAAGGTAGCCATGTTTCGATTTTTAGGAAGAAAAGCTATGATTTAAGATGGGGAAGGGGGTATTGGCGCTTTAGACTGAGTTATCTCCCCATGGTATGTTCTAAAAATCCAAACATGACTGCCTCCAGTGCGCTGTCATAAAAACGTGTTTTTCCGCCTTAAAAAAATTTAATAAAAAAAAATTACTTGATCGAATTAAGTGAATTTTTTTTTTTTTTTTTCAGAGAACTTCAGTTCCAAACGGATACATGCAATATAACTTTTTTTTTTTTTATATTTTCATTTTTAATATCTCGATTAAACTGTACAAGTACTGAATATTCATAACATACTCTACATTTTATTAAGTAAAAAGAAATGTCAGAATCAAGTTTTATTCAAAATGAAGAACCTCAGCACAAATAATATGCAACATTCATATTTACGTATTGATATAGATTGCTGTGAGTAAATGCAACAATATACCTGATTAAGCAACGTTAAGCTTGGTCAGAACTAAATTGTTGACCATTTCGAAAGACTAAATGCTGTATGCAAGCAAAAAAAAACAGAACTCTTCAAATTAATTGTCTACAAAAGCACATACAATTTCTGCATAAAACGGCCAACAATTGTTGACATGCTGTAAAATCTAATAACACTCAATTAAGGTTAGAGGGCACAAGTAAGGAGAACATTTTTAATAACAAAATAAGTTAGCAAAAAATTTATACAACACCCGTATACATGTTATGCATCACCGTCAGTATCTTTTCTAGTTTGTCGAGTGTATAATTTTAAATATGTGTGATGATGTGATTGTCTATATGATGTATGTGCAAGTTATATATATATATATATATATATATCTATCTAGTGCATATAACGTATAGATACCTTCAATGAACACAAACCTCTATAGCATTATACAAACAGTTCCTTACAGGATGAATAAGTATCTTTTTGGAGGGATTATTCAGGCTAAAAAGAGGTGAACATGGTCGCCTCTTTTTAGCCTGAATAAGGAACTGTTTGTATAATGCTATAGGTTTGCGCTGGTTGGTCTGTAAAGAGCAAGAAAATTTCCTGAGAAATGACAATCGACATTCGGGTTATTTTATGCAACTTTATTTCCTAATAACCCCCACCCCCCACCCCTGTCTTTGGAGTTGCACCTTACTCTTGGTCCCTGCATCTTACTAAATGCTCTCCAACTCGACTAACCTCTGACTCAATCTCTCTTGGTCTATTCATTGACTCCAACAGACTGTGTGTACATATATATATATATATATATATATATATATATATATGAGCAAACAGTTAATAAAATATGTTAAAAAACACTTTGAAATGAGTTAAAAACATTTAATCTGAAAAGGAAACACTAGATAAGTGGATAATCCTTAATCCGCGGAGTTTCGAAGAAATACTCCCCTTCTCATCAGAGGGTATATTTATAGTTATGTCTCGGAAGTAGAGTGAAAAGCACATCTTATTTTTCTTTTATTAATATTTTTTTCCTTGTACACATTTTTGTGAATTATTCCATGGATTTCTGCCTTTGGATTATTATGGACCATCTTCTTCCAATTACGGGATTTCCTTGGATTTTACTTGTACAAATGGAAATTCTTTTAACTTTCTTGAAGTTTTACATTTGGATTTTACCGTCACTGGATTTTTTATCTTCCACCAGCCTATCCATTCATGTGTAATCACCTTTTTCTTTACCATATTCCCTCTGCTTAACTTATTTTGTTTTCAAGTGAGATCTTTGACTTACTTGTTGTTTCATCAAATACTTCTGCATGCAAAATCCTATCCCGCATTTTGCTAATTCCTACCCTCTGATGAGAAGGAGAGTATTTCTTTGAAACTCTGCAGATTAAGGATTATCCACTTATATAGTGTTTCCTTTTCAGATTAAATATGTTTTTAACTCATTTCAAAGTGTTTTTTAACATATTTTATTAACTGTTTGCTCATATTATAAGCTCTATTTCCTATTTGGTTTTATTGAGCTTTTATATCTGGCTGAGATAATTTTATAAATATAATTTACTTTAATTTTACCAACTTAGATCATTTTGGTAAATTCAATTGTAATTTTCATTTTATATATATATCAGACAGAAATGTGTTCCTTTTAATCCACTTAAGTGTTTCCTTTTCAGATTAAATATGTTTTTTAACTCTTTTTCAAAGTGTTTTTTAACATGTTTTATTAACTATTTGCTCTTATATATATAAGCTATCTTTATTTAACTCTCTCACCACGTGACTACTAATTAACGCTACAAAGCACAAAAACAGTCACCTCATCTTTGTCACGTAATCCATTTGTTATTTATGAAAACTAAAACTTCTGTTTGTTTCTAAAATTCCATTTTACCAAGTAAAATTCCTAATACATATTTCAGTTGACATTCGATTTTCCCAAATTCCAAACCCTATCAAAATATTTTGTTTTCATCATTAGCATTCAAATATCTCGATTTCTAGTAATAACAGTCATAATAATAATCGTTTAGGTTACTTGGCGATGCCCAACCATCCATAATACCCCCCCCCTCTTAAGTATTTATGCTGTTTTCAAGTAAATAACATTGATTTTTCTACATTTCCTCACCTATAGTTTTAAATTGGAGCTAAGTGCACACAAGCCCAATATTGAATCCAAAATATTAGGTATCTTTTTCATTGTTGTGTTGTGTTAAACTTCAAATGCAACCATGTTTTGCGGAGGTGGGGGTCTGTTGCTACCTAGGCTTAGAGTTAAGGATGGTATTTTGGAATTGCCACCCAGACTTGTAGGGTTTTCTTTTTGATCCTTTTGCTTTGGAAACAAATACATACAAGAATTCTTTAAATGCTTGTAAAACGCTATTTGGTTAGTCACTGGTGTGTAATAATCTCATATTAAATTTATATGCAAAATTGATTCCTTATTTTAAATTTGGAAATAGTTTTTTTTCCCAGGTTTTTCAAGGTGTTAAACCTCTAAAAAAAAAAAAAAGAAGTAGAATTTCAGTTTTTATTTATTATTTTTAGGAGGGGGTAACTGAGGGGGATAATTTTTAAATGTAGATTAATTATATATATATATATATATATATATATATATATATATATATATATATATTTTTATCTATATTTTTGAATTGTCATATTTTCCCGACTTATTTAATTATGCTATTTTCAATGTGCAATTTTAAATTTATTTATTTATTTATTTATTTACAAAGGAGTCACCACTTATCAAGGCCTGGAGGCCACTTCAGGATAAGGGTTAATGCGTGTACAGTGGTCAAGGGGAACATGCCAGTCATCATTAGTCGTGGTAATTTGGTAAATTGGATTACTTAAGGGGATGGCTCATCAAGAATTTGTTCATGTTGGACTTGAAGACAATCATATTGTAGTCAGTTGAAAAGCAGGAAAATAGAACAGTTACACAGGCGTACAGTTCTAAGAAAGAAGCTTTGGTCATGGAATCTACATTTAGGCACAGATAAAGAGTGGGAGAAATTATTGATAGTAGTTTCAGCTAGATAGATGTTTTTTCATGTAAGTCAGGTCAGGAAGTACCATAGATTGGAGCTCAGACAAGCACTTGCCATGAAAATAACAATAAAGCAGAAATAGGCTCGCGACATCTGTTCTATGGGAAAGAGGTTCCAGGGAAGAGAAAGGGACATCCCCCACTAGGCTACAAAGTCTATTTTGAATTCTGTCAAGGCAGGATAAGCTGCTTTTAACAGCTCCTGCCCAGATGTGGCAACAGTACTCCATCCTTGAATGCACTTACACATGTAGAGAATTGTATCAGTAATGAGATATCTACTGGAACGCTAGAACGATTCCACCATTTTCCCAGCAACCCTAGCAACGGATTTGATGTAAATGTTCCATCTCAGATCAAGAGTAAAGAGCAAGCCCAGAAGTTTGTCAAAACATGGAGCCTCCTCAAGATGAGAACCATTCATTTCAATTGATGCCAGAAAGGGATCAGAGCATTGATGATGGAAAGATAGGTTTGGTCTTAGATGCATTAAAATTAACCAGCCACCTCTTTTCTCCATTGCACCACGTGCTCAAGATCAGAGGAGAGAGAATCGGAGAACTTGGCCATTTACGGCTTTTAAAGTGTTGCCATAGATGGTAGTGTCATCGGCATAAATGTCTACAAATGATCTTAGAATGTGATTTGGGAGATCATTGATGTAGTTCAGAAAGAGAGTTGGGCCCAGGATGGATTCCTGACTGACTCCAACATTAATTCTGTGAGCGTCAGATTTTTTCCCATCAACCACTACTCTTATGAACCTATCAGAGAGAAATGATTTAATAATTGAAAAGACGTTTCCAGCTATACCGTAGCTGGAGATTTTCTGGAGTAGACCGTTATGCCACACCCTATCAAAAGCCTTTGATATGTCAAGGGCAATTGCCTTAGAAAGGAAGCCTCCATCGAGAGATTCGCTAATCCTATGATATAAATGTTAACACATCAGCTGTAGATCTAGCAGAACGGAAACCATATTGCATGTCACTGAGGAAGTTATTTTTGCTGAGGTAGTTGACTAATTCTCTATTTAACAGATTCTAGCAACTTACTCATGACACACAGGAGACTAATTGTATTGAGAGAGAGATGAGCGATCACCTGAATTTTTAAATACGGGACATACTGATGAGGTTTTCCAGGATGTTGGGAAGCATTTCTCCTTAAGACAACGTTTAAACAGCTTTGTAAGTATGGGAGCTAGTTCTGGTTGAAGCTTTTTCAGCACTATTAGAGGAATGCTGTCAGGGCCAGTTGCTTTACTGGAATTGAGGTTTTTGATTAGTTTGGCAACATCACGCACAGATATTTGTATGTCGCATAGCATGTTTTCAGACATAGGAGGAAATACAGGGGGTTGGCAGCCCTGATCGCATAGGGTAAAATCATATAGTAGATTTATAGATTTGTGTTTTTCTAGTACTTTCAAATAAATATGAACTTTTTATCACCGGTATTAGCAATGGAAAATTAAGTTTAAACAAAAAAAGAATGTTTTTTGGAATTTAAATTTTGTCTCTAATTTTTCTGATTCTGATACCTGCAAAAGTTTCAATTTCCCAACACTAATTTCTACCAGACCTTACAACATATTGGTTACTCGGCATCTGCCATAAACCACCTAAATAACATCAAAAGATGCAGACACCTTGCCCTTTGCAGTACCTACTTCCTGAAACTTTTTTTGTGACAAAATCACACCATTCTTAAAGTAATACATAATGAAAACTTTGTCAACTTTCCCACATCAGCCTTAGTCTTGGACAACAACCATTTAAAGAAAGAAACATTATTGAATTGAAAGCCATGTTTAATTTCAGAAGAGTTTCCAATGGGTAGCTATTCTGTACAAGTCTTGGAGATGAAGAACTTTCAGTGGGTAGCTGTTCTGTACAGGTCCTGGACTTTATAATTTTGAAGGCAAAGAGCAAAAGATCCTTCTCATGTTGACATGAAAAAAATTATGTGCTGAAATGCTCAAAGATTCAATATTTTATGGAGCAATTCTGGTTTCTGATTGGTTAATAGTAGAACGTGACTTAATTTGATTCGTCAGTTCCTAGAAGTAGAATCTCCCAACTTTTAGTGATCATACCCTTTTTATATATCAAAAATATTGCAACACAATTACAATTTCGAACCTTGTATCCTGATAAATTTCCCAATTTCCAATATGAGTCTGTCATTGTGTTTATATAGATTACAATGTGCTAAGTGCAGTAGCCTCTACATTGGTAACACTGTAAGACCATTATATCAGCACATTAAAAAGCATGTGAACACTCACATATTCCCTTTCTACAAACAAGTCACCTCATATGGTAACACACAAGAAAATACCCAAATCAATATTCTTTCCGGTGTTAAGAATATAGGAAATTTGCATATTATCAAAGTAATCCTTCTTTTGTAATGTAAACCAATTAATAACAGACTTTAACTGGATTCTGACTTTATCATATAACCTACACTCTTGATACTGGTTCTTACCCAACATCTCCCAGTAACATGGAATTTACTTTTCTCACCACAAGAGGATGTGACACAAGGTCAGAAGGTGAGAAAATGGATCAATGTTCCTCTAAGGAGAAGCACTCTGGCCCTGCAAAAATAAGTCTGAGTAGCCCCTTCAGTATTCCCTGATGAGGCCACCTCAGACAAAAGTGATAAACTTGCTCCTGAAAGTTGGGAGGTAAGGGCTGGGAGGGTGGACCTCCTAGGATTACTAAGAACATTTGCATCAGATCGATAGCAAACCAATTGATTTTTCTGATTCAAACAATCGATTTCTTTAAATACATTAAGAAGAGAGCACTTAGTTTAAAAGTGTATAATTATCTCCCTTTTCTTCAGTACTGCCTGTTACTAAATTTAATAAATTTATGTCTGTTTAAGTATAAAATTAATAACTGAGTAAATAAAATTAATTAATAATATATAAATTAACATTAAATAAATATATTAGAATTATTATAAGAATAATGTTGAGCAATTTATAAATTAATTTAACAAAGATATAAATTTTAAAATAATTCACCTGTTATGAATTTATATAAAAGTACCAAATTAATATAAAATAAATATATTAATTAAAAAAATATATAATCTTACAGGGTAATAGTAAAAAGCATGAGATAAAATTTAATTAATAAAGAAATAAAATATTTCATGAATCATGTTCTTCTGAATCTAGTATTGTCTGTGAAACTGGCATACTTTCTATAACAGACATCTTGGACATTTTGTAAGCAGAAAGGTTTTTTTTTTTTTTTTTTTTTTTTTTTTTTTTTTTTTTTTTTTATATAGAAGGGGTGACTTTTCTCATGATTTTTCTACCATCCTGGATTCTATCAAGAGTGAATGAAAATTTTATTGAAAAATAAATAGATAAGTTTTTGAAGAAAAATATACTGTTTCGAATCATTTGTTTTTGTTCATCTGTTCTTTCACCATTTCATATAGCCACATAGAAAAACTTATAAACTCTTTTTTTATAACCTTTTCTTTGATTTACTTTTAGTTTTTATTTTAATGAATTTCTTGTTTGGTTTCAGATTTACCAAAAGGAACTGTTGATATAATCATAAATGCTTTGGACAATCATGAGAACATGGTTTTCAGGGACCAATCCTGGTATCGGTCATTGGTTGATTGGGCCAACAACAGCAAAGCCCCTGTTTTGGCAATTGACCCTCCGCAGCAGGGTAGTCTGATTAATGCCAAATGGTGCCTCAGCCTGTGTCTTCCACTCAACCTCAGGGAACAATGCGGACAGGTTTATCTGTGTGATCTCGGATTACCACGTCAGGTTATGGCTCAGGTGGGCATCACGTACTCCTCTCCTTTCGGACATAAATTTCTTATCCCTCTTCATGTTAAGAGCTAGAAGAGTCTCTCAAGTGGAGAATTCATTTTCAAAATCAAACAGCACAAATTAAACAAATGTGGAATTATAAAATAAGGAACAAAGAACAAGAAACAAGATTAAAACTCATCCCCAGGGGAATTTCTTTGTTCATAGTGCGACAACAATGAGGATGAGGATGATGCTGGCGTGTTGGTAGCACCAACAGCAATAGTAAGATTTATTGCTTTTCAGATCTCAAAACAAGGTTGCTGTATTCTTCTAAATAATACTGGCTTCCAAACAAACCTAACCCGAACCAAAAATGTTAGTATTGCACACAAGCTGGGTTAGTGAAAATATTCATTGCTACTCATATATTCTGTTATGAATATTGTTTAAAAAAAAAAGCAATACTAAATAAAAAGGAACGTTTATAATGCCCAGAATCTAACTTTGGTTGTATAAAGAAAAGAAAAAAATGTCTGTATAATACAAGAGCAAAAACTTCTTTTTTTTTTTTTATGAACATGGAACGCGTGTGTGTATGCAAATATGAACATACAAACACCCTTTACTCCCACTACGCATACATAAATATGAAGAAGATAATAAGAGATAAAATAGAAAGCTGTTCCAATGTATTTCATTCTGTATGAACCTTAAAAAAAAAAGTGAAATTTATTTTAAATCAAATGCTTCTACAAAAGAAGGTATTCAGATAAGCTTCAATTAGAGGAGCAAACATTCACCCATTTAAATTTTGATCCCATTCAAACTCATTTGATCTTTTTCTAGATTTTAGGATCTTTTTATCCTTTAGTGGTTTTTTTTGGGGGGGGGGGTTCTCATGTGATATGATATATATTAATGAATAACAATTAAAATATCAAAAAGTTCAGAAAAAAAAAACAGAAGAGGTTAGGAAAATTTACAACTTTCTTTTTTTTTTTTCTTTTTTTTTTTTTTTTTTCTCTTCGATATTTTCAGATTTTGATTTGAAGCTTTTTTATTTTTATTTTTTATTCGTGTTGGAGTTCTTCTTCGGTTATGTTTACGTAGCGTCTGTTTTAAGATAAATTTATCTGATGTTTGTCCAGAATTAAATTTTCTAAAAGGGAGTCGTTTATTTCTTATATTCATCATTTCAAACTTAAAACCTAAAACCATTTTTGTGTGCATTTGCTTGTGTCAAGGTTTCAAGAGAATTTAAAGAATAAAAAAAAAATTTGTTCGACGTGCTCGTGGGATGTCATAATATTTCTTTTTTTAAAAAATTAATCTTGACGAAAAAGACAATTCCTTTTTAGTTGCTATTGCAGTTATAACTTGGTTTATATCTTGCATATGTGCATTTGAATACTTTTTACCTCTCAATTCGATCCACGTAGATACAAATAAACTTATTTGACTTCACAAGCATACATGAAGACACATTCTTTTCATATGTATTAAATAACATTTCATATATAATTTCATGGTTTTACTTACATCCTTCTACATCTCTTCTCTCTCTTACAGTTCAATCTGCTTATATTTGCATATGTACATTAACGTGTAGTCATTCAAACCTACGACTTTATCATCGGTGTAATTATAAGTAGATATGTGTATACTTATATATGTGTATACTTATATATGTGTATACTTATATATGTGTATACTTATATATGTGTATACTTATATATGCATGCTTATCAATGTTTATATTAAAACATCGTTCGTCATTGAGTTCACCATCTCTCATCTCCATTAAAATATGATCCATGTATTGCTATCTTTTAAGAAATTCCTGGCCGCCCATGTGTACACGGTCCATATTCTGTGTGAAGCTGTGGCTAAAATGCTGTGCTCTTATTTGATACTGTACAAATTGAATTTTTAAAACAAAAACGAAAAATGATTACATATTTTTTATTTTATTCATCTGTAAAAAAAAAAAAAAAGAAAAATGTAAAAAAAAATTATTTTTTAAAATTTAACAGATTTTTTTTTTTTTTTTTTTTGAGAATGGTAAAATTTAGAAAGAATAGAAATTTAATGGTTATTGTCCCGCTATCTTCTCCAGATTTCAAATTGGAAGAACAGAAGTCTTAAAATTAAATTTCCCTTCCAGGATCCTTCATCCCTATCCCATAGATCCTAAACCCAAACGTTAATAAAAACTAAAAAAAGATCTCCATCTACACCCCCTCCACCAAAATAGGATCTCTAAGATTAAAAAAAATAGAAAGGAAGAATGAACCAGATTGCCAAGCTAAAGTCATATGATCTTAGATCAAAAGCTTTGGGGGGGAAAAATCTCAGGTTCACAAACTGAAACTCTCTCGGATTCCAATTTGCAAACCATGAACTCTTATAATCCTATACCAAAAGCTCTTAATGCTACCGGTTCTCAAATCAAGAGTCATGATAGCCTCCTCCTCCCCCTCCCGATGATCCCAATCTACAAAAAAAAAAAAATCAAACTGACTTCTAAGAATGTGTCTGATGTTTAATAGACACATTTTTGAAGCCATTTTATATTGTCTCTTTTGAGGAATCATGTTCTTTTGTTTTTTGTTTTTTTTTTTTGTTTTTTTTTAATTTTTAAAAAATTATTTTTTATTCCTTCCATTTTCTTTCTTTCACCCATATTTTACTGTTTTCTCTTTTTCCTTTTTGGCTTCTATTTTTTTTCTTTCTTTCTCTTACATTTTCCTTTTTTTCTTTCTTTCTTTTTTTCTTGTTTCTTTCTCTTTTTCCTGAACTTTGTTTGGATTTTAGTTAAGCTTCTATTCAGCATATTTCTACATCATCAACAAATTTCTAAAAAATTCTCTCTCTCTCTTCTATATATAAGTGAAATTATATAAACATCAGGAAACTCAATGTTTCAACAACAAAGTTGCTCATCTCGTCAAGGTTCAATTAAACATCCTAACAAGACGAGTAACTTCACAAAAATGTTGATGAATCCGCGTAAGCTTTTTTTGATGTTTATATAATTTCGCTTATAATAGCTCTACATATTCATTTTTTTTATTTTTATTCAATACATTTGAACTTATATTTTCTGGTCAGTACTTAAAATGGGTGACCATTTGGGAATACCAGGTGCTGTATGTGCTCTTTGCTTATCTTGGCATTGTTTCCAGTTGTCCTGGACTTTTTCCTTGCCACTGGGGTCAAGCAGTGCAAACTCAGGATAGGTCGGAGATTGCGCAACCCTTTTTTTCTTTTTTCTTTTTTTTTCACAATTACATGTACTGACACTCTTACAGTGGGTATCCATTGTCCCTTTTTTCCCTCTTACATTTTCCTTTTTTTCCCTCTTACATTTTCCTTTTTTCTTTTCCTTTTTCTCTTTTTCTTTCACTTTTTCTCTTCCATTTTCTTCCTTTTTCCTCTTTTTCTTTTTTCTTATCTTTTCCTTTTGTTTTTCCTCTCATTGTCTCTTTTTCCTCTTTTCTCTCTTGCTTTTTTTATTTTTTCTCTTTTCTTTCTCTTTTTTTTCTTTCTGATCTCAGTGAGAAAAGCAAAAAGAAAGAGAAAAATGTTTTAAGAAAATAACAAAAAAAAGATTTTTTCTTTTAAAAACAAAAGTATTTTATTTACCCAATAACATTGTTATTGCTACCACTTTTAATTCAAGAAACAAAGTTTGTTTCTGATATAAATTGTGATCTAGATCCAAATCCAGGAATATTTTCTTTGTTTATTTTTTTTATGTTTGCTATGGATCTTGAACACAAAATGATTTTTTTTCGAAATACACTTTTCTTTTTACATGTGGATGCTAAGCATCCAAAACTTAAAACAATATACTTTAATTTTTAATAAAAAAAATTTTTTTTTTTTTTAATAAAAAATTTTTTAATGAAAGTTTATTTTTAAAAAATTTGAACCGTTTTTTTTTTTTTTTTTTTTTTTTTTTTTTCTTTCAAAGCTAAAAAAATCTTTAAATTTTTATGTTTAAGAATAACAAATGATATGAAAATTAAAGATTTTTTAAATTTTTTTATTAAAATTAATTTAAAAAATATCTTTTAATTTTTTTTAGCTTAAACATAATTTTAATTTAAAAAGAGAAACTTTTTTATATATATATTTTTCTTTATTTTTCATTGAAGTAAAAAAAAAAATTTCCCCACTGGAAAGTAATTAAAAATAATAAAAAAAAAATCATTCATTTCTTTATTAAAATATACAAGAGTGTAAACGTCTTTATAAGGTTAAATTGCCTGAAGGCCATTACATTGTGAATTTTTTTTTTTATTAGTGCCATTTTGACTCTTCAGTTGTCTCTTTACGCCTGCGATAGGCTTGTTTATCCAGTGTTCCCTGTACTTTATTCACAACCACTAAGCAAAAGTTTTTCTATTTTCATTTTTGGTGCATCGCTAACGCATGGAATCAGTTTCTAAAATTCTTTTTCTTTTTTTCTTTTTTTCATTAATGTTTATTGCTTAGTATTCCTAAGAATTTCCTGTTAAAAAAAAAAAAAAAAAAGAAAAGATTTTTATGTAGACAATTTATAGAAGACTGTTAACAATACGTGTGTTGGATAAAAAACTGAACTGAAGACAAAACTCGGGTAAAAATAGAAATGAGTTGATTTTATTTTTTTTTGTTCAAGCTTATTTATTTACGTTTTTAATAATTTTAATATTTTTATAAAGCTTCCTTGCCTTCAGTGTCATTTAGCTCATTGTACATGCGATGATAGAACCCATATATAATAATGTTTCGCGGATACTCTCTTCTTCAAATGTTCATTTGACTCTGATTTTATGTCATACAAAATGAGGGCTGTGAGGTTTGCTATGAAAATATTCTGCAGGATAGATCTATCTATAAGCTTGAGTTTCTTTGTTTCTTAGTTTTTATTGTCAAGAGAAAAAAAATTACCTCAACTTTGTCTTGTTTTTAGTCAAACTTCGGCACATTTCCACATCATTAACAAATTTCTAAAAATTATCTCTCCTATAAAAAGTGAAATTATATAGACATCAGAAAACTCAATGTTTCGCTCATCTCGTCAAAGGTTCAATTAAACATCCTAACAAGACAAGCCATTTCACCAACACGTTGATGAATCCACATAGGCTTTTTCTGATGTGATCAATTATCAAGCTCTTGATCATTTATTCAATACATTTGAACTTATATTGTCTGGTCAGTACTTAGAATGGGTAACCATTTGGGAATACCAGGTGCTGTATGTGCTCTTTGCTTATCTTGGCATCGTTTTCAATCGTCCTGGACTTGTTACTGGAATCAGGCAGTGCCAACTCCGGATAGGTGAGGTTGGGGATTGTGCAACCCCCCCCTTTTTTTTTTTTCACACTTACACATGCAGGCACTCTTACAGTGGGTATCCATTGTCTCTCACGATAGAATGGATACCTATTTTATATATATTACACCCAATGCTTTAAGCAAACTACATCCACTGCTTATGGATTTCTAAGATAAATATAATGTTAAAATGATTACTAACTTCTTGGTATTGAACATGTTTTCTTATCAAATCTCAAAATCAATGATTGTTTTTGCATTACAGAAACCTAAAATATTGAGAGTCAGCACTTTATCGAGTGTCTTTATTTTCAACTTGATGAGTGCAATCTACTTAGTCTTTTTCATTGGTTACGCACTAAAAAAATTAGGGAATGTTGTGACAAACGCAGCCTCCAACTTTCATCAACTGTGTCTTGTCGGACTATATGAGAACAGTAGTCAAAAACATACAAACTATCAGTCATCATGTCAGAACAACACTAAAAACTGTTGACTTGCAATAAAAAAGAAATTGCGGTTATTTTGCAAATGGAGGAAATTCTTATGAATATCAAGCAAGAAAGATTAGTTGTAAAGGAATGGGTTTTTTTTATTTTAATTTATTTTTATTTTTTTTAAATTTATTTTTTATTTGTAGATTTGGCATGTCACTTTCTTTCTGTCTATGTATCTAAAATGTCAAAGAGTTATCGCGTTCAATTCCGACTTTGATTTTGTGGATGTGACTATGGTTTAAAACTATTTGATGCTGCTGGGTATTTTAAATGTAATGTAGACAAACATCTTGCTGCTCAGTGCTTCATCCAGATTGTCTCCTATAAATCTGGCCCCTATCACGTTTCAGTGGCAATATGCCTTGCTTGGAGTAAACAAAATTAAAAAAGAAAAAGCAGTTTCCATTTTTTTTTAATTTTTTTTTTTTTTTTTTTTTTTTTTTATAATTATTTTTAGTAATTTCAGGAATTTGATTATTTTTACCAATTATGTGATTTTTATGAAAGAAAACTTATCAATTAAATACTGTTTTTTTGATAACATGATCTGACAAGATGTATCTATTTCTTTCATATGTTTCTAAAATGATACACGATAAAATCTAAAATGATCCAATCAAAAAAAAGAAAAAAAGCACAATATTTTTTATGTGTGTGAATAGAATGAATGTTGGTACGTGCGAGTGGATTATTTAGCTAAAAAAAATTTATATTTATACATCCATCTTCTCCTAATCTGACAAACGTGTCTCTTGTTTTGTCTTAAAGCTGTTTCTTTTTTTGGTCCCCTAACAAAGGAGGGATTGGACCTAATAATTCACTCTCACTCGTTTGTTTGCACTTTTCCACTTTTCTCAATAACCATGCCTTAGATTTTTAAAAGATTTTGCACAAACATTAGTGATGGTGAAAGTAAATTTTTGCCAAAATGGATTTTCCGGGATAATTCTGCTAAATCCGGGGTGGGGGGTGCATTATAGGGGTAAAATTTCTCCAAAATCATTCATCTGTTCACACTTTTCTCAATAACTACGCTTTGGATTTTTTTTTTTTTTTTTTTTAATTTTGCACAAACATTAGTCATGGTGAAAGTAAATTTTTCGCTCATGGAGGGGAGACCTCACATGCTCGGCTTGTATTTATTTTTTAATAATCACTTTATAATAACTATTAACAGATAAAAAGTGCATTGTATTATATACTTCTAACATATAAAATTATTCCGTTGGATCTGCAAACTTAGACTTAAATAGCATTTAAGCTGACAAATCAAACTTAACTTCTGACTAGTCAATTATCATTTTGTTTTACCATGTTATTGGCAATTCAGACAACTATTAATATGAAGCATTTTTAAAATTAACAAGTGGATAATTTTAAATTGTACAAGTTGTCTACCTTTTAATTTTAAAAATGCACCAACAAATAAAAAGTAAAACTAAAATGACTCTACAGGTTAAGCCAGATACGTATAGCAAGTATATTATGAAATTACATATATTAATGTGTGTGTGTGTATAAGTATGTATATGCATGCATACACACGCGTATGTTTATACAATCAGTACATACACATGGGCTGGATATTAGGATGCCCATTTGTAATATATATATATATATATATATATATATATATATATATATATATATATTACAAATGGGCATCCTAATATCCAGCTCATGTGTATATACACGTGTGTATGTATGCATATACACACTTAGATATATTTTTATATTTAGGTTTTAAAAAATTGCAGTTTTAGGCCAATCTTTTTTTTTTTTTTTTTTAAGAAAAGATCTTGTGAATTCAACAAACACGTCTCTTGTTCTGTCTTGATGCTGGCGTTGGTTTTTTGTTTCAAAATAGTCAACTTATTATAAGTATTAATGAATGAAAGTACTGCAATTTTCTGCTTTTCTTCTCATTTCGCTTCTCTTGTTTCCATTTTAGTCGTGATTCAGCGCCAAACAAAACAAAAACAAAAAAACAGGTTGATATTGTACAAGATAAACTGATTCATTTTAAAACCACCGTCCCTCCATGAAAATTATGAAGCCCACAAAATGTGAATCTTAAAAAATAATTTACAGTATTTAAAGTCATGGCTGACAATAATTCTATCCATTTTTATATCTCTGTATGTGTTTACATATATCTATGTGTGTGGTTGGTGTTTTGTACAAGCAAAAACTCTGTGTGTACGTTTCTAAATCTTTGACGTGAGGATTGATAATTTGGATCATTCAAACTATGCATGCTATTTTTATAACGTTTCACTCCTCCGACCTTCAAAGATATATTGTCAAAGTTTTTAATCTATACAGAATTTCAAACTGAATCTTTTTTTTAATCTGCGGGGTGAGATTGTTTTCATATCTTTAGCCAGAACCGGTTAGAAGTCTTAAATAATTTTTAATTATATTTTTAGTATTGTTTGTACTGAAGTTTGACCTTCCAAACTCCGGAAGGTTCTCACTTAGAACTGATTATTAATTAGCACTTTATCACTTGCACCACAGATCCACATGAATGTATGACTAACAGAATGAGAATAATCTACCCCTGTAAATTGAAGGGTTCAGTTTGAAATTGCCCACAAATTTCTGAGTTCTGACGAGATGCACATGAAGATGGTTGGAGGTTACACCAACTGAAACGTAAGAATAACATCCAACATGCGAAGATTAATTAAAAAAATGCATATGTATAGACATGCTTATGCATTTTTCCCCCTCTGCACACCCAGTGATGCTACTCCCAATTCGGACTCGTTTTGATTCATCCATGTTTTTTATTCATTTATTTTATTTTATCCATTGGAAGAAATATATTCATACGTGTCATACGTTTTTATGTTTCCATGTTTGATCATCCACATTGTTTCATGCTTCGAAAAACTGATATGCGTATTTGTAAACTTTGATTATGTGTTTTTTTTATATATATATATATATATATGGTACTTGTGCAGAATACGGACTGACATTTTTAGATAGCATTTTCAAATTAAATTCAATTCTTACAGTATCTTTTGTTTATCAAATTGATGGTGAAAGTATAGAATAGTTACAGAACGTCCTCCCCATGTTAAGAACGAGTTTCTAAATGATGTTATTTCAGCATGGTCCGTATTCTACATAAGCCCCTGTTAAAATATAATTAGGGGCAAGCAAACTTCACACATTTATGTTTCCCTCCTTTATATTGAGCTCTTAAGAAGTGTGTAGCTTGTTTGCCATAAATATTTTCATATTACTACTGATAACTACTCGGTGTAATGTGCACTGTTGAGCTAAACACTGAAACGCATATATACACATGCACAGTCCAAGACATGCTAGCATACAAAACAGATCTGAAACTGAATATGATATATAAGAGTGAAAACATTTTAGCAAATCCAAACCATATTAGGGTCTTTTATAGTTGTTTTGAAATTTAATTAATTTTTAATTAATATTCTTGTTTAAAAACAAAAATTCTAAAAGTAAATTATCTTTGAAACACTTGTTAAAGTTATTGGTATAATATTCTATTTTAATTGGCTAAAAGCTATATGTAATAATAATAATAATAGTAATCTGTTTTGTTTTAACTTGACAGATTTGAATTTCATATCTTCAGTAATTGTTTTAACTTTTTAAATTGTATTTTTGTTTATTAAATAAACTTTATAGCTTTATATATATATTATAGGTCAGTCATTTATGTACTCTAATGAAAATCTTTAATATAAAATTATGTTTGTATGTGTATATATATATATATATATAATATATATAGAGAGAAAGAGAGATACTAGCAGGCCACCCAGCATTGCCCAGTCATAAAATGCACTTAAATATATTTTAATTCATGCAGATTTTGTATTTATTAATATAGAGCCAATTCTCTATTGAATATTATATTGTACCAAATATATAATGATTTTAAAAGCTAAAAAAAAAAAATGATTTGGGTGCTGTCAGCTGGAATTGAAACTAAAACATTTAGCCTTCTGGTCTTGGTTGCTACCATTTGGGCTTTTGACAGATAGTTAAGAATGGTTTAAAATTAAGCGATTTCAAACTATGGACATATATTTGTGCATGTGCAGAAGTAATAGGTTGTATCGATTTACTCCCACCAAGCTCAACAGTTTTTTTTCTTTCAATTATAACATAACCCCTTAGCAGCTATTTTTTACTGACTTCAAGATCAAAAATTCATGGAGGAGTTTGGTAGACTGTTACACACACACACACACACATTTACAAAGGTCACTTATATATATATATATATATATATATGTGTGCACATAGTATAACTGTTTCATCCTAAATTCTATGCAGTTATACACAATGTAGAAAATATAGAAAGAATTAAGCATAAGAGTTAAATGAAACCAATCCTATAATAAGAAACCATATAAAATATAAATTAATTAATAAGTTTGTTTTTAAAGGAATATGTGAATTAATTTACCTTCATCAAGTCGCTTGCATCTCCATGACGGAGTATATTAAGAAATTTGCTTTAATAATTTTTAAATAGGTAAAGTTTTATTTTAATATCAATGTGACAAAACGACACAACTTTATAGGTGTGTGTGTGTATATATAGATTGATAGATATTAAACTGCATAATTTTAAGTGGGGAGCTTGATGTGCATAAAGTATAGAGCAAGTTTTTTATGATTACAGGATAACACTCAACATGTCACAAATAATGTGTGTATACAGGTATAAGTAGGTAAGCAGGTGGGATGCATTAAATTCAGCTTCAGTAGGATTTCTTTCAGAGACTAAAAAACAAGAATCCAGTCTTTTCTTGACTAATGGATATTTAAAAATATATATATATATATATATATATATATGACAATTAAGTTATACAAAATTTTCCACATTTAATCCCCCGTACGGACTTGTCAAACTAAAATACATGGAATTCATGTTATCGGAGGTCTTTATATACATTAAGTTAACTAACCAATCAGATTCATTGTTACTTCCACCCATGGGCTAATATTTTTATTAGCTAATAGAAGAGCTTTTCTCTAACAATGATTCAGCAGGTTTTATTTTTATTGTTACTATATTGCTCCCCCCTTTTTATTATTTTTTTTCTCCATTGCTTTCATTTAGTCATTTTTTATGTGCTTTAATTATCATCTAAGTTTACGCAGCAAGTGTATGATAGTTTTAGATTATTTTTATTTAAAATTTTGTGTAAGAGATTGGTTATGGAGGAAGTACTTTTCGATGCGACAGGAATTTTTAGCATCTCATTATGCTGTATGACAAATGATACTTTTTTTTTTTTTTAATTTTTATCTTAAAAATGTTGTTGCTTATATTTAATTTCGATATTATGGTATCCACTATTTTTATTTATTTTTTTTTTTTATTTAGAGCTGTGTTGTAAATGTTGCTTGACTTTTTAAATACATTTTCGTTACTAGAGTTATTGCTAAGCCTACATTTAATAAAATTATAAATCTGTTTTATGATTGATGGCAGATGATTGGACGTTGGGTTTATATACATTGGATTTGCATCATATGGCTCATAAATATTTTCTTTTAAGTTCAGAGAGACCTCTACAAAAAATATAGCAAGTACATCTACTGCAAATTTCTATGTTAGCCAGTACATCTACTCTTAGGTCTAATTTTTTTCATTTTCATGTGTATAATTTAAAAAAAATCTGCCGCCTTTATTTTTTTAGATTCTCTTATTATAGCTAATCCATCACCTCCATATAGACCAGTGCCGGTATTATCAAATATATTGTGAAGGTATGTAAAATGAATAAATCCACAAGATCTGATGCTTCTAGGACACTCATGGTCAAATCAAAGGAGTTTGTCATTTTGGTTTTTATCTATTGGTCATTAAAACTGATCTTTTCTTTTCCATTTTTTGATGATGTATATATTGATTGTGTGTGTTTCATCCTTTGATATGTATGTATGTGTGTGTGTATATATATATATATATATATATATATATATATATATCAAAACTCTCGTATTTCTTTGGTGTTGCAATCGTTTCATAACCATCCAGACAAACTTCAACAGTATTTTGTTAAGATATTCCAAAATGGCTAATCTTCAGACACAAAATGCAACTGTAATACACATATAAAGGCATGCACCATTTCTTATTTACAAACAGCCAAACTTACATCTCTATCCTTCATTCCAAGAAAATGAAGGATGGAGAGGTGAATATAACAATAATAGTAATAATAATAAAACACGTGATATATGGTTGTCTTGGTTATTGCAAAATAATAGATATGCTCGATTATTAATACTGATAATTGTTGAGCTTAATTAACTGGGTCAATTAATATTGACTCTGGTTTAATAGATGTATGAGCAGTACTGGAATTTAATAAGTAAATTTTTTATTAAAAATAATATATATAGTAAGTTATAAAATATATATGGCGATTAAGCAACACAGAATATTCTGCGTTTCATGCCTGATGAATTCTAGCATGGGTGAAACGCGGAATATTCTGTGTAGCTTAATCGCCATATATTTTATAACTTACTACCTCGCTCTACCTACGTATTGAACACTGTTGAAGTAAATACTTAAAGTTTGCGCACTAATTTATACTTTTGTATATTAATTTATGTGATTCAATGAAGTAGTCATATATATATATATATATATATATATAAAATCAAAACTTCAGGGTAGTGTTAAAGAGTTCTTTAGATATAGATGGATAGAAATCCATAATTTCAAATTGTAGGGAGGTACATTAATTTTCGTTTTAAATATTAAACCAAATGATTTCTTCAACAGTATTGACCCACTAGTTTAATTTAAAAGCTTCTTTTTTTATTTTTTGATAATTATATAAAAAAAGATTGTTTTACTAATTCTTTCTATTTTGGGCTCTGTTAAATTAAACGAGTACTAGGTTTATTGTTAAGACTGTTTCTGCTTTTTAAGATGTAGGCTGCCGTAAGTTTTATTTTACTTTGTTACTAATTTTTTATGTATCGATGATTGCTTCATAAGTCCTTACGTGGATGAAACATGGAAAATTCTGTGTAGTTTACTTGCCATATATATTTTTATAACTTGCTAACTAGCTGTGCTCATGTACTGAGCACTCAGAGTAAATACTGAAGAATTGATACTTAAAATATGTGGATACATGAAATTTATATATCCTATGCTGAAAATATGTGAAAGGGTCTCTCTTTTTGGACCTTTGACTTTTAGTTATGATTTAATTTTTTTTTTTTTTTTTTTCTGATTGGCTAATGCTTGTCAGCAAATTGAAATATTGAGATTCTATTTTTTAATCTTTGTCTTATCTTCTATATTGTTTGAATTTTATCTTTATTCCCTATTTTTGTTTTCATTCTCTGATTATTTATTTGTCTATTTGTTCTCCTTTTTTTTTCTTTTTTTTTTCTTTCTTTTTTTTTTCTTTTTTCTTTTTTTTTCTTTTTTTTTCTTTTTTTTTTCTTCTTGCCTCTTTTGAATTGTTCTATTCCATTTTCTGTATATTTTTCTTTATATCTTTATTCTTTTTCTTTTGTTTTATGTCTGCCTTTTCTGTTGTATTTGTTTCTGTTGAACGAGGGGGGGGGGTAAAAAGTTATTTTTGCTGTCCTGATGAGGAGTTCCAATTAATGCAAAAAAAAAAAAAATATATTGTGATCCTCACCAGACCAGATTTGAAAAAAGCCAAAGAAGGCTGTAATAAATTTATAATCTGAAATGTGTTGAGTTTGTTACCTTCTATCCATATATATATATATATATATATATATATTGTTTGTCATGAGTATATTTTGTGTTATTAAACTTTACTTGTATATGGAGCAGTGTTGAAATAAATACTGAGATACATATATTATTTTATAAGTATATTAGATGTACCCGACGTTGCCCGGTATTAAATTATTTAAAAAAAAAAAGGTACAATGAGGAAAGTGGTGGCTTGTTACTTTTAATGTATCTAAAACCAAGCTTTTATCTTTACATCATCAATGCTCTGATCCCCATCTAGCATCAATTGAAATGAATGGCTCTCGTCTTGGGGAGGCCTCATGTTTTGACAAGCTTTTGGGCTTGACCTTTATGTCACCCCGTCCAAGCTGGTCGGTTGAGTACGATCGTCGACCTAGGAACCCTTCCACTCTAATTACGGCAGCCTGAAAATGACCCGACTCTGGTGGTTTACAGTTCACTATTTTCGTCCTTCCAGTGATAATTCTGCTGGTGATAATTCTTAGCCGTCTAATGTTGCTGGTATGGGAAAGTGACAGAATTATCGGTTGATCATCTAAATATATACTCCGGACCTGTCATTGTGTATCTCCTAACGACGAACATCGACGATAAGAGAGCCGTGGATTTCAATGTGGTGAAAAGAAAATTAAAACAATTCCACACCCGAATAAACAATGAATCTAAGTTTATTCGCGTTAATAATGTTCTTATAGCGTTTCAGAGTCTTGAAGGTAGCCGGTGTGTAGCTATTCTGAGAATATGCACGAAAACAGCGGCTTGTAACTTTGACAGTACCCAGAAGTAATCCGTCACTCCCGGTGGCTAGCCAAAAGTTACTTCTAGTTGTTTCGAGGAATGTTCTGAGTTGAAATTAGGCTGTCGGTAGTTGAAGAAACGTGTTAGAAGCCAATCGAGTATCGCTCTCATCAAACTCATTTTTGGGTTGCTGTTGTCGAGTATATATACACATTCATGCCTACTCTTTGGATGTCACGAGTATATCTTCCTTTGTTTTTTAAAAAAAAAAACTTGCCCGTCATTTAATCTCCCGAACATTCTTTTCCAAAAATAAACAACCGCTTCGCTTCAAGACTCTGGTCTTTACAAACAATAAATATTTGGGTACATGCTTTTTTTTTTTTTATTATGAACCACAGTCATATGATGCCCACATTTTTTTTTTCTTCAACGGGATATCAAACCCCCATACCCGTACTTGGTTACATTTACTCCTGATCTTAAATGGAACACATACATCAATTCCGTTGCCAAGGCTGCTGGAAAAATGGTGGGATCCTTCTATCGATCCAGTAGATATCTCACTGCTGATGCAATTCTCTATCTATATAAGAGCCAGGTACGTCCAAGGATGGAGTACTGTTGCTGCATTTGGGCAGGAGCTTCTAGAAAGGACTTGTCCTGTCTTGATAGAGTTCAAAATAGACTTCGTAGCCTCGTAGGGGATGTCCTCTTCTCTTCCCTGCAACTGCTTTCTCACAGAAGAGATGTTGCGAGTTTGTCTCTGCTTTATCGTTACTTTCATGGCAAGTGCTCGGCTGAGCTTCATTCTATGGTCCCCCCTCGTCAAACTTTCATAAGAAACACCCGTCTAGCAGAAAACACTATCACTAATTTCCCCCACTATTTATCTGTGCCTAACCCTAAACGTAGATTCCATGAACAAAGCTTCTTTCTTAGAACTGCACGCCTGTGGAATTGTCTTCTGTTTTCCTGCTTTCCAGCTGACTACAATATGGTTGTCTTTAAGTCTAACGTAAACAAGTTTGTGATGAGCCGTTCCATATAAGTTAACAAATTTACAGAATTTCCATTACTAACAATTACTATATTGTCCAATTTCTACTGTACCCCCTTTAACCCTTATCCTCGAGTGGTCTCTTGGCTTTGAGAAGTGGTGATGCCTATATATATAAAAAAAAAAAAAAAAAAAGCAGAAAAGAAACTGAGACATGTGCATACTGTGATACTATGAAGATGACCCATGAATCACTAAGTGCTGAAGGGAAACAATAAATCTGTAGGTATTTTTAGATCGAGCTTTTTAGACTTGACAATGACAATAGAAACCTACAGATACAAGAAGGAAGGGCAGCTATGGTAGCCGCGTGGGGTGGGGGGCTCAAATACCAACGCAGAGGAGACGCGCAGTTGAGAACTAGACGCCGTTCACAATGGATAGGAGTTGATTGCAACGACGGTTGGACAGTTTTTAGAGTTGACTGCGAAACAAAAATAGAGACTGTGACTGACAGACGAACGGGACATTGATAGAATGAGAATATATGTGAAACATTGGTGTTTGTGTTTTTCCTTTCTTTGTTCCACGACTTAAAATATTTCTACTTTGTGAACCCATACGTGTTCTCATCAACAAAATGACGATCCGGCCATAAGGATCTCAGTGAACGAAAAATCCACGACACACGTTGGGAGTCGGCAATCTGTCGGGGGAGACACACGTCTGGTCACAATGCAAGTATTAGGTTGTTGTTCACTTCTTGTAAGTCAAAAAAAAAAAAAATACTTGAGTTGAGATCCAAACCAAAACGTAAAAACAGTGAGTCAAGTATGATAACCATTAGACCAGCTTGACATGATCTTTAAAAAAATGTTTTTAAACCTACTTATTCTTAACATAATGTAAACGATTCGTGCATGAAATGGTTAGAAAACAGATAAAAACCGACGCTCCCCACCTAACAATTTTTCAATTTTGACCCCCTCCCCCCCCTTTTTTTTTCTGTGTGAAAATATTAAGTTTCCACATGTCTGAATACACTATACACTAAATTTCAAGTCTGTAGATCCAAAATTTGTTGAGTATGTAGGTTGAGAAGTGTCCTCACGCACACATTCTCACTTTTATAAATGCATAGATATATGAACCATACATTACTGCTTTAGATTATATATTTATAAAATAATGTTATATACTTACAATAAACACTTGGAATGTTGTGGGGGAGCAAGTAAACAGGAACATTCACTACCAGAGTTAGACACGAGTTTGGTTTTTAATGTGGGGGGAGGGGATTTATTTGCTCCCCCACCGAGCAAATTAGGCACAAGGCCGATTTTTAATGTGAGGAGTGAAGGGGAAATGGGGACCAACTACCCCGGGAGTAGAGGAGCTGGATAGTGACAATTGGTATGAAGGGTTGCCCCTACATTGACCAAGGTCTTATATGTGGGGTTGCCCCCACATATGGTCTTTGCTTGTCACTTGTTGCCCCAGCTCCGAAGGACCAGGGCCGGGAAGTATCCAGCTCCCCCAAAAGGGGCACTCTCGATAGCAACAAAAAAAAAGAGATTGTCTCAGTCAGGAAGGATTTCATCTCCACTGATGAGGATAGAAAAGGTGAAGTGTAGCATCAGAACAGATACTACACTTCATCCAAGACCGAGGTGATGATTGGTGGCAGTAGTGTTGGAAAGCTTCCCAAAAGAATGAAGTTTGCTCAGTTTGTGGAGAGGATCCTAAAGCATGCCTCTGATTATCGACAGCAGACGAAAGATAATCAGAACTTCACTTGCGGGAGGTGTCTGGGATTTCTACCTGTTCCCACTACTCACGATATTGAGCAAGTAGTTGCAGTTTGCTATCTCGTTGATGTGTCTGGTGAAAGAGGTTGTTTGTTGTCATGCTAAAACTGTCAGAATCCATTCTGCATGAAAGAAATTTAGAGAGCTCCTCCCAATCTTCACTTGCAGAGGCATCTCATTACACAATAGAGGCTATGCTTACAATGCCCATGTCGGTCCTGGATATGGTCTTAAACTATATCCAGTGGTGAGGCCCCAGCTTGCGGGCTTTGGGGAGTGTGAAGCAGACCTTTAATTGCCATTGCTCCCAAGTTCACTCTGACCCAGAGTGGTAGTACCTGTTAGGGTCCCAACTATGGGTTGAATAGAAACCGACTTGAAAACAACAAATATATTCTATTAAAAAAATTTTCTTCAAAATCTTTGGATTCGGCATTAAATAACTCGATAAGGGTTGATATGCCGTAAAACAAAACCAACTAACCAACTACAACGCCCATGTCAGAAGTGTTTTCCTGTATGCCAGTGAGACTTAGCCTGTTACAGTTGAGGACATTTCCAGACCAACTTGCAACGATCATGCACTGATATGATGGATGTGATCCCAGAGCTTGCTGATAGAACTTCTCTCAATGAGATGAGATCCAGGCTTGACCTCAATTCAATAAGTGAGACCCTGTGCTGGAGTAAACTAAGATGGTTTTGCCACATCCAAATGGTCAAGAAGAATCATTAACTTTGTTGTCCCTGAAGTCGGGTGCAATTCAATTTATTTGTGGTATTTATAAGTATTGCGTACACAAGAAGTATCATACGCTAGAGAGGGATGAAAACTCAGGTGTGGAGAAAGTATATTTGGATGTAAAGGTTGTTCAGAAGTTTTGATACCTCGGTGATACTCTTGTTAAATAGTTGGATAACAGTTGTCTAATGTTTTTGTAATGTCTATATAATTTCTGGTTGCACTTTAGTCAAATGTATACAAAATCATATATACACTGTTAGTTCAATATGACAACGGATGACAAATAACATAAACAACTTAGGTTTATTTACAAAATTGCAGTAAAGTGACAAAGCGGTCCCCATTGAGACTTGGTGTGAGTGCGGCCGGTGCAGAAATGTCTTCACTGCTTGATGATTATCGGCTCTCTCTCTCTCTGGTCTTTTATCAGCCTTTTATTTACATTTCATAAATCAGAATTTGTTTGTTCTTTTTGTTTTGTGTTTTACGCAATTCCAATCCAGGTTAACCCGACCAGAACTAAGCTACTGAACCTAATTTGTCCCTGTGCCTGACCTCCTGGCAAAATTGTGAAAAGAATTTAAGTGCATTAGTAATTTTGTACCTTTCATCTACTACCAGTATTCAGCCTTTGTGTGCCAGTCCGCCCAACAGGTGGAGCTCTCCTTGATTTATAGGCCCACTTGCATCATCAGAATTATCATCACGTTCTCCTTCATCGATATATTCATAATCACTAGCATTACTTGATTCAGAAACATACTCCTGATCAAATTCGTCTTCGTCTGAATCAGAATTTGTCACTTTATCCAATACTTGTTGCACCGTGAAACTCCATCTCGCTCTTTTTTACCTGTCGAAGTGTTTGGTTCGTCACTAGCTTGCTTCTTGGCTACTTCAGTCTACAAAATAACTCACAACTCCGCCAAAACAAATGGAGGCCATTTGCAGAATGTTAGGCTTGCGCTAAATCGAGACTAAGCAGCGATTGGGCAGCATGTGGTCGGAAAAATATTGGTTTGATGATAACTCGGTATATAGCATTTTCGGAAATTACTGGTATATTGGTAACTCAATCTGGTAGGGTTAAAAATGTAGGATATTCCATTGTTTACGTTTTTAGATCATAATTGATGACCCCCACCCCTCCAACTCTTGATTGGAATGTGGGTTGATGTCTTCACTCAGCAATCGGCGATCTCTGACATTGTATAAGTGCACCTACATCTGATATTTTCGGCATTGCCCGTCACCTATCCAACACTTGGAGCACAGAGTGAAACAGATGCTAGGGTTAGGAGTGGAAAAAGTAAGTTTATAGAACTTCTGCCTTTTTACTAACCAGCAGAGCGTTACGACTGTCGAAAAAATGAAGTGTTTATGTGTACGCAGTTTGATGAGCTATGGAAGTGAAACCTGGCCAGTGAGGTTGGAGGATATGCGTTGCATGGCGAGAAATTATATGAGTATAATATGATGGATATGCAGTTTAATTCTTCAAAACAGGTTTAGATCTGATTTTTTTTTTTTTTTTTCCATGGTGGTCATCACTTATGAAGGCCCGGAAGCCATTCAGGGATAAGGGTTATTGCAAGTACAGTACGTTAGTGTGGAGATTTAATGAAGTGTGTACTTAAGGGGGCGGTTCATTAGGAATTTGTTAACGTTGGACTTGAAGACATCCAGGTTGTAGTCAGCTGGGAAGCAGGCAGACGGAACAGAGTTCCACAGGCGTGCAGTTCTAAGAAAGAAGCTTTGTTCATGGAATCTACGTTTTGATTTAGGCACAGATAAAGAGTGGGGGAAATTTTTCACAGTGAATTTAGCTAGACGGGTGTTTTTCGTGAAAGATTGGTGAGGGGGGACCAGAGATTGGAGTTCAGACGAGCACCTGCCATGGAAATAACGATAAAACAAGGATAGGCTCGCAACGTCTCTTCTGTGGGAGAGAGGTTGCAGGGTAGAGAAAAGGGCATCCCCCACTAAGCCACGAAGTCTATTTTTACTCTGTCAAGGCAGGATAGGCTATTTTTAGCAGCTCCTGCCCAGATATGGCAGCAGTATTCCATCCTTGGACGTACTTGGCTTTTATATAGATAGAGAATTGCATCAGTAGTGAGATATCTTCTGGAGCGGTAGAAGGATCCCACCATCTTTCCAGCGACCTTGGCAACAGACTTGATGTACGTGTTCCATTTCAGATCAGGAGTAAAGGACAAACCCAGAAGCTTGTCAAAACATGGGGCTTCTTCTAGACGAGAGCCATCCATTTCAATTGATGCCAGATGGGGATCAGGACGTTGATGATGACCTCGAAGAGAGATTAAATCTGGACAGTATAGGGAGATGTGTGCAGAATAGGGGACTTGGATAGTATAGCGATGTTGAAAGAACTGATGAAAGTTTTTGGCTTAGCAGATGTAAAACAATCGAGGTTGCAGGTTCATAGATGAAGGCAAAAAACATGGGAGGAAGTGATGAAAATGGGTTCAAGAGAAAGAGGAATAAATAAGGACTCGGGCAGAGATAGGTTCAACACATGTCAACATGTAAAACAGATGTTAAACCAAATACGATGATGATGAATATATTTTATAATAAAAACATATAAAATTAATATAAACTAGCGGAACCTGTGGAAATTCCACAGCGGACTCATTCATATGTAATATATTGATGTTGGCATTATGTGGAGACGCCCTGATTTTATTGTAGCTCTTTTATTAAAACTGCAAATGTATTTATCTATTTATCAGTTGTAAAATATGCTTAAATATATTTTAATTCATGCAGGTTTCATATATATTATTATAGTGTCAATTTTCTATCGATTCTTATATATTATAAAGTTGTGATTTCAAAATTTAAAAAATATATATCCATATGACTTGGGTGCATCAGCTTGAATCGAAATCGAAGCCAAAACTTATGAAGAAAAAAAATGTGTGTACATATTTAACTTGAATTCCTTCAACTATAATCGAAACCGAAATAATAACTTATGAAGAATTCTTGGTAAAATTATTTATTAAAAGAAAAGGAAAGTCATAACAATTAAACAACAGTTACTCGGAAGAAAAAAGATGTAAGCGTGACACACAAAATAACACACACGCTATCGTATTAATATATAGATTGGTTTCTAATAGTGATAGGACGATTCAAAAACTTTTTCTGGTTCCGGTACAATTACCATTCCAATTCTTAAAAATTTCTAAATATTCAATTAGAGATTTAATGCTTTTTTTGTTTTTTTTTAAATTTCAAATGACTGTAACACCCTCGCTGTTTAATATCCGCATATATTTTACAAAACATAAAAAAATGCATTCAGAAAGAGTTGCAACCTTGATTGAAGTGAGTGTTCCTAATGATGGCGGTCTGAACAGAGCTGAGAGAGAGAAACAGACCAAATATCAAGGTCTCATCTATGATATGAAAAGAAACTGGAATCTTAAGGAGATATCAATCATACCAGTTATCATAGGTGCCACAGGGCTTATGAAGAAGAACCTGAAGTCCTACCTAACTAATATTCCTGGTGAACCAAGTGCAAAAGAGATCCAGACAATTGCACTTAAGGGAACAGCGAGGATACTAAAAAGAGCTCTCGGTTGGTTTCAATAAAAAGCAGGGCAATGTTGGCAGCTGGTTTGGCTGCCCCATACCCAGCATTACAATCTTTAAAGGAAGAAAAATGAAAAAAAAAGAAGGCGTGTATTACAAGAGTAGATCTTTCTAAATATGTTTCTCACATGTTTTCTTTGTAATTGATTGAAAATTGTGGGACATGATTTTTTTTGTTTGTTTTTTATTTTATTTTATTCTTTGTTTTTTTAAGAAGCCGATTTGTGTTTGGTTGTCGTTAATGCTATTTAAAATTTTCATATGTTTAAAGAGTTGACGGTTTTTATGAAATATGAAAGCAGCGTAAGAACAGAATAGTTAAGAAAGCCCATCCATCCATCAAGAGCGAGTTTCTACATAATAATGTTATTATTTAGAAAACTATTCTTAACATTGGAATTATCTATTCTCTACTTGCCAGGAGAATGAAGAAATGTTTGTATTTTTTTCTTGCAATTAAAAAATTTGGTCGGTTATTACATTTGTTTGCTTTACTGTAAGAAGAAAAACAAGATACAGATAAAAAATATTAATAATATTACTAATATTTAAGCAATGTAAAGTCACACACTTTAGAAAACATTTTTTATGAATTTAAATAAGAAAATTTTATAAATTCATTAAAAAAATGTTTTTTAAAGTGTGTGGCTTTACATTGCTTAAATTTCGCGCTTAAACCGAGCGAGTTACCGAAACAGGACATATTTTCTCTTCGGGAGGCTACGACCTCTAATTACATCATTATGAAGAAGAAAAAAAACTCAATCGGACTGATGAAGCCATGTTATTGGCGAAAATTCGGAATTTAATAACAACACCCCCCCCTCCAAAAAAGAAAAAAAGAAAGTTAAATAAAAAAAAAATGATTTTATCATTTTTCAACATTTTCAGGTTTTCAAATTTTCTTATTTAAATTACTAATATTATTATTAATGATGTTAGGAATATTAATAATAGTAATAATAATAATAATAATAATAATAATAATGGCAAATAGATTAACATCTTTAGCTAAATCACTCTCCCAAAATGAGATTCTATTTTTTTTTATTTGATGATTATGTGGCGCGGGGAAAAAAATAAAGCAATTATTTTCAAAATCAAAAATTTTACAAAAAATGACAACCATCCTAACTTTTTACTCTTGTCCAATCGCTTAAAATTTAAAAGGCAAACAAAATACTGGTAGAATATAATTTTTTTTTTTTTTACATACGCATCACCGCTTATCAAGGTCAGAGGCCGCTCGAGGATAAGGGTTACAGAGTGTACAGTAGTCAATTCGACAATATAGTAATCGTTAGTAATGGAAATTCGGTAAATTTGTTAACTTATATGGAACGGCTCATCAAGAACTTGTTTACATTGGATTTGAAGACAACCATGGGGATCAGAGCGTTGATAGAAGCTTGGTTTTGGCATTAAAAGTAACTATCCATATTTCCCTTCAATTGTTGACATTTAATGTGTTTCTACCTGCGTTTGCTTAATTTTCGATTTTGAGTGGTTATCGATAGCCCTTGTGTAGGAAGGCTTATGGGGCAGCTATTGCTTTCATTCTAACTTAACAGAGTGGACACTAAGCTTGTTTTGAACTAAAAACACACTTTAAAATAAGTTTAAACACAAACTTAACCAGGTAGGTAAAAAAGTCTTGCCTTTGGTAACATTTATTTATTGCATATTTATTTCATCTCTTTTTTGTTCTGTTAATTACAGTAACAACTGTCTGAATCTCATTATTTTTTTTGGGGGGGGGTATACATTGAAATGTAGAGATAATTTCCTTTTTAATTTGAAAAAACTTCTAAATGCTTCCCTTTATGTATTTTATCCAAGAATTTTATAAACTCATTGTGATGTTTTCATCTATATTTCTGTAACGTAACACTACACTCGAACTGTATCGTTACATTTCAACCACTTGGCCCCACACATTGTCTGGTACCATCGCATGAACAAACAAACAAACAAGGAAGGGCATAAAAAATACGACTCAGCGATTTTTAAAAAATGCAAATGAAAAACATTTATTCGTGGTTCTTCCAACAATAATTCATTTCATTATCTTTCAAACGTCTTTTTGCACACCCACGTGTTTTACAACCTCTACCATATTACATGTGCTTTTTAAAAGTCTCTCTCCCCACCACTTGATACCGGCCATAACCAGCGCTTTATTGCCTTCGACTTAACACACCAATCTTCCACAGCACACACTTTGCTTCTCTTTTTTTGTTTGATCATGTGCTGTCCTTTTTTCTTTTTCTCTTTCTCTCCTTCTTCCTGTGATGTCAGCACGTGCACGCTTGCCAATTTGCATACATGCCTTAACAGCTGCTGCTGCTAATATTTTCGCTAGTCAGCTATCCTACAGCTGCTGCTGATTTTCTCACGTGCCCATATGTGCAATGTTACTAAGAGAGCGCATCGCTTCGTTACATTTTTCACTTGTGTTCAAAGTGAAAAAATACAATAAAAAACATTAATTATTTCAGAAGACAGACAACGACAGTGTCCAGTCGGCTCCAACAAAATTGAGAAACCTGTGTCCAGAGGATTTAATCATTAGGTGTGAACTCTTTGAGAGGAGATATGTATGACGTTTAATGAAAAGGTCTACAAAGGGGAATAGGCAAGTTCATGTGACAAAAGCCGTGAAAATGAGGACCTACCATTCAAACGACCTAGGTGTGCGTGTGTACTTTGTCATCGCTGCGAAGCTAGGATAAGAAAATAATTCCAAGATGGCGCCGACGGCGTTTTGTAATGGTATGATCTCGGAAACTCTCGCAAAATCTCGTGCATATATGCAAATCAGTTGGTCTTTGACAACTATAAATTCAGGTCGTTTTGGAAGGCAAGGCGGGAGGAAAGAACGGCCGGTTGGTAATTGTGTACGCTGGATCGTGTTGGTGGCGTGTTACCGTGTCTGTGTGTGTACTGATCGAACCGCTTTCCTGTCCATTGCACATTGGACTTTGATTTGGTTTACATTGGACTTTAACTTCAGTTTATTCTGAATATTTACTTTGTTTACAGTAATTAACCAATAAAAAAATAAACTCTGAGAATCAATGTTAAATCTAGGAATGGAGTTTATAACTCATTCTGTGACCCTTAGTCTCATGTTGTAAATGAACGACTTTTAATAAATAAATTTGTATGCGTTTTATTTATTTTTTTTATCAAGAAAAAAAATTGGAAGAATTGTTTAGGAATCAGAAATTAGACTAAAAATTTTCCAATTCTGATTAATCATCCCAACTGTAATAGGTGCGAAAAGTTTTACAAAGAGGAACAGGCAAGTTAACTCTGAATATTTACTTTGTTTACAGTAATCGACCAATAAAAGAAATAAATTAAACTCTGAGAATCAATGTTAGATCTAGGAATGGAGTTTATAACTCATTCTGTGACCCTTAGTTTTATGTTCGTAAATGACTTTTAATAAATAAATAAAAGTGTGTACGTTTCATTTTTTAAAAATATTTTTGTCAAGAAAAAATTAAAGAAATCGTTTTCGTTTTGGAATAAGTAACTAGGCTCAAATTTTCTGATACTCCAAAAAAAAAAAAAGTTTCAATTTTTCCAATAACAATTAATTTTTTTCAATACTAATATCTGTTATATAAATTTAAGTCAGTCGCACTTTTGAATTTAAACCTAAGTAGCAATGTATCTGACAGATCTATATTTTATTCTGACTTGTGATTTCTTCCTTTTTATTTTGCAGGATATATATATATATATATATATATATATATATATATATATATATATATATATATATATATAGAGAGAGAGATGTTTAGCAAAAAGGTTTACAAAGAGGAATAGGCAAATTAACTCTGAATATTTACTTTGTTTACAGTAATCAACCAATAAAAGAAATAAATTAAACATTGAGAATCAATGTTAAATCTAGGAATGGAGTTTATAACTCATTCTGTGACCCTTAATTAACAACTTTTAATAAATATATTTGTGTTTGTTTCATTTTTTTTTTTTTTTTTTTTTTTTGTCAAGAAAAAAATTAAAGAAATCGCTTTGGTTTTGGAATAAGAAACTAGGCTCAAATTTTCCGATACTCCAAAAAATGTTCATATTTTTTCTATTCCAATTCCAATTAATCATTTCAACACTAATATCTAATATATAAGATTAAGGCAGCCGGACTTTTGAATTTAAACCTAAGTAGCAATGTATCTAATAGATCTATATTTTATTCTGACGTGATTTCTTCCTTTTTATTTTTGCAGGATATTATTCACATGCATATTATGTATTTTGCTTCAGTTAAAAATAAATACTTATTCTGTGCCTGTTTTACAAGTATTTTAATGGAATGTGCTCTGAACTCCTTGCACTTGTGCCCCCTCGGCATACATATCCCCAACAAACACGCTTAGCAACAAAATCACACCCCTTTACTGCTGAGGTCCCTAAATGCCAGAAAGCCTCTACTCTAATAGTTTCTTCTCGTGAACAGGTAGACTTTGGAATTCCCTTCCTGCTACCTGCTTCTCTGACTGTACTGATATGCAGAAGTTTAAATGTAATGTAAATCAAATATTGTTAATCTTTCCTAGGCGTGGTCCCAATTAGTAGCCCCTTATGTCCAAGTGGCAATATGCCGTATTAGGGGTGAATATCATGCTGAAGAAGATGCTGAACAGAGTCGGTGCCAGAACGCATCCCTGCTTTACTCCATTGACGATGAGGAAGGGTTCTGAGAGGTTGTTATTTACTCTGATCTGATTGCTTTGGTTCTCATGCAATTGAACTATCATGTTGAGGAGCTTTGGGGGGCAGCCGAGGCACTCTAAAATCAGCCAAAGCCCCTTCCAACTCACTGTATCAAATGCCTTGGTCAGGTCCACAAATGTTATGTAGAGTCCCCTGTTTTGATTCATGACACTTCTCTTGCAGTTGTCTGAGGATGAAGACCATGTCAGTGGTACCCCTGTTTGCTCTAAAACTGCATTGCGTTTCTGGGAGGTGGTCTTCTGCGATGGAAGGTATCAGTCTGTTTAGGAGCAAACGGGCAAGGATTTTAACTGCGATGGAGAGCAGGGTGATTCCCCGGTAGTTAGAGCAGATTGACATTTCGCCCTTGTTTTTGTACAAGGTAACAATGACTGCATCACGGAGGTTCCATGGGAGTTCTTCTTGCTCCCAACAACAGACAAGGAGCTCGTGAAGTCTGCTATGCAATGCTGGGCCTCCATATTTCCATATCTCTCATGGGATCCCGTCAATTCCTGCCGCCTTTCCACTCTTCAACTGTTGTATGGCCACATTGAGTTCTTCCATGGAAGGAGATTCATCCAATTCCACTTTGGCTGGCTGTTGAGGATTGTGAAGGATTGCTGAGTCCTGAATGACCTGGTCAGTTCTTAAGAGAGTTTGAAAATGCTCAAACCAACAGTCCAGGATAAATGCTCCATCCGTGAGGAGCGTCTGGCCGTCTGCACTATGCAGTGGACTCTGGATGTGGTGCATGGGGCCATACACTATCTTGAGGGCTTCATAAAAACCTCTGTAGTTACATTCTTACTGCAAGATTGGACGACCACTCGTTCTTTAAGATTCTAAGCTTGCGCTGGAGATTGCTGCAGATGTGATGGAAGGCTGCTCCCTTTAGCGGACAGGACGGGTGAGCCAAGTAGGCCCATGGGCTGATCTCTTCCTCTCCAACAATTCTCGTATTTCTTCATTGTTTTCATCAAACCAATCCCGGTTCCTTTTAGTGGAAAACCCCAGAACCTTCTCAGATGTCCGCAGGATGGCTTTCAGTTGATCCAATAATGTACCTCGATTGTATATCAACATATAAAAACACTTATTCTATAGAACGTAGATTGAAACATAGCTGAACATGTTTACAATATTCTTGGATATTATTTGTTTCTTTTGTTAATTTATTTTAAAAAAAAATGTTTTCAAAAAATATTTTCAATTAAAAAATATAAATAGAACATTGGTTTATTTATTAATTTCATTTTTCTTATTGTGTATTTAATGTATAAAACAGTTTAAGAAATATTTTACATGACAACCAACCGTGTTATGATTGGATTTAATAAATTTTTAAACTGTCTTTTACATAGCAAAGACCCTGTTTGGACAGAAAGGTTTGCATGGTACCTTAAAATTTTGTGATTCACTCAAGTAGAAATTAATGAAACCACACAATTTCTGTTCGCCATCTTCATTTATATATATATATATATATATATATATATATATATATATATATATATATATATGTGTGTGTGCATAGTCGTCCACATACAGTACTGTTTCACTGTTTCACAGCTCATCAGTGTGACTAGACAGGCAACTGCCTCCAGCCAGGATCGAAACCCGACCGCCCAAATGACAATCAAGGTTTCTCACCATTGCACTAAACGCTATGTGGGTAATGAATAAATGATGTTTTGACATCGTCCAAATGCCTCCACTCGATTTGTTTACACAAAGAGCGTCGCTTAATATGCTAATGGCAGTTTGTATATCACCTCCCAATATGCTCACCCCAAGGTAGGGAGCATTATATTCATCCACATGTAATACTGTTTCGCTGTTTCACAGCTCATCAGTGCGGCCAGACAGGCAAGTGCCTCAACCAGGATCGAAACCTGACCGCCCAAATGACAGTCAAAAATTACTATATCCTTCTATACTTTTACTTTTTTCTTTGTTCCTGCTTTCATAATCATTATGAAACTTTATAAACTTTCACTGACTGTTAAACACTTTATGCAAATATTCAATTTATATTTGTAGTTTCTTTTTCTGCATTAACTAGCACAATTACCCGACCTTGCACGGGTGTTTCTTTGATGCCTTTTTTAATGCTTATTTTGATCTGTATCTTTGATAATTCCAATATTTTCTTTTCTTTTTTTTTTTTTGCAATCCTAAAATTTCGGTTATATTGACACCTTACTGATCAACGTAACCCCCACACAGGCGATGCAACATGCCAGCAACAATCCAATTTCTCTGATTTGTCCCCTTAGCAGCTATTCTTCCTGCGCACGTAAATTTTCAAGTCTTATAAACTTCTTTCCAGTTAATAAAAAAAAAAAATTAAGAACTTTTTTTTAATATAAAAAGACATGTTAAGTCGTGTTTGTACCGTAATTGCTTGAGGTATTACCGTATGTGAATTTTTGATTAAAGAAAATAATCATTTTATACCAAACACTTAAAGCAAACTTAGTTTTAAAAATGTTTTATTTGAAGTTTTATTATTTTAAGTTGCTTGAGTGAAATTCAAATTTTTGTTTTAATTATTTCGATGAAAAATCATCTTTGCTCAGTTAACGATTTTTTTCTATAATCAATTATAAAGTTTAATTAAAGTACCGTAATATTCCAGTTTTATACGGCAAAAATAATAGATATTTTTAAAAATATACATAAACACACACACACACACACGTAAATTTTCAAATCTTATTAATAAACTTCTTTTCAGTTAATGAAAAGAAAAAAAAACAAAAAAAAATTACGTGCGGCGTTTGAACCTACAAATCACATCATACAAAAAAACAAAAAAAAAACAAACAAACAACAAAAAAAACCCTATCAATTTACCCACAGTAGAATTTTCACGGCTTGTTGTTCTATCATTGTTGCTAAGCGATGACATGGAAAAAATAGCTTTTCTGATGATAGATAATATAATGGTTGCGATTATCGGTAATCATCGGGGGGGGGGTAATCTGAGACAAAACTTAACTTATACATCAAAGTTCTGTAAAAAATCTGTTCAGCCGTTTTGGAGTCTATAAGGAACGAACTCACACACAGAAACAGAGAAAAAGTTGCATTTATATTATTGTAGAGATAGAGATCTGCACAATTTATTGTATATTTTGCAAACCTCTTTCCTCTGATGAAAAGAATTGCATTTTTCGAAACTCTGAGGAATAAAGTCTTTCAAGCTTATTTGTACTCCTTGTCAGATAATTAAAATTCTGTATACTTTCTTTACAGGTTTTTAATGATTTTTTGAAAATTTGAATTAATTTTCAATAAGATTTGTTTTATTATATATATATATTTTTTTTTAAGTTTGTTTTTGAAATATTGTTACTTTCAATGTATACCATTTTCGTTTAACGGGTCTAGATTGTTATTTTAAAACCATTCACCATTAATTTTGAGTTAAGCTCAATGTGTCTATTTAATAGGGACAGAGCATATATAGTGCAAAATTTTGTTGAAAATTCAAAGACTCACATTTAAAAAGATTTCCACAGCCATGCTTCCTCACTTCCTCCATCTTTTGGTAGTGAGGAAGCATGGCTGTGGAAATCTTTTTACCCGAATACGATGTCCAGCATGTTAAAAATATACCATTTGTTGTAAAAATCTAATGGATAAATATTTGAAGAAGTTGGTTGGGACAGGATATTTTTACGGAAACATAAATCGTAAAATTGCCAACTCATTAATGAAACAGCTGTAATGGAAAAATCCAGGAAATAAACGAAGATTATAAAAAAGAAAACGTGAGTCTTTAAATTTTCAAAAAGTTTTGCACTATATATATATATATATATATATATATATATATATATATATATATATATATATATATATGATTGTTGAGCCATTGTTGAAAATCCATGGATTAAGGAAATTAAAATAACTCCTATATATTCCTTTTGTCAAGCAATAAATTATTAAATCGTATTTATGTCTCTATATGTTGCTTTTTCAGAATTTAAAATTTAACCACGAAACATATATATATATATATATATATATATATTATTTATAATATTCCGAATTTTATTGGGTTTATATAATTGATAATTCGGAAACCATTCACATGCCAATAAATTTTAAATCAGAATGAGATGACTTGTAAGCTTCAAAATTACCATATTTTGTAATTGAGCATTCATATAGTATTTTAACAAAATGAAGACATCAAAGAATGGGTTGATAGCAACAAATAGTGTATTTCATTGTTTGTTACAATTGTTTCAAGACCATTCGGACAAATTCAAACTCTATATCGTTCGAAAATTTTCATAAGAACGGCCTCTCACTAGACGTTGTGAAAAAACACTTTTACAATGAACAATATGGAATCCATTTCCCTTTTTAAGGAAAACTCTGAGAAAACAATTTTACCGACATCTCTTCCTTCAAAGTGTTTTTATTTTCTGTTTGTTAAAGATTTTTTTTATTTACCTATTTTCGTATCTCTATTTTTTTAAAAATTTCAATCGAGTTATCATTTAACGTTGCCAAGGATTACCTATGTTCACTTAATATATTTTACTAATATTTTTCTATAATAATATAATAATTCTATAATATATATATATATATATATATATATATATATATATATATATATATATATATATATATATATATATATATATGTAGTCATCAACATAGTCCTGTTTCGTTGTTTCATCATATATATATGAGAGAGAGAGAGAGTTTTGGAAATATATACGGTAATTAAGCTGCACAGAATTTTCCGTGTTTCATTCTCATGAGGATTCGTCAGGCTATTGCTATGCTGATACACCAGTTCTCATTAGATAACCCAAGGAGCAACGTTGAACCTAGTCAGTACTAGATAGGTGATCATTTGGGAATACCAGATGCTGTATGTAGGAGGATAGTTGCCTTAAGGAGAAGTGCTTTCCAACACCTTGGAAAACCTCATTAGTATGCCCTGTATTTAAGAACTCAGGTGATAAGTCATCTCCCTCTCAGTACAGACCAATAAGTCTCCTGTGTGTCATGAGTAAGTTGCTGGAATCCATATTAAATAGAGAAATAGTCAACCACCTCAGCAGAAATAACCTTCTTAGTGACATGCAATATGGTTTACGTTCTGCAAGATCTACAGCAGATGTGCTAACGGTTATATCTCATAGGATTAGTGAATCTCTTGACAAAGGCTTCCTTTCCAGGGCAATTGCTCTTGACATATCAAAGGTCTTCGACAAGGTATGGCATAAAGGCCTACTTCACAAGATCTCCAGCTACGGTATAACTGGAAATATCCTCTCTATCATTAAATCATTTCTCTCTGATAGGCTCATAAGAGTAGTGGTTGATGGACAAAAATCAGAGGCCTGCAGTATTAATGCTGGAGTCCCTCAAGGGTCCATCCTGGGCCCAACTCTCTTCCTGATCTACATCAATGACCTCCCTAAACACATACTTTAATCTATGCTGATGACACGACCATTTACAGCAACACATCAAAGGCTGTAAATGACAAAGCTCTCTCTGATTCTCTCTCCTCTGATCTCGAACGAGTGGTTCAGTGGGGGAAGATGTGGCTGGTTACCTTTAATGCATCTAAAACCAAACTCTTATCTTTACATCATCAACGCTCTGATCCCCATCTGGCATCAATTGAAATGGATGGCTCTCGTCTAGGAGAAGCCCCATGTTTTGACAAGCTTCTGGGCTTGACCTTTACTCCTGATCTGAAATGGAACAGTACATCAAGTCTGTTGCTAAGGTCGCTGGAAAGATGGTGGAATCCTTCTACCGCTCCAGAAGATATCTCACTACTGATGCAATTCTCTATCTATATAAAAGCCAAGTACGTCCAAGGATGGAATACTGCTGCCATATCTGGACAGGAGCTGCTAAAAACAGCCTATCATGCCTTGACAGAGTACAAAATAGACTTTGTGGCTTAGTGGAGGATGCCCTTGTCTCTTCCCTGTAACCTCTCTCCCACAGAAGAGACGTTGCAAGCCTATCTTTGTTTTATCGTTATTTCCATGGCAGGTGCTCATCTGAACTCTAATCTCTGGTCCCCCCTCACCAATCTTTTACAAAAAACATCCGTCTAGCTGAATCCACTGTCAAAAACTTTCCCCACTCTTTATCTATGCCTAAATCAAAACGTAGATTCCATGAACAAAGCTTCTTTCTTAGAACTGCACGCTTGTGGAACTCTGTTCCGTCTGCTCCCTCCTGACTACAACCTGGATGTCTTCAAGTCCAACATAAACAAATTCCTAGTGAACCGCCCCCTTAAGTAGACACTTTAAATCTCCACACTAACGTAATGTACTTACAATAACCCTTATCCCTGAGTGGCTTCCGGGCCTTGATAAGTGGTGACCACCTTGTAAAAAAAAAAAAACTTCCCTGCAATAAACTTTAGAATTCCCTCCCTGTTTCCTGTTTCCCTGACTGTACTTACCTGCAGAAGTTTAAATGTAATGTGAACAGATATCTCGCTGCTCAACTCTGCATGGTGTCCTGTTAGACATGATCTCAAATAGTAATCCCTTACGCCCAATTGACAATATGTCTTCTTAGAGGTGAAAAAGAGTAAAAAAAAAATAAAAATTAAAAAAATAATCTATATCTATAAAAGTGAACGTGTCTGTGTGTCTGTGTACATTTCCCTACACAATAACTCTGACAATTTTTAGTATACAGACTTGAAATTTGATATTCAGGGTACTGAGATTTGGAAAAAATCGATGTGATTGGTTTTTGGCTAGAAATTTGGCGATTAAGGGGGTCAAAGTTCAACGATTTGACCTTTGAGAACTCTACCAAACTCCTCCGACAATTTTGGGTCTATGCACTTGAAATTTTAGATATAGGTTCCTTGGACATGGATCTAACTTAATAACTTGATTTGAGCCCCCAAAAATAAATGTTATGGGGTCATAATAGGGGTCAAAGTTTTTTTAAAATTACCTCTGCGGTCTCTTCCAAATTACTCAGACAATTTCTGGTCTAAATATTTGAAATTTTACATAAAGGGTATTCAGAGATAGGGCAAGCTTTTTCATCAGTTTGGGTCGAAAATTTTTAGTTACTAATATATAAATGTATGTATGTATGTCTGTTTGCATGTCTGCCTTAAACTTTCAATAGAGGCGACGGATTTTACCAAGATTAGTATCATTTTAAAGTTCGATCTTTCATACAACAAATATCGAAAAATTGGCTAAAAACATTAATATCTTCCCCTTCAACTAGGCACTTTTCTACTGGGGGGGGGGCACTTTTTTCGCCGATATTTTTTAAAGTTATCCTCTCCTTTAGATTGTCTAGCCTTAATTTTTAAAAATGTTGCTTCCGGTTTGGCAGTGGTCGTAACAGCATAAACGTTAGGTTTTACCCCGTGCTTTTCCTCCTTTGCGGTACGGGTTCGAGCCTGCCTTCCTGCTACCACTTTTTTTTTTTTTTTACTCAACATACACATCCAAATACCCGGGCAATGCTAGTATATCTATAAAAGTGAACGTGTCTGTGTGTCTGTCTGTGTACATTTCCCTACGCAATAACTCTGTCAATTTCGTCAGGCTATTGCTATGCTGATACACCAGTTCTCATAATATAACCCAAGTTGAGCAACGTTGAACCTAGTCAGTACTAGATAGATGATCATTTGGGAATACCAGATGCTGTATGCAGGAGGATAGGGACACTTCCCTGCAATAAACTTTGGAATTCCCTCCCTGTTTCCTGTTTCCCTGACTGTACTTATCTGCAGAAGTTTAAATGTAATGTGAACAGATATCTCGCTGCTCAACTCTGCATGGTATTCTGTTAGACATGATCTCAAATAGTAATCCCTTACGCCCAATTGACAATATGTCTTTTTAGAGGTGAAAAAGAGTAAAAAAATAAAAATAATAATAATAATAATAAAATAAAAACTAACGTCGTCATCTCCTCTCACCTATGCGTGATTGGGGACCGACTGATATTTGGTTGACCGGATTTAATATTCCTTAAAAATTTAATAACTTAATATTAAATCCGGTTGACCGGATTTAATATTTCTTAGGGACTTCCTCCGTTGGAAGAAGCCAGCTCAATCCGCTCAGGTTGAATGCCAATCCAGGCTGCACACCTGCGTTCAGTGATGCTTGTAACTGCTGCAGAGATAAACGTTGCGTGATTCTGTGGGATTGCATAACTTTTTTGTTGTCCTTTTTGTTGGTCCAAGCACAATGCTTCGGTGCTTTCGAACAAACTCCCCCAAATCACAACATCGGAAAGTCGGTCACCCGTGAGACCGCATGAAAGACGTCAGAATAAAATCATGATTTGTAAAAGAAAAACGTTTCTTTCTTCGTTGTTATTGCTGTTGCTCTTCTTCTTCTTCTTCTTCTTCTTCTTCTTCTTCTTCTTCTTCTTGCTGCTGTTGTTGTTGTTGGTGGTGGTGGTGGTGGTGTTGTTGTTCATATGACTATGAATAACTCTTTGTTATTGCATTTTTTTTTTTAACTATTGTTTTCGTTCAGGATTTTTTAAAATGAGGATTTTTTTTTTTTTTACATGGTAGTCACCACTTATCAAGGCCCAAAGGCCACTCGAGGATAAGGGTTATTGCGTGTACAGTAATCAATGGGATAATATCGTAGTAACCATTAGTAATGGAGATTTGATAAATTCGATTACTTAAGGGGGCGGTTTATCAGGAATTTGTTTATGTTGGACTTGAAGACATCCAAGTTGTAGTCAGGTGGGAAAGCAGGCAAATGGAAGAGAGTTCCACAGTCGTGCAGTTCTAAGAAAGAAGCTTCGTTCATGGAATCTACATTTTGATTTAGACACAGATAAAGAGTGGGGGAAATTATTGACAGTGGTTTCAGCTAGACGGGTGTTTTTCGTGAAAGATTGACGAGGGGGGACCAGAGATTGAGCTCAGACGAGTACTTGCCATGGAAATAACGATAAACCAAAGACGGGCTCGCAACGTCTCTTCTGTGGGAAAGAGGATTGATAATTTCTGTTATTTGGACTACTGTTCTCATCTTGCTTGTTATAAAAATAGCATTTTCACCAATGTCATCTCAGAAATAAAAATATTCCAGAGTTCAAAAAAATGAACCTTCATGGATGATGGAATGAGAATAATCTACCATCCATGGATTCAATAAAGACCTCTTTTTGAAATTCCATATAGGTTTCAGAGTTCGATATAAAAGATTCCCGAGTTTGAAAATATGCACCTCAAGAAGGTCAAAGGTTACATCGACCAAAACATTGTGAAAATAAATAAACTATAATGCCAGTTCAATTAAAAATTACGATTAAACCAGGTTTAAACTTAAACAAAACCAATATGCCTCTTCCCTTGAGGCTTGCATTTATGAATAGTCGTGGGCTTAGAACTAATTTAAATGATGTTGAATCATTTCCCCTAGCAAACACCCCGGATATCTTAGCACTAAGTGAAACTAACCTACACTCCTCCATCCACTCTAACCACTTTAACATGCCTGGTTATCTCCCACTCTGTCGTAAGGACTCAGACAGACATATGCACGGACTTGGAGTCTATATTCGAAACACCCTCTCCTTGACTAGAGAAACAAAACTAGAATCGGACGACCAGGCCTTTATGTGCTTTAGACTTAAAATGCAACATAACATTAACTACTTATATTTTCTCTACTGCTCTCTCTCGACCCAGGACTGTATCCTAATAAACAGGCTTTGGCAGCATAGATACAGTACTCTCCCTCAATACTAGTGCACAAGTACATGTACTTGGTGAATTCAACGTCACCAAATACATGCACACTACTTGGATCCTCTACTTACGCAGACACAGCTGATAGGACAACACATAGCTTCTCTATATCTCATCTCCTATCACAGACTACATTTTTCGACACGTTTCCCAGACCAGCAAGATCAACATGCCTCAGTTCTAGATCTATTTTTGATCACAGTTCCTGATGATTGTGTAACAAATGCCCCCAGCCCACTCGGGAATGCCGATCAAGCTGTGATAATGGTAGAAATCGCCCTAAATTCTCGACCCAAAACTGAAGAGCCATTGCTCAAAACAACAAGGTATTATAAAAAGGCTGACTGGGAAGCAATCAGGGAACTCATCAGAGATGCCTGATGGGGAAATATCTTTTCTCTTCCTGCTGAATAGTGTGCAAATGAGACCACTGAATGGTTCAAAACAGCGATTGAAGCACATGTTCCCATGCAGAAATTCTATAGCAAGCCCCACTCCCCCCAATGATTTACTCCTACTTGTGCAGCTGTGGCACTATTGCCTCCCTGGGAGCGTTACTTGGTTAAGGAACGTCTTGTGAACGCAACCAGCTCCCCAGGGAATAACCGATATCCAACGATATCTAAATGATAGACATGCCACCAATATGTGGTCCTGCCTTTGTCATGATACTAGAGTAGTCGAGGTTTCGTTACTACCACATAGGATTTTGGCTGTTCAAACCTTCCTTCATGCCTCACGTTGTGTCAGAATAGTTTCACAAAGAAGGCTTGAGTTGATACAGCCTAGAAAGCTGTTCAGTTCTTGTAGTTGGGGTTACCAAACAGACTTAGCAACTCCAAAAGAAAAAGTAGAAAACAGCCAATCGACAACAATAATAAGGTTTAATGAAACACTTTAGTGTTAAAATAATATGTGGAAAAAAAAACAAGAACAACTTGGTAAAAATTAAAATCGAATACCGGAGATACAGGGAGAATATGGTTGACTGGTTGAAATGGCAGATATGATGGCATCGGAGTTGTCGGCAAAGGACTTGGTTCTCAGTTAGCGGGAAAGGAACCAACTCAATTTCTCAATTCGGTGTCTCTCTTTTTATGTACCCGATTTTTGGCAGGTGCACTTTTTGGTTGGTCAGCCAATCATGACTGTCGACCAATGGTTTAATGCCACGACCATGGAGGAGGACATCCACCAGACTCGTATGTGATTGGTCATTCTAGAACAGCCAATGGCTAGTGCCGTAATTAATGATCTGGGCTTCAATTTCCTTTGACTGCTCCCAAGGTCTTGTGTCAAACCTTACACTTTATGCCCCGATCAGGTTGACCCAGTCAATGTTCGACAGTTTTGTGTTGTTTGTATTTTTATTAAAATCTAAAATTATTTTATTTTACTTATGATAACTTCGTATATCGTCTTACAATTATTTTGCTTTTGGCAAAGGTTAGCAGGTCAACTCCGCGGGTGAAAGAGTGACACTTGTATCACTTTCATTATTTTAAAAATCTAAATGATTTAAATGATTTTGTTTTGTTTCTGAAAACTTCGTGCACCTTCTCACATTTGTTTTGCTTTTTGGCCAAAAGTTGACGTCATTTTTATTTTTATTAAAAATCTAAGTGATTTTGTTTTTCTTTTAACAACTCCGTTGTTTTATTTCAACGTATTTGCATTTAGTGACCTTTTCTTTTCTTTGTTTTCACTGATTTTCACAATCCGTTATTTATTCAAGTTCGAATGATTCAGTCATTTGAAAATTAATTATTTTCACAATTAAATTACTCTATTATAATCTGCCGAATTAATTAAAGATCTGATTAATTTCACCAGTCAACTCATGACACTGAAAATGGTAGTGCCATAACTCCTACTTGTGCAGCTGCCATTGCTCAAAGGCAGCATGCGTACCACATATTTAACCGACATAAGTCCAGTTCACGCAGACAGAAGTTTATAGAATCTAGGAGTAACTATAAGAGAGAAATAGTGACAGATAAAAGATAATATACCGAAACCACCAGAAAATGCATCAAAGCACAGAAATTAGGAATCCATGATTTCTGGAAAATCTACAACAGTTTAGTAAATAATTGGCAATCAACAATTCCCCCATTATCCAACAATCATGAGGTTGTTTGTTTGGCAACCGAGAAGGTTAACATGCTTGCCAGTCGGTTTGCCTCTAACTCCCAGCAAACCACTCCCTCCCTGACTTTCCTTTGTGAACAGACGCCGCACTAGATGATCTCAGGTACATGATATCATAAAAAACCTAGACACCTCAAAAGCATGTGGACCTGATCTCATCCCGGCTGCGCTATTAAAAAATTGCTCTGCCGAGGTTGGTCTAATTCTCTCCAAACTTTATAATCTTGCTTTCCTGACTGCTGGAAAATTGCTTCTGTGGTACCTGTTTTCAAGAATTTTGTCTCCATAATGTTCTGTGGTAAATAATGGGCTAACTTCCCAAAGTATACCTATTGAGATGGAGGAGGTTATTTTAATGTCCAGGCCGAATGATAGTTTGGTATGCTAATAAAGATAGGTTCATTTGTTATAAAAAAAACTTCCTCAATAGTGGAGAGTACGATCTTTGCTATTTGTAGCTAAGAGAGCTGAGAAGAGGGTCACAAAGGAAGCAATTTTTTTGCAACCTTGCTTCAGGCCAGCTATGCACGGTGATAACTAATTTTATTTTTTTTACAACAGTTCAGATACTGCACGACTATTGCTTGCTGCTGCTGCTGCTGCTGCAATTAGTTTTGGTTCCTGAAGGATGTTTTAAGCTTGATCCAGTAGCTCATCAATTGTTAATTCATCAATCTGCGATAACACTCACAAATATCCTCAGTTAAGCCTACCAAAAAGGCATATCTCAATATTCTGTCGTTGTCACAACCAAACGGTTCTGATAATTGCTATAAAACAGCTAAGTAAACATTGAGCATTTCCATGAAATCGCCGACCAATGAACTGCTACCATACAACAAAAGGATCTATACCAAATGTTGCATATAGGATGTGTTTAATTACATCCCAGTCTCATTAATTCCCGAGTTGTGGTACATTCCGTAGGCCACTTCAGTTAACCTCAATGGGATGATTATTGCTGGCGCTTTTATTTTCCACAATTTACAAACACGTTCAGCCTTTTCAACCCATTCAATGGTCCACTGGCAGATCTGTTGCGGTATACATTGCGCATTCAATGACATAAATTAATAAAAATGGATACCGAGTTTATATATATACAACCATAAACTTTATTTAAAACAAGAAAGAATATTTATACAGTTTTTACAGACAATAGTTTTTGGTGAAAAATACATAAGACATGTGTACGTGTGCGTATATGTGGGTTGTTGATTTTTGCCGTTCAGATGTGAACTGAGATTAAATATTTTGTTTAAAGTTGTTACCGAGGTAAATCATGATTGTAAAATTTGTTGTTCATGGTTTGCAATGTTTGGGCTTAGCTCGATAAAGCTGGAATGTATGCACAAGTTCATTGCATTACAGCATCGGTTTGTGTGTGTAAGATCATGACCACCGAGAAGGCCTAACAGGAAAAATGCGTGTTGGCAATGTAGGTAAGATTTGTCAAACTATCACTGTCGGATACTATATGAGGGCATTTTTAAAAAGATTTAAAACATGTTCAAAAAAAAATAAAAGGAAACTAATTCTATTAATACTGAAACTGAACTTTATTCAATATAAAATATAAATATTATGTAAAATGACGTAATTTTAAAGCAATAAACAATCTAATAATGATAAAACTGAATTATGAATTTAGGGAACAAACAATTAAAGAAACATATTAAATACAAACATTTCTTGGCCTTCAGAACAAGATCACAGTGTAGTTTCTGTTTTCATGCTACACTTCACCTTTTCTGTCCTTGGTCGGTGGAGGAGAAATCTTTCATGACTGAGATTATTTTTGTTCATATCCAGAGTGGCCCTTATTGGAAAGCTGGATTTTCTTCACAAGATTATATGTTGAAATATTTAAATAACTATTACTTTAAATACAGAAATTATATTTAAAGTTTTGGCTTTCTGTTCTTCTATGTCCATTTTTTCCCCATGTTTTTCATCAAAATGTGTAGCGTATTTTCATCAGTTACATGGTTAGGAATCCTATACTTCACTATAGTCTTCATATTCATATCAGTGCAGAATACATAAAAACGGAAATGAAGTTCACATAACTACTAAAAGACAATCATACCATAATGTGAACATTGATTAAAAACTAAGAAAATATAGTAAACATCTATGATATTGTATTACAAAATAATATTAGAAACACACTCAATATATGTCAGTCTATGTCACGGTAACATATATTGAGTGAGTTTTTAACAGTATTTTCTATAGTTTTTTAGTTTGAACTTATTTTCCCAAACTTAACGTATTCAACAGCGAGCTCACTGCCATTTGTCTTTTTCAAATATATCGATAAACATTGTATGATTTTCGAACCGAATAAATATTTTACATTGAATAAAAACACTAAAAACTTATCCAGTTAGGTAGAAAAGTAATTTATCTTGCCTTTGACAGCATTTATTTGTTATATATTTGTTTTTTGACAACTTTTTTGAATCTGTGTATAGTAAAACAACCCCCTTTTTTTTTATTAAACTGTTAGGTGAAAGTGCAGAATAGTTAGAAAGCCCCCCCCCCGTTAAAAATAGCTTTCTAAATAATATTTCAGCACGGTGCAAACAACATCTATTTATAAAATAAAATAAGAAAATATTTATTTTTAGTTCATATCAAAACTAATTAAAACTGATTAGTTAATGAATTTTTAATTAATTTGTGTTGTTCGTATATCTTGCGAGAGAATAAAAAAATTAATTTCCCGTTTCAGTCATGTAAATTATTTACAGTTAAAATGTTATAAAAAACAAAAATTTGAAGTTTTAAATATATTTCAAAGAAATAAATTACGCCCGGTGCTAAAATATTGAAAAATCATCGATTGTAAAAAAAAAAAACTGTCGTGAAAAATGCTAATTTTAAAATATTTGGAAATACTCAGTGAAAGTTAAAAGAATGAACTGAAAAATATGATATAAAAATTGTTTGTTTTACAGTAAAAAAAAATGAATAAATAAAATGAAATATTTGACTTTCTCTGATAGAAATAAAAGTTCAAAAACGAGTTCACTTACTATATTTTATTAGATTAAAATTATTACAATGTGCAATTATAATAATTATCCAAATGGAGAATTGTTCTTTCTCTTTAAAAGAGCATACATGGACGTTCGGTAACACAGTTATATTTTTTATGTCTGTTAGCGTGATCACGTGGTTGAACACTGGAAATTTTCTATACCTAGAAGTTGATCAGGAAATGACGTCACATTGTCATGTTCACTGGTCTACTCTCTCGGTAGCCGTGGTAAGACACACTTGGAGTGCATGCCACACGTGTAATAGTTGAGTGCTATTTGGGGAAAAAAAGGAAGACGAGCGAGAGAGAGAGAGAGTGAGGGGGAAGAAGAAAAAGAGTAAGTTAGTGTCGACACCTATCTGTAAGAAGCAAGGTTAAAAGGGCAATAATTGCCTATTCTTTCCTTTTTTTTACAAATTGTGTGTGTGTGTAGACTAATTTTTAAACTAGTATATCCTTACAGATCCATCAAACTGGTATGAAGCGGATGTCGAATCTGTCCATTGTTTTAGTCACCATTTATCAAGGCCGCTTGAAGATAAGGATTACATATAATAATAATAATAATAATAAAAGCCGAAAATAGCATCGTATATAAAAAATGTCAGAACTCCTTCTCACTAACGCTGCAATCCGTACCAACTCTTCTTAACTTAAACCGTAATTCATAACACCAACTCTCAACGTCTATGCTTTCTCTCAGCTGTCCTCTCCAGTTCGTCGCTCTAATTGCCACTATTCCCCTCATATGCAAACTAACGCCACATGTATATAAAGAACCCATCTACAAAATTAAATTTTTCTTTTCTTTCTTTTCCTTCCCCGATCCTGTCACCTGATAGGTTAAACAGAGGTGCAGCCTCTTGTGTGAGTAGTATCTTCTTTTACATTCTTATCAATATTCGATAACATGAATCAACATTAAACAAAATTAGTTCACCTAGTCTGTATCCACAACAGTGTTGATAATATATTTCTGAATTTTTGAGATGAGGATTGGTAATTTGTAGTGATGGGACGATTCCAATATTTTTCCTGATTCCGATACAATTACCGATTCTGTGCTAAATTTCTGATGCCGATACAATTTATGATTCCGATTCCGATTCTTTATAACTCTCTAATTATTTAAGTATAAGATAATTATTTCCCCTGATTTTCGGAAAAACACATGTTAAATATGCAGATATTTTCCTAAACGGTAAAATACACTTGCGGAGGATGATCTATCGATTTTAGCTTTACTGGTATTTTAAAAATCAATAAATATATGCATTATTTTATCATTATTACCAGCAATGGAAGATTCTGGTTTAAACAAAATCAAATAAAAAAAAAGACAATTAAAAAAATCGTTTTGGCATCGGAAAATAGGCATCAATTTTTCCGATACTGATTCCGATACCCCCAAATCTTCCAATTTTCCGATTCCTGATTCTGATTCTGATTAATCGTCCCAACACTAGTTATTTGTATTATTTGGGTTCATTGGACTATTGTTCTCATCTTGAGTGTAATTTTTACAATGTTTCGGTCAATGTAACCTCCAACCTTCTTCAGGTGTATCTTGTCGAACTCAGGAATCTTTCTGCCAAACTTGGGAACGAGAGCATGCTATCTCCGTGAATTAAAAAGGGTTCTGTTCAAAATTCCATGCAGATTCCCAAGTTTGACAGAAAGATTCCCGAATTCAACAAGATACACCTGAAAGAAAGTCGAAGATTACATCGACCAAAACATAGCGAAACCGACACTGAAGATGAGAACAGAATTCTGATGAATTCAAATAATACAAGTGTTGATATTATTCCTAGAATAGAAAAATTTACAATCTCGGGTAAAACGCTTAATCGAATTAAAAATTTAAAATAACGCATTATCTTACCTTGCACAATCACATTGTCACACTGGTTCTCACCAGATCACCAAAGTTAAGCAAAGTTGAGTCTGCCCAGTACCAAATGGGTGACCATTTCAGGAGACTAGGCGCTGTATGTCTCTTCTGTGAAGGTTGGGCGTGGGGCCAGCACTCTCACCTCGAAAAAAAAAAGAACTCCTCACTAAAAAAGCATCTACAAAGTTGTAGATGGCCTATACCCTTCCAGGGGTTCAAGGATATGGATTACTTTGTCTGTCTTTAGGGTTTACTTCATATGTCATGTTTTTGTTCCTTAATACTTCTGCATCGATTGAAATTTACTTTTTCAATTTCTTCCTTGATGATAGTGGTACTTCTGCATTTATGAACATGCGATTTCTACAAAGTTACTCGGGTGTGCCCGGCAGATAATGGGAAGAACCGGAAACGGCCAGGCGAGACTTATTACAAAAAAACACAAATTGTTACACCCCTTCCCCATGTAGCAACGACCATTGAAATTCATTAAATAATACATTGGAAAAAATATTATTAATATCCAGAAAACTACTTCTTGACTATTTTTGGTTCTTCCTATCAGTCGCTGGCACACCCAAGTAACGTTGTGGAAATCGCAGGTTGATAAATGCAGAAGTATCAGAATATTTTTACATTCTCTTGATGAAATACTTTGTCTTTCATTGTTGCATATGTCAAACTTAAATATGTGGTTCTTGCTAATTGTTTTTCCATTTTCCTCTGTTACATTTGCTGCATTTCTCTTTCTTTCGACCACACGCTGGCCACAGCCGACCCATTCTTGCCTTCACTTTACACCTCCATTTCCCTTGGCGTCAACTTTTTTCTTTTCGACAACGTGGTATCCTTTTTTCTTTTTCTTCAGATCCAAGCTCAAACACACTTGCCAATTTGCATATGCATTCAAACGCTGCTCCTGCTGCTAATATAATCGTTTGTTATCCATCCTTTGGCTGCTGCTGATATTTTCATACGCACTCATATGCGCTCAATTACTGCTAAATTTGCTGCATTTAAAACAAAAAAGGTCTGAACTCCTTTTTGTAGAGTAATTCCAAATATCTGCAATTTTTCATACAGAAATTTACATTGTACCAAAAATTCATTTATATTAACTCTGGCTCTATTTTCGTCCAGCAAATAAATTTTATCAGATTTGTCATTAATTATATTACAATCTATTGCTCCACCGATATCTGTTATTGCCAACTGTTGAACATGTTCTCTTATATTTTGTGGCAGGGATGTGCAGAAGCGGAGGGGGCGCTAGGGGTACCCAAGCACCTGCCCCTTTTACTCCTGTTTTAAAAGTACCCATTTTAGAGAAACGCGTTATAGGCCTGTGCTCCATCGTTACAATATTTTTTGCCGTTTTTTCCCACTTGAATTGAACACTTGCCCTTAAGAAGTTCTCTGCACGTCAATGTTTTGTGGCAATGACAAAAATACAACAAGGCGGTAGCAGACGAAATTGCAGCAAACATAAGCAGGAGCGAATTCTTGCAACTGGTAATTTTGAATACACTTCCTTCCTGGCTTGTCCAATCAAAAGCCAGCTCTCAGTCACGTGACCGAGATTATAAATGGTTAAACCGGCAACACACATTCTTCCCCCCCCCCATTATAGACTGACAACAACTGCATGTGGACCTGTCGCCCCAAACTTTTCTCTTGGGGGATCAACCAAACTCACCCAACCTTTGGGCCTGGGGTTCAACTAAGACGTGAATGCAAACAAGCCAACATGGCTATCTCCACACACAAACTTCAATGCGGTACTCACACATACTGTGTGACCTGTTGTTCCCCTCCATACTAACTCTCTTTCTCATGCTGCAGTATTGTCTTTCGTGATGCATGTTTCCACTACTACTATAGACACAAACTCTTCTTCTTATGTTTTAATCTACGTCTCCAACCAGGAACACCTTCTACGACTAAACTGTTTCCTTATTCTTACTAACGATGATAACCAATAAAGCCGTTTTTAAATGTTCGAATGAGATTTCTTTTCTCTTATTCATTCTACAAGACCCTATTTCTCCTTAGGTAAATCTGTAAATATAGACCATATACCTATATTTTGCTTCCATTCAGTATATTCCCCTTCATTTACAAAAATAAGTGAGTATTTTGTGAAGGAAGCCACTTTTTTTTTTTTATTTAAATGTGTTTCAGCGTTTGCTGAACAATACAGTTTCTTATCGCACAAAAGAAGACAGCTTCTGCTACTGATTTTAATTTAGTCCTATCACAGACATCCGGTCTTAACTAGACCTTCATCTTGTCAAAAGAAACTACAACAACAACAACAACAACAACAACAAGCAAAAAGGAAGATCTCTCTGAACAGAACTTCTTTTATCTTGAGACAAGAGGAAACAACTCAACAGTCTTAAATCAGCTTAGCACTAAGAATGAGGAGAACTTGGACACTCAGATATTTATGTATCTCATAACTAGGGCTATGACAACAGCATATTTTCCCCTTGTTTTGATTCTCAGGTTTGATTCTCCATTGATATTGTGTATGTTTTTATGTAGAGTGATGTGGTTCTCTGTTGATTACTTGTGTGTAACTGTATCTGATATATACTCGAGAGTCAAAACAATGATAAGAATATTCTCTTGTCAT
>NC_136509.1:14004630-14029630 GCF_053919585.1 Euprymna scolopes | reverse complement strand
AAAACACAAAAAAAATAACGTAAGGCAAACGAACGATTAAAACAGAAAAATGAACGAACGTTACGTGAAAAATGACTTAAATAATACAGGGTTCAATATTTAAATTAAAAAAATCGATAAAAAAAAAAAATCTCACACCACGATTCGAACCCAAAACGCTTAGATAATGAACCAAGGCCTTAACTACCTGAGCTAAAGCGACGTCTTTAAAGTTTGTTTGATTTATCAACTATTTGAAGTAAATCAGGTCACGACTTCATGACGTCATCTGACGCATGCGTTGTTGACCCTCCCCCCTGTCGAAAATTGTCGATTTCGGGGTGAAAAAGTTAAGGTTTTTCTCTCTCTCTCTCTCTCTCTCTCTCTCTCTCTCTCTCTCTCTCTCTCTCTCTCTCTCTCTCTCTCTCACTTCGTCTGCCTTACTCTAAAGACTGGAAAATGGCGTCTGGCTGTTTTTATTTATAAAAAAAATTCGATCGTTAATATTTTTTGTAAGCGTATTTTATTTACTTCACATGTTTGGCTTGGCTTTATTTTTCGTTTAACTATCGTATCAACCTATTTTGAATGTGGTAATAAATTTGGTAACGTTGCCATAGCGTAGAAGTTCATAGTTTAGCTTGAATTAATATATATATATAGTCATCCACATACAGTACTGTTTCGCTGTTTCACAGCTCACCAGTGCGGCTAGGCAAGCAACTACCTCAAGCCAGGATCGAAACCCGACCACCCATACGAAAGTCGGAGCTTCTAACCATTGCCCTATATGGCTGCTGCTATGTGGGTAGTGAATTAACAATGTTTTAACATTGTCCGAATACCTAAGCTCAATTTGTTTACACAAAGAACATCGCTTCATACGCTAATGGTATATCACTTCCTAAGATGCTCAACTCAAGATAGGGAGCATATATATATATGCATATGCACACACACACACACACACACACACACACACACACACACACACACACACACACACATATATATATTTATTTCCGGATGAAAACATATTTTTCTATATGTCTGAACACCCTATATACTAAATTTTGAGTCTGCAGATAAAAAATTTGTTGAGTATATAGGTTGAGAAGTATCCTCACACACACATTCTCACTTTCATACACACACACACATATATATATGTATCCTCACACACACATTCTCACTTTCACACACACACACACACACACACACACACACACACACACACACACACACACACACACACACGCACATATATATATATATATATAGCAAATCCATATCGGAAAAAAGGAAGTGTAGATATTACATTACAACAGAAATAAAATTCCGATCCGGGATTTGAAATTAACAACAACAATAGAACAGGAGTTCAATTACAATTACCAATCAAACATAATTCTGTTCAGACAAAATATGGATAATAACATTTAATGCTACTAAGACTAAGCTTCTTTCCTTTAACAATTAGAAAAAAACAAACATTTTCAAACACCAATTACCATGACAAATAACACCCTACCTGAGAGCCCATCTTTCAAACTCCTCACTCTAAAATTCACAGGCAACATGAGTTGAAACACATACATTGATGACATTGCCAAGTCTGCTTCAAAGAAGGTGGGCTCCCTTTACCGTGCTAGAAAATTACTCACATGAAGTATTGCTGCCACATCTACACTGCTGCATCTTCCACTAGTCTCTCACTATTAGACAGGATCCAAAAAAGATTATCCCACACTGTCGGCCAAGCTCTAACCTCTGTTCCATCGCTGCAATATCACATCCCTGTGCTTGTTTTACAAGTACTTTAATGGAATGTGCTCTGATGAACTCATGGCAATTATGCACCCTCAATGTACATACTCCCGGCTAACCTTACAAGCAATAAAATCACACCCCTTCATTTTTGAGCTCTCTAGCTACTGGAAAGCCTTCTATTCTAATAGTTTCTCCCTCAGGCTAACAGACATTGGAATTCCCTCCCTGTTTCCTTCTTCCCTGACTATCCTAACTTGAATTTGAAATGTAATGTGAACAAAAATCTTGCTGCCCAACTCAAAAGAGTTCCTTGTTAGACATGATCCCAAATAGAAGGCCCTTACATTCTAAGTGACAATATGCTTTGTGTGAAGTAAAAAAGAAAAGCTACGCTGATGAGCAGTAGATTACTGTTTTTTAAAATAATAAATAAATAAATAAATACTACGCCCAAATAAAAACTGGGCGACTTTCTAAGAAAAACACCGGTTCTCCGAGGCGAAGACATTAACCTTAATATCGTTTAAAATATCAAAAACAAAACCACTATGTCTATACATATATATATATATATATATATATATATATATATATATATATATATATATACATATACACACACACACACACACTAGGCTGCCCAGCATTGCCCAATCGTAAAATACCCATAAATATTATATTTCAATACAGAAACTGAGACATGTGCATGCGAGGATTATATTTTTTCTAAATAGTTCACTTCTTATAATTAAAAAAAATACTCTCGTTGATATCGAAACCAAAACGGAAAGACAGCCAGTCAAGTATGATAACCATTAGACCAGCTTGACACAATCTTTAGAAAGTGTTTTCAAACCTACTTATTCTTAACATAAAGAAGCTGTCATGTTTCATGTTTTACCGCAGTGCATGTGCATTTGTGAAACAGAGTAAAAACCGATGACTCCCAAGCAGCCTTTTTTTTCCAGATAAAAAAAGATTAAAGAGTTTTCCACGTGTCTGAATACCATATATACCAAGTTTCAAGTTTGTAGATCAAAAATTCGTTGAGTATATAGGTTGAGCAGTGTCCTCACACACACACGCACACACGCACACACACACATTCTCACTTTTATAGATGTACAAAATACTTTTATTTTTTTACTTGAGATCCACCACTTATCAAGGCCCAAAGGCCACTCGAGGATAAGGGTTAATGAATGCAAGATGATAGTGTAGTAATCGTTCTTAATGTAAATTGGGTAGAATTTGATTATTTATGGGGACGGCCCAACAAGAACTTGTTTACATTGAATTTGAAGGCTACCATGTTGTATTGAACTGGGAAGCAGACAGTGAAACAGTGTTCCAAAGGCAGGCAGTTCTGGTAAAGAAGTTTTGTTCATGGAATCTGTGTTTAGATTTAAGCACAGATAGAGAGTGGGAGAAATCGTATATAGTGGTTGTAGCTAGTAGAGTGTTTGTTTTTTGTGAAAGTTTGGCAAAAGGGAGGGGACGATAGATTGGAATTCAGTCAAACGCTTGCCATGAAAATAGCAATAATGTTGGAATTTTTTTTTTGTACCACTAATGGTGCACCCCCCCTGTTTACATTTATTATTTTTTATCTGGTTCTTATATATGATTTTCTGTATTTTGTATCCTTTATGATTTTTAGTTTCGTATATTTTGGATTTGTACGAAACTCCCTTTAATTTGAGAAAAGGGAAATGCTAGCTCTGTAATGACGTCACGAGCCCAGCGCGAGATTCTTCCTCTTTTGAAATTCTGCTGACGTGGAGATTGAAAGTGTTGTTCATTGCTCGATGCTGAAAATGGAATTTTGACGAGCCTCCTTCACAGAAGAAAACCCGGCAAGAAATTAATACCCGGAAACGTGACGAGACGTACTTCTGGAAACTATTTACGTGACTACGGTTTTGCACGTATTTTAGAAGGAGTGAAATTATTTTAAAGAAAATACCTTTTTATGTGACAAGGAATTTTGGAATCTCCTATCTGGACAAGCGACAAGGTCTTGCTTCTGAAATCCATCTGTGTGTGTCTATGGTTTGCACGCAAGCATGGAGGGAGAGAAAATTCTAAAAGGACTTCAAACAAAAAAAGAAAAAGCACGTGCCTGACTGGCTTTCAATTTGTGAGTACGCTCCTAAAATTTGTTTCATATGCGAGTGTGATTAGGAGATACTATTTTGAATATTATTATTGTGTTCGTTAATGGCTATACACATCTTATAAGAATCAGTGTTATTTTTTTCATAATATGTTACTTTGGCGTTTCATGAGTTTAATGCCCGCAAAGGGAAAAATTTGCAACATATTATTGTAAATAAAATTTCTTCATTTCAAAGCAAGACCTTTATATTTTATTCTTTACCCCCTCCCCCTCTTTTGTTTCATGCTGTTTTTTTTTTTTTTTTTTTTTTTTTTTTTTCAGGTTAGTTACTTTAGCGTCGAATTTATCTGGAAGCAAGATAAAATTCCGACAATAAACAGGCTCTGTGGAAAAGAGGTTGCAGGGAAAAGAAAAGGGGGACAGAAATATAAGATAAGAAATAAGTATCTGTTTTAAATTCCATAGTAAAGGCTCAAGTTAGATGCAATTCACCAATAATTATTGATGAAAAACAGCTTTAGAAAAAGTTTAGATGGGGAATAAAATTTATCCGACATTTTGAATTACGTTCATCACGTGACGTAAGCGACATAACTTAATTATCTCCCCTGTTAACTTGTCTCATTTTTATTAAGCGTCTGCATAATACAGTGATTTCAAAAATTTATTTTTTCATTAATAGTTATTTTTCTACCTTATCGTTTTTCGTAAGTTTTAGATATGTTACTATTTGAGACCTGAGAATTACGTAGGTATCATTTGTTTCACTTGAAATTCATTATTTTTTCGTTATTATAATATAGAAGCGCCGATCTATGAAACACGACTGGACGGTCCGAGTTAAAATTCCGATGCTTATTTAGATTGGCACGATTACCGTGTACTTACTTGTCATAAAGATGGCATATTCCAAAAATCACTAAAATTGATCAAAAAGTTTGTTTTGTTTTTTTTCGAAAAACAAATTTGCCATTTTTTACTGGTATGTGAAGGCCGAAGTCATTTTAATATTCTCCAAATTTTGTTTTAACTTATATATAATTAGTAGGGGAAACCCGGCCTTGCCCGGGTGTAGAGAGGTGGTGTAGTAAGGAACACCAAAGGGAGGGGAATCAAAACAACAGTAGGCAGCCCGGGTGGAGAGGGGTGTTAAAAAAGTGGTAGTAAGCAGGCAGGCTTGAACCCGTAACGCAAAGGAGGAAAAGAAGGCGAAAAAAAAACAAACTCTCATGTCTTAGCTGATGCGTCCATCTCGAAACCGGAAGTCGCGAGGTTTGGAATTAAGGATAGTCAATCCAACGGAGACGATGACTTGCGAAAATGTCGACCAAAAAACCGACCCCTCCTTGTAGAAAACTGCCCAGTTGAGGGAGAACGAATTAGTGGTTTTAGTCAATTTTTTCGATATTTGTCGTCCGAGAGACCAAGCTTTAAAACGATACCAGTTTTGTTATGTATGTCGCAAATTTTTGCGAGACATGCAAACACACACACACACACACACACACACACACACACACACACTTTGCTTTTTATACAATAGAAGATGACATTTCTAAAACAATGTTTTCATTATTTGCAAAATTTATTTTCTTTCATTTTTTATACACCTTGTGTTAATAAATTATTGTTTGATTTTAAATCTTGCGTTTCGGTTGTTTTTCTGACATTATTAAATAAAATGAAATGAAAGTCGGTTGTCTGCCTTTGATCCTGCTATAAGTCGCTACTTTTTCCTTTGATCGACACGAGATAAAAGTTGGTTTTCTTGAATTCAAGAAAAACTACTTGATCAAATTACGTGATTTTTGGAATATTTTATCTTCGTTCCGTGACTATCATACAGACTTTTATGTATTTTTTTTTTTTAACTTTTAATTGCCGCCATAAATGCCAATCTGAATAAGTAGCGAAACTCCTTTAAATATGACTGCGTTCTTTCCAGTAACACCCACCTAAGAAGGTAAGCTCACACACACCCACTACAAAAAATTTGAAACGAACATTCAAACACTTGTGTCTTGTTCTGATTCAAGAACATAAATGAGAACGGTACCAAATAAAAAGCTAAGATAACAAAAAAACAAAAAAAAAAACGAAACAAAAAAACAAACAAAAAAATCAATCAAACAAAAAAAACAATACAACAAATAAAAACAAAACAAGAAATAAATGATTAAACATTTTAAAAAATATAAAATATAGTTTGCATATTTGTATAAAATATTTTGTCAAAATAACAATTAAAAAAAGCAGTTGGACGGATAAAAAAAGGGTGGCTGTTTGTTTTCATTTCGGACAAGAACAGTAACACAAGCTGATAGGACAAATTGGGTGCTTGCATTTTGATATGCACATTGTACTGACTGCACCGGGTACGTAGGGTCCTGTGGCTTTACAGACCATCGTCAAGGGGCATATGATCCATGGGTTGTTACTATCACTCGGAGACGGGGTAGTTGCTGGCATTTGGGTCGGTTTCTTTGTTGTGGTCGTAGGAAGTGGGACGTTTCCGTTCGGCAGGATCGCAATGTCGGAGCAGCCGTAAAAGTGCTCTTGCTCCACGCCACAACCAACGCAGCATTTGCCGTCGGTTTCGCAACCCCAACGATTTCCTGAAAAGAAAAGAAATATTTTATTACTGAGAAGAAGAAGAAGAAGAAGAAGAAGAATCTATATAAAATTTTAACTTGAACACGATTTACTTCATAGGAGTTGATTGTTCTTATTCCATTAGTCATAGTCCCGATACATAATGGTTAAAGTCGTTGATTAAAAATCAGTTCCAAGTGACAGTTTTATAGAGTGGAAGGTGGAATTCTAAAAAAAAAAACAAAAAAAAACAGCGAAAATAATCCAGGATAACTCTAACATTTCTAACTGACTGATGGTTGAATTAGAACAATCGATCCTCGTGGATTTAAAAAAAAAAAAGGTTCAGTTCGGAAATCTGTATAGATTCCCGAGTTCAACAGAAAGATTCCCAAATTCGAAAATAAAAACTAAAAAGAAAATCGTAGTTCGAATAAAACAAATTGTCGAAATTTGAAATAATATTACCATTTCTAAATATGCAAATTGATTGGATGATTTTTAAAAATATCTATTTTTTTTATTTTATTTATAAGCTAAATTGGATGGGTATTTAGCTAATAATAATAATAATAATAATAATAATAATAATAATAATAATAATAATAATAATAATAATAATAATAATAATAAGAAGAAGAAGAAGAAGAAGAAGAAGAACCACTCTGGACCCATGCACCCCACCTTTGTGTGTGTGTGTGTGTGTGTGTGTGTGTGTGTGTGTGTGTGTGTGTGTGTGTGTGTGTGTGTGTGTGTGTGTGTGTGTGTGTGTCCATAAACTGGCACCATACCAAATAAGTGAGAAGGGTCAAGGGGGAAGGAAAGACTGAGGAGAGAAAGCACTAGCCAGAAGGGTGCGGTAGAAACTAGAAAGCTGATTGGCTAACAAAAACTCAATGTGCGTATATAAAAATGCGAGACAACCGAAAAATCCTCGCTTAAGCCTGATCTTAGCGGGGATGAAACGCGGAATATTCTGTGTAGCTTAAATCGCCATATATATTTTATAACTTACTCTCTCTCTCTCTCTCTCTCTCTCTCTCTCTCTCTCTCTCTCTCTCTCTCTCTCTCTCATATATATATATATATATATATATATATATAATATAATATAAAGCTGAATGTGTGTTTGTGTGTGGTCACGAATAGGCTCCTATATGGTTGACTATTTTAAAAAACTGATTACATATAATGATAGAAGATGTATCGAGACACAGGAATGGGTATGCTTGATCTGGCAGAACGGTGGTTCATTAAAATTGTGGGGCCTGGTCCACAAAGTATGGAAATAAAACATGAAAAACTTTAAAAAAAAAAAACGTTTACAAATGTTTTTGATATGGATGTACATAAGAATACTTTGATAAGTATGTTTCAACTTAAATAGGGATGGTATAATAAAATTGTGGGGTCTGCGTTCGCGCCTGTACTCCATGGAAATAGGCACAAACTTTAATAAAGACTTTTCATATCTATTTGCGTAAGTGTACTTTGATAATTATGTTCCAGTTTGAAGAAATATGGTATAATAAAATTATGGGGTGTTCGTTCGCACCTGACATTCATATAATGGAAATATGTTACAAAGTTTAACAAGGTTTTTTAATATAGATCCACAGAATATGGTGATAAGTGTTTCACTGTTTCAGTGTGAACAGGTACGGTATAATAAATTATGGGGTTTATCGATTTTATTTTTACTTTCATCATATTTTGCTATGGTTTTAATACCCCCAAATTCGAAGCTATCTCTTTACAAGCCTTCCTTTTCATAACCTATCATACTTTCATAAATCAGAGTCCATTTTCTGTAGGCTGTTTTTGAACCCAGTCAACGACGGGTACTTTTGCTAGTATATATATATATATATATATATATATATATATATATATATATATATATATATATATATATATTATGGAACGTATTTTTTTATTTGTTAAATATTATTTCGTGCATAAATAATATAATACCAAAAATAAATAAATACATTCCATAAAAAAGAACACTAGACTACGAATGCGAATGTCATAAGTTCAATCCTAACCCATGCTAATGACGGCTTAAAGCTAGAAACAGACATCTGTCTGCGTATAGATTTTATGCGCGTAATAATAATAAAAATAAATACATAGTCCTTTTCTTTTCCAGTTTTAACAACTAGTCCTTTACTTTTCCATGTTTAAGCTTAACCATATTACTTTTCATGCTCGCACTTTTCTATTGTAATCCATGATTTTTCCAAGCTTCCAGCAATTTCGCTTGATCTTTGTTTAATTTCAGTCTTATTTTTTGCCCCCATAAACATAACATACACATATGTAATAACAATGTACGACACTCGTCTGCTTTTAACAAAATCACCCCAATTATCTCTCATTCTTTCATTCTCTGTGTTTCACTTGTTGCTTCTCTTTTCGCGAGAGCGGTGAATTGGTAGCAAGAGTAGTCGCTGAAGCGACATGGTTGCTATGGAAACCAGTCATAAAAAAAAACGTCGTTGGCCTCCTTATGTTTTTTACAATTTTGAACATCAGTAAATTCATCATAACTTTTGTTTTACTGAACGAAAACTGAAAAACATTTTTTCACAACATAGCTGGGAAAGTGATCTATAAACTGTAATGATTGTTTGAAATTTGGTCGAGAAATGAGTGAGCGATGAAGCTTTAAAACAGTTCTAAACGACTAAAACTGCCACTTAACCATATATTCAAACACGGCAGTCAAAACTTTAAACCTAAAAATTGAAACTCCTCCCCCCTCACTTTTTTCTTTACCATCCTCTCTCCACATCCCCCTCCCTATATCCATATATCTCCACTCACGCCTACCTGAATCTGCTATCCCCACCACAAACAATACAGTCTAATGTATTTTAACCTTCAAAACTGAAATATTGTCGAAATCCGCCCCCCTCTCACTTATTAGCTCCTACTCCCTCTTTTTTTCTCGTACTTCTTCTGAAACACTTATTCCAAATATTAACAACCATTTCTGCAAGGTCTGACGAGGCAGTTTGATCGTAAACATGGTCCAATAAAACGGAATATATATATATATATATATATATATATATATATATATATATATATACTTCAGAATAAAACACTCAAGCATAAATTTTAAAATTAATGAATGACTAAAAATTTGATACATATATATATATATATATATATATATATATATATATATATATATATATATATATATATACATATACTAGCAAAGGTGCCCGGCGTTGCCTGCGTGTTTGGAGGTGTGTGTTGAGCAAAAAAGAAAAAAAAAGTGGTAGTAGGAAGGCAGTTTTAGGCAGACATGCAAACATACATACGTAGATTTATATATTTGTAGCTCAAATTTTCGACCCAAACCGATTAAAAAGCTTGCCCTATCTTTGAATACCCTTTATGTAAAATTTCAAATGTTTAGACCAGAAATTGTCTGAGTAATTTGTTAGAGATCGCAGAGGTCAATTTTTTTTTTAACTTTGACCCCTCTTATGACCCCTTAACATTTATTGTTTTGGGCTCAAATCAAGTTATTAAGTTAGATCCATGTCCAAGGAATCTATATCTACAATTTCAATTGTTTATACCCAAAATTGTCGGAGGAGTTTGGTAGAGTTTTCAAAGGTCAAATCGTTGAACTTTGACCCCTTAACAGCCCAATTTCTGGCCGAAAACGGATTACAAAGATTTTCCCATATTTCAGTACCCTGTATATCAAAATTTTGAGTCTGTAGACTTAAAATTGACAGAGTTATTGCGTAGGGAAATGTACACACACACAGACACGTTCACTTTTATAGATAGATAGATAGATAGATAGATAGATAGATAGATAGATATGAATAACAAAACGAGCTTATAGCTCTTTAAAAACCGCTAAGGTAGCAAAAAAAACAAAAACAAAAAAAAAACAAGAAAAAACAAATAAAAATAACAGCGTTTCAATGTTGTCAACATCGCCCAAATACGCCCACAACAAATCCTAAATTTAATGAATTCATAATTACTCAATACACTTCAAAAACGTAAATTTGGTATTTAAAAGACTGTCGGACCCGTCTGAGATTTGAACCCGGTACCTCTCATCCCCTAAACAAACATCATACTCCTACAGTGTAGGGGCCCTAAACAAACTGGCTACTTCGTTAAGTCAGAATTTACAACTTGAAAAACCGATATAATAATATGCATCAATTAAATCATGATTAAATACGCTTTTAAAAGGAGAGTTGATAAAATTCATGAGCCTCTACAATTTTATAAATTCATAATTACAGAATCCACTTCAAAAATGTTATTTTGGAATTTAAAAAAAACAGTCGGGCTCGTCCGGGATTTGAACCCGGACCTCTCGCAACTTAAGCAAAATGATACAGAAAATAAATAAATAACATATACGCTATTGTATAATATATAGATAAAATTATTTGTAAAAAAAAAAAAAAAACAGATTATCGTCGGGGTGCCATCAGCTATAATCGAAAACAAAACCAAAACTTATGAGGAATTCTTGGTAATAATAATTAAAAAAAAAAATGATGATGATGATGATGATGATGATGACGACAACAACAACAACAACAACAACACCTCCTCCTCCTCCTCCTCCTCCTCTTCCTCCTCCTCCTTCTTATAACTGAGTTTTTAACTTGACAAAACTGATATAAAAATATGCATCAATTAAATCATGATTAAATACGCTTTTAAAAAGAGAACGCATAACATTTATGAACATCTACAACTTTATAAATTCGCTAGCGGGACCTGTGGAAATTTCACGAGGTACTCATTCTCATATGTAATATAATGATGTTGGCATTCTGTAGATGTTCAGCGTAAATGGAGACGCTCTGATATTATTGTTGCCCTTCTGTTAAAACTGCATAATCGTGAAGAAAGAGAGAGCCTGTTTCCTCCGTTTGACTATAGGTGGCGTTACTGTCTGTCCACCCAGTTACGGAAGCACAAAATGTATATAATGCCACCCTTGAAATAAAAATAAATGTTTTTGTTATATTTTAATTTTAAACATGGTTTTTTTTTTGGGGGGGGGGTGCAAACATATTTAAGTTTTGTTTTTTGTTTTTTCAAACATATTTACGTTTTTTTTTTTGTTTGTTTTTGCAAGCATATTTAAGTTTTATTTTTCCAAACATTTACGTGTTGTTGCTTGTTTATTTTAAAACATTTAATTTTTTTTTTTTTGCAAGCATAAACTAAATATTTTTGAAATATTTTTCTTTTTGAAAAGTTTGCTTATGCACTTATTGGTACCGCGCTATTTTTTAATAGTAGTTTCAAGTAAGATTCAGGTTTTACAATATCCTTTTTCAAATATATATATACTTGCAGAAAAGGTAAAATAAGTGCAGAAAAATTAAGAAAAAAGGGGGGGGATCCATAAAAAAGATAAAAGAAAAAACGTTGATTTTTTTTATTATTATCATAATAGCGTAAAAAATACTCGCGGAAAAACGGTTGTACCCATAAATATGTTTAAAAGAAAAATATAGCAAAAACATTTAGTTTATGCTTGCAAAAAAAAAACGTAAATGTTTAAAAATAAACAAGCATCAAAACGTAAATGTTTGGAAAAATAAAACTTAAATATGTTTGCAAAAAAATAAAACTTAAATATGTTTGCACAAAAAAAAAAAAAAGAAACATGTTTAAAATTAAAATATAACAAAAACATTTATTTTTATTTCAAGGGTGGCATTATATACATTTTGTACTTCCGTAACTGGGTGGACAGACAGTAACGCCACCTATAGTCGAACGGAGGAAACAGGCTCTCTCTTTCTTCACGATTACCATAATATTTATCTTAGCTAGCAGGGATACCCGGCAAAACCCGGTCGTAAAGTAAGCTTAAATATAATATTTTAATTCTTGCAGATATCATATATATCATTATAGATTTAATGTTCTATCGATTTTTATATGTTATAAAGTTGCGATTTCAAAAATGAAAAAAAATATCTCCATATTACTTGGATGCATCAGCTATAATCGAAACCGAAACCAAAACTTATAAAGAATTCTTGGTAAAATTGTATGCATCAGCTGTAATTGAAACCGAAACGAAATATATATATATATGTGTGTGTGTGTGTGTGTGTGTGTGTGTATATATATATATATAACTTGAGTTCTTTCAGACATAATCGAAACCGAAAGCAAAACTTATGAAGAATTCTTGGTAAAATTATTTATTACAAGAAATGGAAGTCCATAACAATTATACGACTCGGATGTAAGCGTGACACAGAAAATAAATAAATAACATATACGCTATTGTATTAATATATAGATAAAATTATTTGTAAAAAAAAAATAGATTATCGGAGTGCCATCAGCTATAATCGAAAACAAAACCAAAACTTATGAGGAATTCTTGGTAGTAGTAGTAGTAGTAGTAGTAGTAGTAGTAGTAGTAGTAGTAGTAGTAGCAGTAGTAGTAGTAGTAGTAGCAACAATAAAAATAAATAATAATAACAATAAATAATAAAAATATTAATAATAATAACAATAAATAATAAAAATATTAATAATAATAAATAATAATAATAATAACAATAAATAATAATAAATAATAATAATAATAATAATAATAAATAATAAAAATATTAATAACAATAAATGAATAATAATAATAATAATAATATTAATAATAATAAATGAATAATAATAATAATAATAATAATAATAATAATAAATAATAATAATAATAATAATAATAATAACAATAAATAATAATAATAATAATAATAATAATAATAATAAATAATAATAATAATAAAAATAATAATAATAATAATAATAACAATAAATAATAATAATAACAATAAATGAATAATAATAATAATGCTTACCACAGACCCATTTCCATCTGAGTACACACTGCTTGCATGTGAGATTTGGTGGCAGCTGGAGTTTCAGTTTAATAATGTGATCTTTCTTATTGATTGGAAATGTGGTGAGTCCATTTTCATCAGCGAGCAAATATTTTTGGAAACAGTCTTCCGTGAGGACCTTTTCTGGGCACAAATAAAAGGAGTGGAACCCACCATGGTTGGCCGTTATCTCCACCGTTATGGCGATCACTTGGCCAACCGTGTAGTTTCTAGTGATGATGCCCATGGCATACTTACCACTGGCCACTTCGTCCTTATGGGGCCCTTCCCATGGGTCACCACACACCCCACATTTACCACGCATTTTAGCCCAGTGGAACTGCAAAATAACAAAGACTTGATTACAATAATTTACTCATGTTGAAAGTCACAATCATGATCATTGCTGGAAAATTACTCCCAACAGAGAGTATCCTATATATTTACAAACCCATAGTTCGCATATGCATGGAGTATTATTGCCACATCTGGACTGATGCATCCACCACTTGTCTTTCACTCTTAAACTCTCAAATCTAATATGTTCTGCATTATCAGGCAAGCTTCAACCTCTGTCCCATCACCGCAGTTGTATTCCTGTGCTTGTTTTACAAGTACTTTAATGGAATGTGCTCTAATAAACTCATGTGTCCTCTCAATGTACATACTCCCAACTAACCCGAGATTTGCAGCAAAATCACACCCCTTCACTGTTGCAATCCTTAGATGCCGGAAATCCTTCTATTCTAATAGTGTTTAACCTCGAACGGCTAGACTTTGGAATTCCCTCCCTATTTCCTGCTTTCCTGGCTGTACTAACATGCAGAAGTTTAAATGTAGTGTGAAAAAAACATCTTGCTGCTCAACTCCTCACAATCCCTTTTTGGACATGATCTTCATGCAGGAAATCATTAGGATTGCGAAATTGGGCCTTTACATTCCAGGTGATAAAATGCTTTGTTTGGGGTAAAAAAGAGTAAAAAAAAAAATGTCAGAAAAGTGACCCAACTGAAGCAACAGAAAGTGAAGTTGTAGCAGAAACTGCTTAAAGCCATTTCTGCACAAAATTTCCATACATCACCGAAGAAGGTGGCTTACCAGCGAAAATTGGGATCATATACAAATTAATGTTTTTTTTTTAATCCTGTATTGTACTAGCCCTCTAAATTACAGATTCCTTCAAATTTAAACAATGCTTCCAAAGAGGAGAAAAAATAAACATCTTTTTTAACCTAACCACGTTGCTATGTGATCTCAAGACCTGAAGATTTTATATATCACTATTGAAGCAACACTGTCGTTTCTATCATTATTTTCATAGCAAGTGCTCGTCTGAGCTCCAATCTATGGTACCCACTTGCCAAACTTTCATGACAAACACTCATCTATCTGAAACCGCTATCAATAATTTCCCCCACTCTTTATCTGTATCTAAACCTAAACATAGATTCAACGAACAAAGCTTCTTTCTTAGAACTGCACACCTGTGGAACTCTCTTCTATTTGCCTGCTTTCCAGCTGACTACAATATGTCGTCTTCAAGTCTAATGTAAACAAGTTCTTGATGAGGCGTCCCCTTAAGTAATCCAATTTACCAAATTCCGTTACTAACGGTTACTACAGTATTGTCCCATTGACTACTGTACCCTCATTAACCCTTATCCGCGAGTGGCCTCTGAGCCTTGATAAGTGGTGACTCCTTTGTAAAAAAAATCTTTCATATGTAATATATTGCTGCTGGGCATTCTGTAGACATTCAGTGTGAATGGAAACCCCCGCGATATTATTGTAGCCCTTTTGTTAAAACTGAAAAAATATTTATCTAAGTAATCTGGTTAATGTAGTGTCAGAACATATCTGGTTATTACGGTTTATCTTTAATATCCGAGCCTTGATAAATGGCGACTCCTTTGTAAAACACACGCGCGCACGCACACGCACACGCACACGCACACACACACACACAGACTTCACGTTTCTGTTTGACTACTTAACACATAGAAGGATGAAGAAAAAAAAGGAAAAGAAATCCCTGAAGAAGGTGTCATATCACTGAAAAGTTGGATTATAAACAAATAAATGTTTAGAAATTGGTATTAAAGCTCTTGGAAGCATCATTAGGAATTTAAAAACTTTGAATAAACATTTCACTCTCTGAAGATGGACCTGATATGGTTCCGAAATTAATAAGAAAAGTTTCAACTTTATAAAAGAAAGAAAAAAGAGAAGAAAGAAAGAAATCGGATCATATTTTTCTTCCTTCTTTCCATAAAATATTTTTGCATCTTTAACGTGTTCTAAAAACAGTTTTACCTGTTTATACAGCGTTTTTAAATAAATGGTTATTTAAAACAAACCTTTTGTGTTGTATTGGCTTTCTAAATCACAGATTTATTCAAATAAAATCATTTTGCAATCCTCTGAATTTGTCAAATTTGCCGTTTGGATCCACATCGAGTGAATAAAAAGCCAGATTTTTTCTTTCAATAAAAAAAGTTGAACCAAAGTCCACAACAGAGTTAACATCTAAATTTTGCCAGCTAGATAATACATTTCTCAACTCATGCACACACAGTCATAAGCATACACACTTTGACTTTGAATATTTGAAGATATAAACAACTTGAAGCATATAAATTGTTTTCCAAAATTACTGGATTCGACATTAAATAACCTAAAAAAAAGGATTGATATGCCGTAAAACAAAACAACCAAACAACCTTATTTATTTAACACTATTAGTTTTTCATTAACCATTTTCCTCACATACAGATTGATAATAATTGATTTAAATAAATACAAGATTTCTTACAGCATAGCCACCGCAGTTGAGTTCGCCATCATTGTAGTTTTTAACAGTTGGAAACCCTTCTCTCCACATCGTAGTCCTGGCTGGTGGCACTCTCAGTCGGCCATGACCTTCACTGGGGTCAATCGTTGCCAGTGACAACAATATGATGACTAACAGATAATGCATCTTACGGGAACTTCTTTAACAGAGTGCCAAGAGAAAGCAGTTGATCGCACGATAGAAGTTTTTATTGAAATCTGAAAGGGAAAAAAATTGCGATTTTTTAAATCTGAAAATCAAAGATATAAGCAAAACTGTAATTGTAGTTGGCCCTCCCTTTTGATGACGACTACACTATGCTATACGGCATAATCACGTTGACACACCGGTTCTTGCCAGATCACCGAAGTTAAGCAACGGTGAACCTGGCTAGCACCAGATGGGTGACCATTTGGGAATTCTAGGCGCTGTATATGCTCTCCGCTTATCTCGGCATTGTTTCCACTCGTCCTGTACCTCAACTTGCCACTAGTATACAACAATGTTGACTCAGGAGAGGCGTGGTTGGAGATTGCTCAACTCTTGCCACACAAATTTACTGCGCAGGCACCCTTACAGTGGGTACCATAGTCTGTCAAGAAGCCACAAACACTAAGCTGTAGGGGAGGGCGCCACTTCTATACCCAAATTGCTTCATTTACCCTTGGTCCTAATTCATAATGCCAAGGCAATAGATACTAGTTTTTAGTTTTTGATGACTCCACTCAGGATTGAACACTGATCTCTTGGCCCATTAGTGAACACCCTCACGGTTATGCAAAATGGATTGGTCAAATCAAAGTATATTCATCTGATAATAATTAAACGCAGCAAAATTCCACTTCTTTACCTGTTGAAATTCCTAGATGCCGGAAAGACATATTCTAATAGTTTCTTCCTTCAAACTGTTAGACTTAAGAATTCTCTCCCTGTTTCCTGCTTCCCTGATTGTACTAACATGTAGAAGTTTAAATGTAATGTGAACAGACATCTCATTACTCAACTGCTCTCTCTCCCCAGTCTCCTGTTGGAAACGATCCCAAATAATAGCCTCTTACGTTCCAAGTGAAATATGCCTTATTTGGTGTGAAAAAGTGTATATTAAGAAAAGAATATTTCAATATAACTTGCATCATTTCCTGAACACTGACAATTTCACTATTTATCTCGCTCACACAATGGGATGATGTGACACAAGGGTCGGAAAGTGGAATTGAATGGTTAACACCTTAGAGGAAGAACACGCTGGACTGCAAAATATGCCTCGGTAACCTCAGTGTCATTTCCCGGTCGGAACGACTCAGGCGATTACCAATTACCAATAAATTAACTTCTTCTCAAAGGGAGAATTCAAAACCTGAGAGGGTGGACCTCCTATAACTGCAAAGAACTAGCTAACAAGGAGTATCCCATCTCAACAATGATCTAGATCCTGTTTTCTTTGGTGCCGGGGGGGAAAAAACCTTGTTGGAAATCCCTTCTAGATTCATTCATATATTTCCATAGTAAAATGCATTTACGTTATGGAGCATGTAGATAGATAGATAGATAGATAGATAGATAGATAGATAGAATAAGACTAGAAAAATACCCGTCCCAGGAAGGGTAAAATTAATTCCCTGAACAGAGATTTGCACCACTTTTTATGTTCATTTACAAAAATTCAGATTATTTCTAAATAGAAGAAGATAAAAATTCAAATCAATAGAGAATGATACTCAACCTTATGTCTGGAATCCTTATTCCAAGTTTGATCAAAATTCATTACATGGTTTTGATTCTTCAAAATGTCTAAAAGTTAAGGCTTAAGTTTAAAGAGCCTTAAGAAGAAAGGATTACTTTATTTGTTTTGAATAACTATGGATTTGATTCAATGCAAATTTGAAATATTTGAATTTTCAAATGGAAGATTGTGCCCATATTATGCCGCCTAAAACCCCTTTTAAAATACCTCAAAACTCCAGTTGCCCCCTTAGGAGTGCCTTTCAGGTTAAAATGGCTAAAATTGACACTTTTGTACTTATTAAAAAAAACTGATGCCTTGGATTTTTATAAAGCTTTCTAAAAAGTTGTAACTAACTGATTTTTATATAATTTTGTTTGTCTATACTTCGCGATAACTCTTGGGTGTACATCAGAGGCTCTTTTAGGGCTAATAAAAACGCTCTATTCTTGGGACTATTTTACCATATTTGTTCAAAATTTTCTGTGTATGTCTATCTAGCAGTTTTGCATGGTGCTGAACTCAAATTTAAATTTGTTAAGGCCTTGGAAACTTTGGGAGCTAAACGGGGTGAGGCGCAAATGATGAACTAAGTCTTTTTTTTTTGCATGGTGCAGAACTTAAATTTACATTTTAAGGCCTAAAACTAAATTTACATGTTAAGGCCTAAAACTGTACCGTTTATTCATTTTCACCCTGGGGATTTTTGGGGCTAAGTGGTGGTGGTGGTGGAGGGGGGGGGAATGCTGAACTTAGTCATTTTTTTTTCTACTATCATCAAAAATTTACGCAGACTAACAATTTGTGTTTTGTCGGGACAGCACTACTGTCAAAGGAAGAGTAAGGTGCTTTCTTTCCTCCACTAGTCTGTGGGAAACCGTTTGGCAAGGCTGAAAACCCACGAGTAACACGAGGTCGTGGAAAACAGGTTACTGATGTAATACAGAAGCAACCAGGAATAATTCTGTCCATTGTTTTGAATTTCGTTGTGCTGGGCAGAAGATTCATTTTCGGTGGACAACTTGCCTAGTATAGAATCAGAACACCTCGCTCGGTAAGGATTACCAGGACGGACAGGTGGCACCTGATTGTCATCGAACTACTCTCAACGGACAGCAAAGAATAAACCAAAGAAGATAGCAATGTGGACGGCAGCGAGAAACATAGATTGACAGTCTGAATACCTGGGCAACATTCACAATGATGAGTAACAATGAATTCATGGATGTCTCGAGGGAGAGAGATAGATGTACCAGGAAGGACAGCACTTGAATGAATGAAATCTTGGTACAATCGAAGACCGAGTAAACTCATAAAGGACATTTTCAGTAAATTATGAATCTCATCCCGCCCTTCAATTTGGACAGCCGGAGCAACACCTGATCTCTTTTAATTAAAGCGGTTTCCATACACAACTTGCTTATCCTTCCCTACCGAAATGTGGGGGAGTGAGAAACAAACACTTGCTATTCCCATTTCTTAGTTTTTATTTTTTTTTCTTTAATTAAAAATTTAGTTGGTCACGTTTTGAGTCCAGTCTCCGCCAATTCTCTCACAATCTTTCATTTGTATTTTGAAATTCTATCTTATCTCATTTGCATCTCAACAACTGATCTTTTATGACATTATAAATAAAGACTCCTAGACAACACTGTGGAATTTTTTTATACCAAACTCAGACAATCTAACATTGCATTGTGTGTGTGTGTGTGTATGTGTGTGTGTGTGTATATATATATATATATATATATATATATATATATATATATATATATATATATATATATATATATTTAGTTGTTAAAATTAAATTCTGAAAATCAAAATATAGACACATATATTCGAGTTAAGAATTTATTGTTTGACAAAAGGAATATATACAAGGGGTTATATTAATTTCCTTAATCCATGGATTTTCAATAATGGCTCATATCATCAGAGGAAATGAAATGCGGTTGGCAAAATGTTCAGCTGTGAAAAGGCACGTATTTTGCTTTTCAGCACAATCTGTGTCTTATCTCGCTTATATATATATATATATATATATATATATATATATATATATATATATATATATATATATATATATATATATACGTTTTATTTTTTATTACCGTATCTTTCTGTTAAGTTACATTATTGTTTCGGCTATACGGTCGTTTTTTTTTTTGCCGTCTGTAGCGTCCTCAGACTTTTATAGGAATGTTCGCTATTTGGGGATGAAAGAGTGGAAGAGTGAATGAGGTCGGGGGGGGTTGCTAGGAGGGCAGAATAGGAAGAGAGGAAGGGAACAAGGAGGGAAGATAGGGGAGGCGTTTGGTATGTCGATAATGTTTTAGTTTTGGGGTTTAAGGAACTTGTGGGGGAGGGTCTGGGAAGTTCATTTCTGGTGCGGCTGAGGGCATAGGATACATGAGGGGAAGAGGAATATGTGGGGGTGGGAGGAGGGGGTACTTTAAAATTCGAGTCTTAGTGTTAAAGTTTTTAGCGTCTCGTTGGTGAGGTGATTTTTTGGTAAGTATGTCTTGAGTTGTTCGGTGTTCGCTTATGTTTGGAGGCGGGGGGGGGCTATGATTCGGTTTATTTATTTTTAGTTTTTATTTTGTTGTTAATTGTTTGGAGAGGGTCAGCTAGCGGTCGTAGCCACAGGTACACATATGCGCACGTATACACATATATACTTAAAAGAAACGGTCACGGGTACACATACATGCCCGCCCTGGCGTACAAATATATGTGCGCCTGCATGCATAGGCACCTGCGTTGTTCTCGCTTGCGTCAAATTTTCTTTAAGGTGCTAAGATTGGGTGCGCGTGCGTAGGCATGGATGCACACATACACAGATACATACATACATCGACGCCCTTGCCCCCAAGGAGGCGATTATACGGGCTTCTATGCGCATATTGATTCAGGCATACTAGCACCCCACGCATACGTTCAAGCGCGTGCGCGCATGCAGATACCAATACTCGTAAGCACATACATCGATATATATACACACACAATGCGATGTTAGATTGTCTGAGTTTTGTATAAAGAAATTCAACAGTGTTGTCTAGGAGTCTTTATTTATAATGTCATAAAAGATCAATTGTTGAGATCGAAAATCGGAACAGTCGGAACATTTGACAGTATCGGAATCGGTATCGGAATCAGAAAAATCTATAGCGATTTTCCGATGCCAAAGCGATTCTTTTAATTTTCTGTTTTATTTGATTTTGTTTAAAGCAAACTGTTTCATTGCTGGTAATAATGAAAAATTAATAAATATTTATTGATTTTAAACCACTAGTGAAGCTAAAATCGATAGCTCTTCCCCCACAAGTATATTTTTACGTTTAGGAAAATATTTGTACATTTAATGTGTGTGTTTTTATGGTAATCGGAGAAAAATACAAATATAATGTCAAATATTTAGAGATTTATAAAGAATTGGAATCAGTAATTGTATCGGAATCGGAAAAAATATTGGAATCATCCCATCACTAATATATATATATATATATATATATATATATATATATATATATATATATATATATATATATATATACATACACACTAGCAGGCCGGTTGTAAAATACACTTAAATATGATATTTTGATTAATGATGATTTCGTAATTATTATTGGACCCAATATATAGTAATGATTTAAAAAGATGAAAAAAAAATGATTCGTATACCACCACCGAGAATCGAAACCAAAACGTTTAGCTTACGATTTACTTATTCCTTTGACGTTAATTCCTTAGCTATGAAGACATATTTGCTGCCAGGCTAAAAATTAAAACCTGAACTAGTAGCTATTACGTCACGCATGCATATTTGTAATGCTGTTGTTCGATCTTTACCTAGCAAATTCGATTTCTTTAATTTTCAAACTTTTGCAAAGATTTTCCTCGGCTAAAACCCAAATATAAAGTTCCGCAAGGGTTCGAATACTCTATATATTAAGTTTCATACATGTAGACCGAAAACTGACAGAGGAGTTTGGTAGACTAAAATTTTTAGACAAATATATTCACGCATACATAAATATATACATAGAAATAGGTTTGTGCTTACTATTTTACTATACACGTTTTACGCAAATATTACGCAAGTATAAATCATGTAGAATATCTGCATGAATATAATTACACGTAATAGTTAACTAAAGATGATCATTCCATATGAAAATGGGGGAAAAAAACTAAGAGGGAATTAATAAAAACGAATGTTTAAAAAAATATGCAAATTAGCTAGATCTTTTGCAGATGAATGCAATTCCACGATACATATATAACAAAGTTGTATTTTCTTTTTTAAATACATAGGAAAAAGAGTTTTTAATATGAATGTCAATACACAAAAAAAAATTAAAAATTTATAGGAATATAGAATAGAATAGAATATATATATATATATATATATATATATATATATATATATATATATGTGTGTGTGTGTGTTTATGGAAAAACACCTTTATTCAATTATATTTCATCTTTTATTTATACCAATCCTTCATATATATATATATATATATATATATATATATATATATATATATATATATATATATATATATATATATATATTGGCAGCAAGTCATTATTAAAGCACGCTTGATTTAACACGGCAAAGATATTCTTTTTTTCCTATTTTTTGGATATCTTTTCAATTTGCCGCGCGGCCTTATTTTAAGCTGAAATAAAAAAAAAAAAAAAAAAGACCGCTCGGCGAATTGAAAAGAAATCCAGAAAAATCGGAAAAAAGATTAACTTTGTCGGGTTCAATCAGACGCTTTTAAATATATATATATCTATATATCTATAAAAGTGAACGTGCCTCTGTGTGTGTGTGTGTGTGTGTGTGTGTGTGTGTGTGTGTGTGTGTGTGTGTGTGTGTGTGTGTGTGTGTGTGTGTATTTCCCTACGCAATAATTCTATCAATTTTTAGTCTACAGACTCGAAATTTGATATACAGGGTACTGAGATTTGGAAACATTTTGTGATCTGTTTTCGGCCAGAAATTTTGCTGTTAAGGGGTCAAAGTTCAACGATTTTACCTTTGAGAACTCTACCAAACTCCTCCGACTATTTTCGGTATAAACACTTGCAATTTTAGATATAGGTTCCTTGGACATGGATCTAACTTAATAACTTGATTTGAGCCCCAACGAATAAATGTGAAGGCATCATAATAAGGGTCAAAGTTTAAAAAAAATTGACCTCTGCGGTCTCTACCAAATTACTCAGACAATTTCTGGTCTAAACATTTGAAATTTTGCATAAAGGGTATTCAAAGATAGGGCAAGCTTTTTCATCCATTTCGGTCGAAAATTTTTAGTTACCAATATGTAAATGTATGTATGTATGTATGTATGCATGTCTGCCCAGCGGCGACGGGTTTTTACCCGATCAGTATCGTTTTGAAGTTCGACCTTTCATACGACAAATATCGAAAAATTGGCTAAAAACATTAATATCTTCACGTTAAACTGGGCACTTTTCTACAGGGGCGGGGGGGTCGCTTTTCCCGCCGATATTTTTTAAATTCATCCTCTGTTTTCAATTGTCCAGCCTTAATTTTTAAAAATGTAATTTCCGGTTTAGCGGTGGTCGTAACAGCATAGACGTCAGGTTTTTTTTTTTCGTTCTTTTCTTCCTTTGCAGTACGGGTTCGAGCCTGCCTTCCTACTACCACTTTTTTTTTTTTTTTGCTCAACATACACATCCAAACACCCGGGCAATCGGGAATCAGAAAAATTCAAACTTTTGAGGGATCAGAATCAGTATCGAAATCGGAAAAATTTGAGTCTCATTTCCGATTCGAAAACGATTCTTTTATTTTTTTCCCTAGCAATTATAAAGAAACAACCACAAATGTATGCATTTATTTATCAGAAGATCGTTTAATCATAACGTAAAACTAAGGAGCACAGAAACAGGATTTCTGGGTCCAATTTAATTATTTTATTGGTAAATGATGGCAAACAAAGCAAATAATCAAGAATTCACTTATTTTCCAAGAAAACCATTTAGAATACTCACACTTATTTTTACACACGGGGTTTTACAGTGATTTACAAAAAAAAAAAAAATTTTCAAGCGACAAATTTGTAATAGAATACTGAGAAAATTTAAAAGAATCGGAATCGGTACTTGTATCGGAATTGGGAACTTAAAACAGAATCGGTAATTGTATCGGAATCAAAAAAAAAAAAAAATTTGGAATCGTCCCATTACTAGTCTAATATATAAAAGGCAATATATCTGTCTGTCTGTCTCCATATTTTCAAACTCTATCTCCTCCGAAACTAAAAGTCGCAGAGCGGCACTAGGGGCCTCAAATGATTGGATTTTTTATGGCCCGTTCTTTTAGCCAGTTAAAATAGGGGTCAAAATTGAAAAAAAATCATTATAAATTTAGTACAATCATTTTAGTTTATTTTTAATTTTTAGTTCATATGTGTGTCACGTTGGTACAGTGGTAACGTCACCAGCTTTGAAGTCTACAGTTTTGCTTTCGGTGTCGATTCTAACTGATGGCACCCAACACTTGTTTACTTTTGAAATCACAACTCTAATATTATGTACGAAATCTGGACAAATTAAAATATCATGTTTAAGCGTATTTTACGACCGGGCACAGCCGAGCGCCCCCATTATATATATATATATATAACACTACTTCATTTACTCACATCAAATTAATATACGAAAGTATAAATTTATGCGTAAACTAAGTATTTACTTCAAAAGTGCTTAATACATAGGTAGAGCTAGTGATTAGGTTATAAAATATATATGGCGATTAAGCTACACTGAATATTCCGCGTTTCATCCACTCTAGGACTCTTCAGGCTTATGCGCGAATTTTGTGGTTGTCTGTCGTTTTTATATATGCACCTTCTATTGAGATTTTAGTTAATCAAAAAAAAAAAAAAATATATATATATATCATTTTATGTATTTACATAAAATTTTATGTAACAATCTTCAGTATTTCCTACGACAGTGCTCAATACGTAAAGAACTAGGTAGTAAGTTTTGAAAATGTATATGGCAATTAAGCTACACAGAATTTTCTG
>NC_136509.1:13984630-13999630 GCF_053919585.1 Euprymna scolopes | reverse complement strand
ATCTTACCTTTGAAAGAAAGTTTCTTTTTCCAAGACAGCAGGTTGAATGAGAATCCACATGAACTATGGCTTTTTATATGGTTCCCGTCGGCTGCGTTTTCAGATTCTTTCACGCCCCCTCGCCTAGATTTGGTCAAATGACGCATGCGTTGCAAAAAATAGAAAAAAAAAAAAAAAGAAAGAAAGACAATCGCTTCTTCGTGTATGACAATGAAAGAGGACGCAATCACTTAAAATTTCCGCTCAGTTGACGAAATGTAAAAAGTTAAGAAACCTGCAAAGATCAGATAAGAATGGAATATTAAAAAAACAAAACAAAACAAAAAAACGGGATAGGACAATCGAAATTAATGAGAAATACGATGGATCCGGAAAGAGACATTTTTCGGAAAATTCAATTCTTTCATTACTTTATTTTTGGCATATATCAGGATGCGTTTGGCGCCAGGATAAAATATATAATACGACGTCATAGTAATTTTTAAATCGCAATATCTTGTTTTTGTTAAATATTATTAATTGCGGAATCATTTTAAGTTAAAATCCAGTTAATTTTACGCGTATAAACCTGAGAAAAACGCACCTGAAATGTATCAACATTATATGAATAAGCGAAATCAAAACGAGATGGCGACCGTGTTTGACCTGATGTCGTGTGTTTTTTCGCTTATTCACATAATGTTGTATTTATTTTTTTCTTGGTTAGGCCCTTATCAGGGCTCCTGCGCAGAAATCGCTGAAACAAACCAGGGGAAATTTTGTTGTATTTCACATGCAAGTTAGTAAGTTTTAGAAGATTTTTGTTTACAATAAGGTTGTTTCGTACACCTTGCAGTATTATCTCATAGGATTAATGAATCTCTTGACAAAGGCTTCCTTTCCAGGGCAATTGCTCTTGACATATCAAAGGCCTTCGATAAGGTATGGCATAAGGGCCTACTTCACAAGAATTCCAGCTACGGTATCACTGGAAATATTTTCTCAATTATTAAATAATTTCTCCCCAATAGGTTCATAAGAATAGTGGTTGATCGGCAGAAATCAGAGGCCCACAGTATTAATGCTGAGTCCCTCAGGGGCCATCCTGGGCCCAACTCTCTTCCTGATCTACATCAATCATCTCCCAAAACACATACTTAAATCATTTGTTGACATCTACACTGATGACACGACCATCTATGGCAACACATCAAAGGCCGTAAATGACAAAGTTCTCTCTGATTCTCTCTCCTCTGATCTTGAGCGCTGGTACAGTGGGGGAAGAGGTGGATGGTTACTTTTAATGCATCCAAAACCAAGCTTCTATCTTTACATCATCAATGTTCTGATCCCCATCTGCCATCAATTGAAGTGGATGGCTCTCGTCTTGGGGTGGCTCTATGTTTTGACAAGCTTCTGGGTTTGACCTTCACTCCTGATCTGAAATGGAACACGTACATCAGGTCTGTTGCCAAGGATGCTGGGAAAATGGTGAGATCCTTCTACCGCTCCAGAAGATATCTCACTACTGATGCAATTCTCTATCTGTATAAAAGCCAAGTACGTCCAAGGATGGAATACTGTTGCCATATCTGGGCAGGAGCTGCTAAAACAGCCTAACCTGCCTTGACAGAGTACAAAATAGACTTTGTGGCTTAGTGGGGGATGCCCCTCTCCCACATAAGAGACGTTGCGAGCCTGTCTTTTTTTATTGTTATTTCCATGGCAAGTGCTCATCTGAGCTCCAATCTCTGGTCTCCCCTCGCCAATCTTTCACGAAAAACACCCGTCTAGCTGAAACTACTGTCAATAATTTTCCCCACTCTTTATCTGTGCCTAAATTCAAACATAGATTCTATGAGCAGAGCTTCTTTCTTAGAACTGCACGACTGTGGAACTCTCTTCCGTTTGCCTGTTTCCCACCCGACTACACCGTGGATGTCCAACATAAAAAAATTCCTGACAAACCGCCCCCTTAAGTAAGACACTCTATCAAATCTCCAATACTAATGATTACTACAATACTATCTCATTGATTACTGTACACGCAATAACTCTTATCCCCGAGTGGCTTCCGGGCCTTGATAAGTGGTGACCTCCATGTAAAAAAGAAAAAAAAAATTCAAACCCTTGCTGAGGGACCCTCCATACCCATACCCTTCCACTGTCAGGAAATAATGCAAATCGTGACTCATCAGAGAAAATAACATTGATCCAAAAGGTCATAGGTCTCTCCACCATCTCACGAGCCCAATCTTTTCGGCACTTGATATTGGCAGGACAAAAAAGAGTGTTCCTTATCGCAGCTCTAGCATAGTAGCCCAGCTTGTGAAGATGCGTGACAGCTGTTCTGGGATTAACACCAGTTTGTATTGCAATGTCGGAGGCTTTGCACCGAGGATTTACTTCAACATTTCTTTTCAAAAAAGGCAAAGTCCCTTAAGACGGCCTGCGGCGACCTGGATGAGGTTTTATACCCTCTTTGCCCTTTCTTGTGAATTTTATGATCACTCTATTAACAATAAAAAAGGGATATTGAAAAATTTCTTGCTATTTTGTGTTGCCTAAGACCACCTTCCTGTTGACTCACGATCCGTCTTTGCATAAATTCTGATAGGTCTGATGCTCCTTTGGTTCGTGGTATGTTTCAATGTTGTTAGATGCAATTTTAATGAAATACTCCAAGTTATGTCAGCACTATTCTTATCTGTAAATATAAATTAGCATATATCAATCTTAGGAAAAATATTTATCTTAGTGTCTATTCTTTTCTGTCATGTCTATATATATATATATATATATATATATATATATATATATATATATATATATATATATATATAACTACTTCATTTACTCACATTAAATTAATATACAAAAGTATAAATTTATGCGTAAACTTTAAGTATTTACTTCAAAAGTGCTCAATACATAGGTAGAGCTAGTTAGTAAGTTATAAAATATATATGGCGGTTAAGCTACACTGAATATTCCGTGTTTCATCCACTCTAGGACTCTTCAGTCTTATTATTATATATATACACACTGCGTGTCAAATTATTACCAATTTTTTACGAGTTTCAGGAACTTACCGTTTAATTTTGTATCAAAAGCTTCGGAAACGTTGGCAATGCTGAGCTGCGCATACTGTGAAATTTTCGTATTGTTCCGCGAAAGGTAAACAACTTCCCATCGTAATTGCTGAATCTACGGTATTTGCGGTGTGTCAAATTATTAACAAGGCAGTTTGTTTTGTCAATAAAATGGGTCGTAAAGGTGGTTTGAGTAGTTCTGAAAAGAGTATTATTACAGAACAGCTAGCAAAATGTAAAAATACCCTCGAAATATCGAAAATGATTGGAAAGTACCATCAAACTGTGAAAAACTTTGTCTAGGAACCTACAAAGGTACGTCAGAGAGCTGATAAAGGTAAATCTAGAGTTGTTTCAGGCCGTTCTCTACTCCAAATTAAACGTGAAGTTGTTAAGAACCTTGGGCAGAAAAGTTGAGAAGTATTTGACCAAGCCGGATTGAAGAATGTCTCAAAAAGTACTTGATGTCGCCTTCTGAAAGAAGTGGCAAAGTCTGTTAAGCCTGTGACAAAGCCTCCATTAAAGCAACATCACACACAAAACCGACTGAAATGGGCAGAGGACAACATGAAAACGGATTTTTCCAAACTTTGGGTCACGGATGAAGTGCATGTCTCTCTTGATGGCCTAGATGGCTGGAGCAAAGGGATGGGTTAGAGATGGACGACATCGTCATCAGCATTTAAGGTGCCAACAAGGTGGTAGTGAAATAATGATTTGGCTGGGATTATCGGAGGTACTTTAGTTGGCCCATGGAGAGTCCCAGAAGGCGTAAAAATGACGTCAAATGCTTAGATAGCTTTTCTGAAGGAGCACTTTGAACCATGGCGGAAGAAGCAAAGGTTGACGTACAGAAGAACCCTTATTTTTATGCAGAATAATGCTCCCTCGCATGCAGCAAACAAAAGCAAAGAGTATTTGCAACAACTGGGGTTCTCTGGGCTACGGAAGATGGAGTGGCCTGCGAATTCACCAGATTTGAACCCAATTGAAAACCTTTGGAGTATCCTGAAGCGACGCCTCTACTCAAGTGGCCGCCAATTTAAGAGCAAAGATGAATTGTGAGATGATCTCCAAGAGGTATCGCGAGGAATAACTGTTGACGAAATCACAAATTTGACTAATTCTGTGGATTAACGTCTTTTATAAGTCATTCATAAAAAAGGATCGCATATTTCCTACTAATTATGTCAACGTAGAAATTGCTTTAAATACTTTTATTTTCTGACTGAAGTAGCTGAATAGTATCGTCAGCAGTTTCTCAAAGATTCATGGATTTTTATTCACTCGTTCCTTAAATATTTAAAAAAATATAAACTCGTTAATAATTTGATATGCAGTGCGTTGGCCTTGAAGTTATGTTCCTTGCAAATGGGGACAGAGATGTCTTCATTGCAGGGTTCGAATCCCATGACCAGCAGCAATTGTAACTTTCTGCACTGATGATTCTGTAAGGATGAGACTGTAGGTATTCAAATAATTATGTATAATTCTTCGATCTCTCTGTACAAGAATTTGTCAGGAAAACCCGACATGAGCGTACCTCACACTACAAGTAAAATCTGACCAAACATTCAAAATAACATAAAAAAAAAGCCAAAATACACTGGCTCATATGAGAAGTGGACCACCTTCTCCTAGTGATTCTACCTCAAGCATCCTCGAGTGTCTTTGGTGTCTCTGTACAAGAGTTTGTCAAAACAATTGGACATAAGGGTACTTCACCCTACAAATGATGATGATAAAGTTCGCCAAAGTTTTTTTTTTTTTTTTTTTTTTTATTACATTTTCACCCCAAACAAGGCACATTGCCACTTTGGTGTAGGGGGCTACTATCAGGGGAAACATCTACTGGGGTACTATGTAGGGGTTAGGGCAGCGAGATGTTGGTTCACGTTGCACTTGAACTTATGCATGTCAGTACAGTTGGGGAAGCAGTGACCCGGAATGGAATTCCAAAGTCTAGCAGTTCTGGGGAAGAAACTACTGGAGTAGAAGGATCTTTTACATCTAGGGATCTCTACAGTGTGGGGGTGGGATTTTGCAGCTTGTCGGGTCTGTCGAGGGTGTTCACGTCGTGGGGGCACAAGTGCTTGCAGTTCTTCAGAGCATTCACCATTATAATACTTGTAGAACAGGCAGAGGGATGCAACGTTTCGACGATGGGACAGAGGCTGAAGTTTTGATGCCAGTTTAGGGCCTATCAGATTTGCGACTCTCTTTTGAACCTTGTCAAGGAGCGAGAGACTAGTAGCCGATGCACCGGCCCAAATATGACAGCAATACTCCATACATGGGCGAATAGTGGCCTTATAGAGGTACAGGATACTTTCGGGTGTTAAAAGTTTTCTAGCACGGTAGAGAGAGGTCACCTTCCTTGCAGCGGCCCTGGCAATGCCCTCGATGTAACTGTTCCAACTCATGTTTCCAGTGAACGTTAGGCCAAGGAGCTTGAGAGACGTACTCTCAGATAAAGAGTCGTTGGCCATTGCTATAGGTGGTAGAGAAGGTTTCTTGTAATTATTGAATGAAACCAGTTTTGTCTTGGTGGCATTGAACGTGACCATCCATTTTTGTCCCCATTCCACTACTGATTGGAGGTCATCCTCTAGTGTTTCTGCCATTTCTTTAGATATATGTTCGTTTGTTTTCCTGTCGTGCCTGCTATAGAGTGTGGTGTCATCAGCATATATCCCCATCTCAGAGGCAATCTTGTCGGGGAGGTCATTTATGAATATCAGGAACAGCAGAGGTCCCAGGATAGATCCCTGGGGCACTCCTGCATTTATATCATATTGTTTAGATGTACGACCGTCGAGGACAACCTGGATTTTTCTCTTATCTAAGAAGGATTTAATTACGTTAAGTATTCTACCAGTGATACCGTAAGATCTAATCTTCCTGAGGAGACCCTCATGCCATACCCTGTCAAAAGCCTTAGATATATCTAGAGCTACCGCTCTTCCCTCTCCCGCTTTGTCCAGTGAATGGTATATGCGTTCAGAGATTACAGTGAGGATGTCTGCTGTGGAACGGGCTTGTCTAAATCCATATTGACGGTCGGTCAGAAGTTTAGCATCTGTAAGGTGCTGGACTAGAGCATGGTTAATTAAGGTCTCAAATATTTTGGCAAAAAGTGGGAGGAGGCTAATAGGGCGATAATTTAATGGGTCAGTTCTTTCGCCAGAATTCTTGAATACTGGTACTACAGAAGCAGTTTTCCAACAGCTCGGAAAGCAAGATTCATTAAGGCATTTGTTGTAGAGTTTGGAGAGAACTGGAGCTACTTCGGCTGAGCACTTTTTTAATAGCACAGCTGGGATGAGGTCGGGTCCACATGCTTTGGAAGTGTCAAGGTTTTTTATGATAGCATGCACCTGAGCAGGGGTGATTTTCAGGTCGTCTAGCGTGGCGTCTGTCCGCATAGGAAATTGAGGTAGGGGGTGGTTTAGAGGGTCCAGTGTGGAGTTTGAGGAAAACCGACTGGCAAGCATGTTAGCCTTCTCGGTTGCTGAGCAAAGAACCTCGTGATTGTTGGTTAGTGGGGGAATTGTTGATTGCCCATTATTTACTACACTGTTGTAGATTTTCCAGAAGTCACGAGTTCCTAGTTTTTGTGCTTCGATGCGTTTTTTCGTGGTTTCCGTAAATTCCCTCTTAGCTGTCGCTATTTCTTTCTTAACGTTACTTCTAGCTTCTATGTACTTCTGTCTGTTTGAACTGGACTTATGTCGATTAAACCTGCGGAATGCATGCTGCCTTTGAGCAATGGCAGTTGCGCAAGTCGAAGTAAACCATTGGGGAGAGTGGGGCTTGCTATAGAATTTCTGCATGGGAACATGCACTTCGATTGCAGTTTTGAACCATTCAGTGGTCTCGGTTGCACACTGTTCAGCAGGAAGAGAAAAAATATTTCCCCATGGGGCGTCTCTGATAAGATCTCTGATAGCTTCCCAGTCAGCCTTTTTATAATATCTCGTTGTTTTGAGCACTGGCTCTTCAGTTTTGGGTCTAGAGTTTAGGGCGATTTCAACCATTATCACCGCATGATCAGCGTTCCCAAGTGGGCTGTCGGCTTTCGTTACACAATCATCAGGAACTGTGGTCAAAAACAGATCTAATAGTGATGCATGTTGTTCTTCCTGATCAGGGAAGCGGGTTGGAAAAGTAACAATTTGCGCTAGGGAGTGAGATACAGAGAAGCTATGAGTTGCGCTGCCTGCTGCATCTGTGTAAGTAGAGAATCCAAGCCAGTTTTTGTGATGGACATTAAAGTCGCCAAATACATGTACTTGGGCGCTAGTGTCGAAGGAGAGTGCTGTGTCTATGCTGTCAGATACTTTGTTTATTATGGTGCAGTCTTGGGTCGAGGGAGAGCGGTAGAGAAAGTAAAAGTAGCTAATGTTGTGTTGCATGATTAGTCTAAAGCACATAAAGGCTTGATCATCCGTTTCTAGGTTTGTTTCTCTAGTCAAGGGAAGGGTATTACGAATGTAAACTCCAAGTCCGTGCATATGTCTGTCAGAGTCCTTACGGCAGAGTGGGAGATATCCAGGCATGTTAAAGTAGTTAGAGGGGATGGGGGAGTGTAGGTTAGTCTCACTTAGTGCTAAGATATCCGGGGTATTTGTTAGGAGAAATGCTTCAACATCAGCTAAATTAGTTCTAAGCCCACGAATATTTGTGAATGCAAGCCTCAAGGGAGGAGGCAAGTTGGATTTGTTTGACCCTAAGCCTGGTTTTAGCTTATTTTTAGATTGTACTGTCATCATGTTTTTTTTAACGAGTTTCAGTTGGGTTAGGGGAAGCCGAACAGGAGGTTATGCAGAATATCACACATGCATCACAAGTAGACCATCAGCTGACCCTCCATCAACTAGGACTGTGGCCTCAGGAAAGCCCACCAGGGATGAGTGCAGGGTCCCTTTCCATGCGCGCCATGGCACTGCAAACATCCCGATATTATTCAACTGTTGATGGAGCAGCCGCTCTAAGCGCTACCAAAGAGTTAGGGCTCCTGTACTACCAGTCGGAAACAGCAGCCAGTAACTGTCAATCCGGTACTCTCAACCCATCGGAGGAAGGTCAACCCAATCTAATTGCTCTGGCATATGTGGTACTCAAGCATTCTCAAGTGCCCAGCTTTAGGGGTGGGGTGTGTCGGGAGTGGGGAAATGGCGTTCATTGCCCTAGACAAGAAACAAGATCTACCACTGGGTGTTTCTGTCGAATCACTGTGATAGTATCTCTGCGCCTGACTAATAGGCAAAGAAGGAGTATGGAAGCCGGGCGATAGGCAGGACCTATCTACTCCTTAAGCATTTTAGGTTTGCAAACCGGTAATTTGATTGAGTCACCAAGACTGTCATCCAAGGTTGTCATCCAAGACTGAAGAGGCCTCCCTCCTCTTTGGTTTAGTTTCAGAGTTTTCCTTCTCCTAGACGGATGATCTGGAAAGATCTACTGGGTCCGTCACCACTGAGAGGGTTTGCTCCGCGCCTGGGTTCTAATCCAGGTATTTCTGCGACCCCGCGTGGTTAGTTAATGTTATTGGGTTAGTTTGTAGAGGTTATATCTGCTAAAATAGTTACACTCCTCAAAGTGGATTAGGGACATTGTTATTTCATTGTTACTGGATAAAGAGGTTGAGTAGAGCTCATGCAGTGTAAGCAACTATGATTGTAAGGAGGCTTGTTAGGAGATAATGTGGTTTGAGGCTTTCTCTTTTGTATATATATATATATTTTATTTTTTCCTTTTATTTTTATTTATTTATTTATTTATTTTTTATTCATGTGAGCTTGGGTCTAGTATAATATTAGAGTGTGAGTAGGTGTTAAGAATTGAACTACGAGTTGTGCCCAAGCTATATTTTAGATGATAGCAGGGCATGAGATGCGAGTGCAAATATAGTACGGGTAAAAACAGTAAGTTTTGAGTCATGTGTAATTTGGTAAATAGATATATGGGCTGGTTTTAGTAGGTAACCTGGTTAAAAAAGGCATTACTATGCTTCCATTTCCATTGTTACTGGGAGAGGGTATAGGTAAAAAATTCGTGCTGTGAAAGCAGCTAAATTTGCTACAGTATTGGATTGAGAGAGACGAGTTAATGTATGGTTAGATATAGTTTTGTAAGTTTAGGGATGGATGATTAGATATGGTTTAGTAGGTTTAGGATAAGGATAAAGTGTTAAGGTATGATTTACTTATTAGAAATTCTGATTTGGTGCCCAAACCGAATATTTAGTAAGACTGAAATATAAGATATGCTCAGTATAGATACAAGAGAACATTTGATATGGAGTACAGTTATACCTGATAGATATAGGTTATTGTATATGTTGTAAATATAGTTAAATATAGATGGATGGATAAGTAGTAATGTATACGAATGCATGGAGTTTTGGACACTTTGAGTAAGTTGCCTTTAGACTACAACGAAGGATAATGACTTCGCCTTTCTCTTAATATCCGGAAGTTTTTATTTCAATGAGTACCGGTTTAGTTTGTGTAATGATTATTGCAATACTATCTCTTAATAAAGAGATATTAATGGTTGCTGTTCATTATAGATTACTTTAAGTCAATGTATAGGACTATGGCTAGTAAGTATTTACTTAGAAGCTTGGTTATGGGTTAGGAGTTTTAATCAGGGGCATACCTAGGAAATTTTGGTTGTTAATGGGTATCGATTTTCGAGTCTGTTAGGGTCAAGGGCGGAGAGCAAGGACCTCTCTAAGTTACGTGAGATGGATTAGGTTTAGTGGCAACTTGAGAAATAGAGCAGTTTGATTTGTTAGTGATCAGGAGAAAGAGAATTTAAGTAAAAAATAAAAAGGTTTGTCATGCAAAACAGACGATGCAGTCATCTTGGAGGTAAAGTATCTATAGGGGGTACTTAGTATACAACCAGCAGTATTTTTCAGTTTTGAGAGGAATTTTAGGTGCAATAGTTTCATGGTTTGTTGTACAAGTCCGTAGTCTAGGTCAGGGACGAAGCACTTCTAATATTGCAACTGGGTGTATCTAATTTTAAAAGTAGTTGAATAGAGTATTATGAGGTGTTCTACTTAGCTTAGGGATAGAAAGGAAATTTAAGGTAATATTCAGAGTGATATAAGCAAATTCATGAGGATCAGATATATGATCACTGGATGTTATGCTGCTCAGAAGAATTCTTGTATCTATTCAGAAGGATGTCTTGGTGATATAAGGTCTGATACATTAAGAGTCTGAGGATACATGAGGTTGTGAGCTGATGAGGATTCAGTACAGGTGATTATATATAGTTAACAAAGGTGGTTTAGTTAGTACGCACGTATTGTACATATAAGTATACTGCTTCAGTTCTATCCTCTATTGTAAAGGAAACCCCGTCTGCATTTCGATTGGCAATTTTGTCAAAAGAGGAAATTTAAAACAGCTTATCTAATTTTTCGTATTTTGATGAAATGATGGATCAAGAGCATAGGTGTCCGGAAAGGAAATGGCAGTGTACAAGTAAGGGGGGGAGGGTCACTGATATCTTGTTAGCGTTATTTTAATTGAGAAAATTAACATAAAAAAAAAAAAAAAAAAAAAAATCGCCTTGCGATGGCTGATTTATATTAAGTAACGTACTTAAATAAAGTTTTCATATCCTCTAAATAAATACGCATAATTTCTTTTTTTTTTTTTTTTCCTTTTTTATTTTTTAACCGAGTTTATCTTTACTATAGCATTGACTTATTTAAGTGAGATGGGTTTTTTAAACTGCGAAATGGTCTATTTAAATGGTGAAAATTATCGGTTACAATATGCCTGGAAATGTAAAGAATATTTGCTTTAAGTTTCATGCTAAACAGTTAAAGATTTTACTTATCTTTGGTTTTCTTTTCTTGGACACTCGAGACTAAAGACAAGTTGCAAAGTTGACCGTGATCATGCAATTATTCTGTGGGTTCGAAGATGGCTTTTTAGACCGATTTGAGCTTTGAAGTATTAACTACATGTTGGGCAGTTGTGGGATAATTCTGCATTAGGGATGCTGACTGCTCCATCTTTTCTAATGTCACGTTTTCTCTTGCATTCTTCATTGTGTACAGATTCAGCAATTGTAGCCCCTTTGTGAGTTGTGGCATGCCAGGGATATCTATCTGTTTTGGGTTAGTTTTTCCCATGAGTTCGAATACAAATCAAATTGTTTGAGGAAGACTTTCCACTGTCCTTCTGACCAAATATTCAAAATATAGAATTCAAAGCCCAAATAAGATCACCTCAACACTGCTATACATTAACACATACACAAAATGGTGCACTTTCTTCTAGTAATGTTACCTTAAATAACAGCACTTAGCTGGATACTCTGGTGCAAGTTTGAATAATTAAGCAGAATAATCTACGTTTCGACGATGTTAATCGCTTTGTCAGGGGTTTTACAATGACTTAAAATATCAGCACCAACACAATTTTCTTCTTCTTTTTCTTCTTCTTCTTTATACATACATATATATATATATATATATATATATATATATATATATATATACTCGGGTTTTTTTTTTTTTTTATATTCAAAAGTAATGGACTAATGAATTCAACGAGGTTGTTAGATAGTGCTCAATAAAAAGAGCTGATAATACTTGTTTATTGTTATATAAACATGCTCACATCCCGCTGCTACAAATAGCCACTTGTTTCAATCAAACAACAGATATCATCAGGCAGCGACTTGACTATTCAAAAGTTCAATGAATAATGGATTTTTATTTTAGGTAGGAACTCTTTAGAAGTTGGAGTTAAAAAACTTAAAACACAGGACTTTAATTAAATAAAAAAGTAAAAAGGGAGAGGCAATTTAAATAAAGTTAAAAAATTACAATGGGGAGAGAGTGATTGAGAAGAGGAAAAAGGAATAGAGACAGAAATAGAGAAAGAAAATATAGAGAAAACAAAATAGAGAGAAAAAGAAGAGAGAAAATATATATATATATATATATATATATATATATATATATATATATATATATATATATATATATATATATACATATACATATATATATATGATATGGAGAAGAAAAGAAAAAAGAAATAAATGGTTATAATAAAGAGAATAAAAACTAGAAGGAAAAGGAAAGAATAATGAGATCTAGTTAAATAGGGAAAGAGAGAAAGTAAGAATTTGACAGTATATAGAAAAAGAAAAAGAAAAAGAAAAAACCTGCGTGTCAACCAATTTATGAACAATTATACAATTCAGTAATGAAACATATTATTACAAATACAAACAGAAGATACAATCCAAGCGTCAGAAGTGAACGTGTCAAAAAAGGCAGTGAATGTATTCGGCTAGCATATTTATCCTCTTACATACGTCCACGAGTAAAATCAACGCAATTCAAACATACGTCTACCATTAATTAGGCCCTTTATGCTAAATGATATAAGTTTAAAGTTTTCGCGTTTTTATTAGATAAATATATGAATAAAAGAATAAAATAATGATAAAACAATATTAAAATTATTATTAATAACAATAAACATAATAGTGATAATAATAATAATAATAATAATAATAATAATAAAAACAGAATAAAATTAATATTTATTATCTTTTTAATATAACATATTTAGCCATAAGAGGGGATTAAATAAATTAAATAGGTCCAATAATTATAAATAAAAAACTACTAATATTTATGTATATAAAAAAAGAATACAATACAAATATATATATATATACACACACACACATATATATACCCAAATATACACACACATACACACACATATATATATATATATACATACATATATATATACATATACATGCACATAAGTCAAGGTGTAACTATACTATTAAGTTGGAAGTTTAAGCTATATAAGTATAGATATAAAGTCATATTAAATCACAAAATAATACATTCAATACCAGATTACTAATAACACAGATACAAGTACACTTACCTATAAATATATTCAGGCAAAAGAGGTAATTAAATCAACGAAATACTCCAAAATAGCGACGCACAGGTAGATAGTACCCAAATTAAAAATAAGATACATATGTATATACTCACAGAGAACCAACCGACATACTAATAAGCACATATATACATATATATATACATACACATATACATACATATACACACACATATATATATATATATATATATATATATATACATATACATACATACATACATATACACATATACACACACATATGTAATCCTATGTATACACATACATACAAAAAAATACACAAATATATGCACACAATCATATACTAATAAACAACAACGCACACATACATATATACACACACATAAATATGTATAATTTACATAAATTATATATATAGAAATACATAAGAATACAAATAATTTGGCAAGGGTACAGATAGATGCATACACACATAGAAACATACAAATGGATTGAATAAACATGGGAGGGTATACCAAATAATATAGAAATATATAGATCTAAGTACACAAGGTCATAAAATAAATACATAGACACATACATATACACATAGACACACAGGTATATAAGATAGGAGAAGTAAAGAATGAAATCAGGAGAGGCGAAAGTATATTAATAGAATATTAATAAATTATAGAAATCAGTGACAATTTTTAATTTATTTAAATTTTATATCTAAACTAAATTACTTAAAAGATGGGTTTTATAATGTTTGCAATTAATTGAATTTTCGTGCTTCTTATTTAATAATTTATCTCTTTCTCTAAAAGTAAGTATAAATAATTTCTCATAAAGACATAGGTAGCAAGGCGAGTTTAAAGATGAACAGGTTTTCGCTTTCTTTAAAATTTTCCAATTTACTATTGGGGAGTAACCTTGCTCTACTAGTTCATTGTAATATTTAGACAAGGAAGTTCTATTTTTGTACTCATTATTTTCAAAAGAGCACTTGTGACCGGTAAATCTTTCTTTAAAATTGTTATTTGTCATTCCTATGTAATATTTTTTTTCATTCGGATTTTCCTTAGTAGAAATAGTTGCTTGGTACACTACAGAAGTAATTTGACAATTTCCTTTAAGAGGGCATTTTGATTTAATTCTACAGTTACAACTTTCGGTAGCAATGGGTGTGCTATTTTTGTTTAATATTTTGTTATTATGTTTTTTAATTATTTTTTCAAGGTTTTCATTACAGCTATAACTAAGTTTTATTGTATTTTTATTGAAAATTTTATGTAGTATATTATTAATAGGGAAGTGCTTTTTAATTAAGTTTAAGAATTTCATTCCTAGATTTGTTTTAAGTTTCAGATTAAAAGGGGGATTGTACCACAAGATTTTTCTCTTACGGTTTCTATTTGTATTTGTGTTTGGGTGTGTTGGTTCTATGAACTCAATTTGGGTGTTTTTGTATCCACTATCCTTAAGGGCCCTGTTATAGAAATATTTATGTTTATTAAATGTTTCAAGATTGGAAGAATTGTCACTGATTCTTTTACTAATGGATTTGGGGATATGCCTAATGATAGATTTTGGGTGATTTGATAAGGGGTGTACATAAATTGGGTTTGAGTTTTCCTTCCTATATGGTTGGTAGATGCCTTTCCTTAAATCAAAGTTCACATCCAAAAAATTTACAGTTTTAACATCTGATATAATATCCACTTTTAATTTAATTCTACGGAATTCATTTAAGATAATCTTTTTGGTTCTTTCACATTTAGGGCCGTTGGATTCCTTGATGATCATCAGTCCATCATCACGATACAAGCCTATATCCATGACATTGATGTCTTTGGTTAAGTTGTATAGTATGAATAGACCTACTAAGTCTGTCATTTCAGCCGAATCCAAAGACCCCATGGAAATGTCAAACAGGTCATTTTGATCTTTTTTCAACCACTGATCATTTCCACTAATCAATGTAGTATTTCTACATGTCCGTATAATTTCAATTT
>NC_136509.1:13962130-13979630 GCF_053919585.1 Euprymna scolopes | reverse complement strand
TGCCATTTTTACATCTCCAACACATTTGAAAATAATTTCTGACGAGGACGCTTCACAGAACGTCTGAAACGCGCGTAAAAACGATTTCAATGACTTAAAAACATCATTACAATGATCCAAACATAATTCTCAATGAAAAACCAAGACACGGAATAATAAAATAATGTTAAAAAATACACATTGTTGGTGACTACTCCCTTATTTAAATATATATATATATATATATATTTGTGGAAATATGTTTCTTTAATTATATTTCACCTTTTATTTACACAAATAATTTAATTTATGAAGCTCGATGTAATTACGGAGCATATAACAAATAAATGACAAAAGTCAAGATTCCAACTTTTAAGATGTTGACCATCTTACCGTTCATTCCTTCAAGTATGTTTGACATGCACAATTCTTGACAACAATGTTTTGTAACGCAAAATCATTCATTTAATTGTTATATCAGTCAGTGAATTTATTTTGCCCTTAACTCATCAGAAGAAAAAGCATGTGTCAATTTTAAAAGAAAAAAAAAAGGTTTCATACAGGGAGTTATTTCAGTTGCGGTCACGCAGCCCATTGGTACAGTACTACCGAGGAGATGCATAGATACCTGTTTTTACACGAATAACAAAACCATCATCACCAGCAGATAAATGTGGTCATACAGTAATCATGAAGGAAAGCACATATTTAAAGAAAATATCTGCACTATCAACAGACGAAAATACATACAGTAACATACAAACTTAAAAAATGTAAACAAAGGCATTAAAATTTTAAACAAGTTTTTTTTTTTTTTAATCTTATAAAAACGATATAGCATGGGCATCATGTATTGAATATTTCCACATTATACGGCTTTACCAAAACTCACAAATTGGACATCCCTATGCGCCCCATAATATTCGGCATCAGCAGTGCCACACACAAAAGCGCACGTGTCATATCCAATATTCTAACGCCACTAATGGGTACTATCAACACCTCCCATATAAAGAACTCTGGAGATTTACTCCACAAAATAAAAAACATTAATGTACAAAACAAAACTATACACAGCTTAGATATAACATTATTATATACTAATGTCCCCATCAAAAACAAATGCTTAAATTTACTCCATGCACACCTAAAAGATCAACCATTTCCTCAGGATACCTTTACCAAAATTATTATACTTATAACTGACACGACTTATTTTAAATTCAATAATAATTTCTACAAACAAAATTTCGGTATCTCTATGAGTAACCCTCACTATGAGTATCTTAGTGGAGGACTAGCCTGCTTATTCTTAGCATTCCTAAAATCTGGCTCTTACATCCAAACTCAGAATAATTCAGATATATTGACATTTTAATTTTTTCTGCTTGAAAACATGCGCATAAAGAATATTAAAAGCAAATTAGACACAGTCGAACACTCAATAAAATTTACCTATGAAACGGAAAACCATCATTCAATACCATTTCTGGACATACTTATAATAAAACCCAACAAAAATTTATCCTTCAAAGTTCATCGCAAGACCACACACAAAAATGATTACATACATTTCTATTCACACCAAAATAACAAAATAAAAACAAGCGTGATAATGAATCAGGTTGTGTATCTATTGTTTGTTGTTGCTTTTAAGTATTGTTTTTGTTTTTCTACAGCTTACGATATACTTAAGCTCATGTTTTATTTATTTTGCATTGTATTTTTATCTCTGCCATGGTTGGCTCTAGCCGAAACACATTTGCAAATGTGTAGCAAAATATGTTTGCATAAATAAACAAATATATAAAATACTAAATATATATATTTATCTGTTGTATGATGGGAGTATATGGATTTTATTGTATTTGGCCTCTAGATTTGATCTTGTCCTGATCGTGATGGTCGAGCGTGTTGCTCGTCTAATGGTAATGCGGAGTAGGACTGAACCGCTGGAAAACTAAAATGAAGCACATCAATAAAAAACGAATACAATTCAGTCGGGTTAAATATGGCCAAGATTAATGTATTTAATCGCTTCTATTTTTTTTTTTCTCCCACATGCATTCAGCATTTGTAGTTCAGAATATCATAACAAATAGTTCAAATCCATCACAAAATCTTTGCAAACATTGCAATACATATTTTATATAAAATGCAAAGAAAAGCACAAAACAAATATTTTCCAGAAACAAAAAGCAAAAATCATATACACCAAACATTTCTCTCTAAAAAGACATCTTCTTTTAACCATCCGTGCCAATAATACAATAATTTGCAACACGTTAAACAAACTAGGAATTCCGCTAATACAAACCAGATCATAAACTATAAAACAAACAATAAAGGCAACGAAACATTTCCAAAACAAACCCACATCTAATGCAGGTATATATACTCCCCCATGCCATAATTGTCATCAAATATACGTTGGTGAAACTCAACGTGATCTAGAGAAAAAGATTTACTAAACATAAAAGAGATATAAAAAAAATATGCATTTATTTGAATGCATTATTCTCTCATTCATTGCATCATGATCATTCTTTTAACTTCAAACAAACTAAACTCGTTAAAGTCATTTTAAATAAATCTCGATGAAGACTTCTTGAATCAGCACTTATTGCAAAATTTCGGCACAATCACGTTGACACACTGGTTCTCGCCAGATCACCGAAGTTAAGCAACGTTGAGCCTGGCCAGTACCAGATGGGTGTCCATTTGGGAAGACTCTGTTCCGTCAGCCTGCTTCCCACCGGACTACAACTTAGATGTCTTCAAGTCCAATGTTAACAAATTCCTAATGAACCGCCCCCTTAAGTAAACACTTCATCAAATCTCCACGCTAACGTAATGTACTTGCAATAACCCTTATCCCTGAGTGGCTTCCGGGCCTTGATAAGTGGTGATCACTGTGTAAAAAAAAAAAAAAAAAAAAGGCTAGATGTTATATGTACATTCTGGGAAGGTTGGGCGTGGGGCCAGCACCCTCACCCCTGAAAAAAGAACTCCTCACTACAACAAAAGCATCTACAAATTTGTGGATGCCCTATGACCCTCAAAGCTATGGATGGATGGATGGTTATTATCCTCATCTTCATAATTGTTGTTTCAAACAACAACTATGAAGATGAGGATAACAGTCCGCAAATATACAAATTACTCATCTCAAAGGATTCCAATAATAAAATAATATACCATTTGGTATGGACCCGACGATGAATAACCATATAAGAACAAAAAACTTGGATTTATCAGACCAAAAAATCCAACTTTCATCGCCCTTCGGGGCTCACAGCACAGTGGATAGAGGTGTTGAGTCTGTACAGTTCTAGGTGAACGGTTCAATCCTATCCAAAGCAGGTCAGAGGTTTAGTTGGCCAAAACGTGGTGAGACAACAACTATGGAAGGCAGTAATTACTGAGGATACAGTTATGAGACTCAGCATTCCTATCCTGTCGTGGTTAACCATCTGATGAAGACCAGAGGAATAATTGGCCGAAACGTCGTGAACCAACAACTATGAAGATGAGGATAATAGTCCGCAAATAAATAAACACTGAAAAGTTGGCAGAAAAAAAGTAAAAGCAAGAAGAATACAATGTAAATTTATTTATATTACTTGTGCCAAAAGAATTAAGAAAAAAAAAACGACAAAAAAAAAAAATGGAATTTAACGCCTACATTGACAAACCTTACAAGAAAAAAACCTTTGGTTTTTCATTAACTAGCAGGCCGCCCGGCATTTCCTGGTCATAAAATATGCATAAATATTAGGATTTAATTAATGCAGACTTCTTATCTATAATATAAATCTTACTTGTCTGTTTAAATGTATGTATGTATGTATGTATGTATGTATGAACCCTTTTTCAGGGTCAACGGCCAACTAGCACCGTGTGTGTTTGTGTGTATGTATATGTGTGTTGGGATGGAGAGGGCGCCCGTAAGCCATGGTGAAGGCAACTTTTCTAGGAGAAGCAAATCTCTGATTTAAAAAACCATAAAGCGGGAGACCAGTACCCACATTAAGCTGGTCTGCAGTTTAACTTGTTGCTGGTTATCTTGCTCTTGCTTGTTGCTGGATCTCAACATTTTGAACCGAGAGAGACACTTAGCTGTCATACAAAGCTAAGACTCTGTAACATCATCTGTGTGTAGATATTCCCTCAGGCATTTGTCTATTAAAATGGTCCTGTGGCGATGGAAGTCATTTTTGGGCTCATGGACTTTAAGTGTCTGAGGGAGTGGCACTCGTATGACAAGACGTTGCAATCATCATGTATGTATGTATGTCAAAAACTTTTGACAAAGATGATGGATTTTCACGAGATCGATATCGTTTTGAATCTCGACCCTCCAGACGACAAATATCGAAAAATTGGCTAAAAACATTAATTCCTTCACCATCAACTCGGCACTTTTTTCGTTCGAAAGTCATCCCCCTCTTTTCGACTGACTAGCCTTAATTTAAACATTCGTCACTTCCGGTTTGGCGATGGGTTTTTTTTTTTTTTTTTTTTTATACATTCTTTTCCTCCTTCACGGTACGGATTCGAGTTTGTCTGCCTACTACCACTTTTTTTTTTTTTTTTTTTTTTTTTTTTTGCTCAACACACACCTCCAAACACCTGGGCAACGCTAGTTTATTATAAACAGAAATACCTTTAAATTCCTTGGAAAAAGATGTAAAAAACAAAAAACAAAAAAAAAAGGATACTGAGCCATGTGCATGCAAGTGTTACGTTTTTTTTTAAACAGTTCATTTCTTGTAAGTAAAAAAAAAAAAAAAAAAATACTCGAACTGAGATCGAAACCAAAACCTAAAGACAGTGAGTCAAGTTTAGTACATTTTAAATTAGGAAAGCAGTCAGGAAGTAGGGGAGATAGAAAGAGAATAGGGAAATAGTGTAGAAGGATATAATCAAGTTTTGCAAAAAGAAGTAGAAAAATAAAAAGCATCAATGCTACGTGCATTTCGTCCCAAGAAGCCAACATCTTCAGACAGCCTGATCTGGTAGCATCAAACGAAGTGTATATGTACTGTATGTATATATGACGTATATATAACGGGTGTATAAACGAGTCTCTATTTACTGTTAACGTGTCGTCTATTTGCGTACGTGTATTTCGTGTGATCGTCTTTAGTTATGTGTATATTTGTAAAAGTCTGTTTTTGTGTGCGTGTGCATGTTCACAAATAACAACCAATAAAAGGACGACGTTGAATACAATTCTATGGGGTGTACATCGGAGAATATGAAAACATACCTTCCATCTTGTTGGAAGAATTAATGAACCCATTTACGTGGCAAAAGAATCAGGTTGTGTATCCATTGTTTGTTGTTGCTTTTAAGTATTTTTTTTTCTACAGCTTACGATATACTTAAGCTCATGTTTTATTTATTTTGCATTGTTTTTGATCTCTGCCATGGTTGGCTCTAGCCGAAACACATTTGCAAATGTCTAGCAACATATGTTTGCATAAATAAACAAATATATAAAATACTAAATAAATATATGACTCTACATGTTATGTGGCGCTATTATATAAACGCATTAAAATTCATGGCATTGTTTATCTGTTGCATGATGGGAGTATATGGATTTTATCGTATTTGGCCTCTAGATTTCTTCTTGTCCTGATTGTGATGGCCTAGCGTGTTGCTCGTCTAATGGTAATGCGGCGGTAGGACTGAACCACTGGAAAACTAAAATCAAGCGCATCAATAAAAAACGAATACAATTCAGTTGGGTTAAATATGTCCAAGATTAATGTATTTAATTGTTTTATTTGAGAGTCTCGCAATTATTGAGAGGATAGCGAGCAAGAGACTTGAACTTTTTTATCATTTACAAGCCCATATTAATTTATGTCTTTCTGACTTTACTTCTTGCAGCAAACCTCTTGTTTTCGCCATTGTTTCACACATGCAATTCATTCGACATGTTGGAAGGATGATTTATGAAAGCAAAACAACAAGAAAAATGTAGTTTGCTTGAAGCATTGCTGGTAAAGAAATATGCAAGAAGAGCTTTGCAATCTAGGAAATCGACGAGTTGAAGTAACGTAATGTATGAACAAAAACCAACAGACGAACCAAAGTCTCATTAAGATTATAAATTTTTGTATATATATTTTTCAAAAGCATCTCCCCCCTTTATATATATATATATATATATATATATATATATATATATATATATATATATATATATATATATATATAAATGCATAGGTATATATATATGTGTATATATTGATATTCATCTTAAAAACCCTTTTTGGTCCCTCGACAAAAGGAGGGCGAACCTGTAAATTCAGCCTTGTCCGTTCGTCTATTCGTCTGTCTGAAAATTTGCACAAACATTAAACATGATATGAGTAAAAAAAAATAACAGAACGGATTTTTCGGGAAAACGTTGATTGCCCCCCCCCCCTAGGGGTGCCTTTCGGGTTAAAATAGCTAAAATTGACAATTATGTGCTTATTAAAAAAATTGATGCCTTGGATTTTTATAAAACTTTCTGAAAAGTTGTAACTATAACTGATTTCTATATAAATTTGTTTGTCTATACTTTGCGATAACTCTTGGGTGTGCCCCAGAGGCTCTTTTAGGGATCATTAAAACACTCCATTTATGAGATTATTTTACCATATATGTCCAAAATTTTCTGTATATGTCTAGTTAGCAGTTTTGCATGGTGCAGGACTCAAATGTACATATGTTAAGGCCTAAAACTGCACCGTTTGTTCATTTTCACCAGGGTTTAACGTCCCTTGGGACTTCTGGAGCTAATTGGGGGGGGGGGGTAATGTTGAACTTAGTCATTTTTTTTTATGCCTCGTTCACTGTGCACTCACGGGAGACCATGCATGGTTTAATTGTTTTTTTTTTGTGTATTGATAGTCATATTAAAAATCCTTTTTTTTTTATTTATTTCAAATGAAAATGCAAATTTCTTATATATGGGTCGTGGAATTGCGTTTATCTGCAAAAGATCTAGCTAATTTGCATATTCTTTTAAACATTCATTTTAATTAATTCCCTATTAGTTTTTTTTTTTTTGTTTTCTTATGGATAATCATCTTTAGTTAACTATTACGTGTAATTATATTCATGCAAATATTCTACATGATTTATACTTGTGTAATATTTGCGTAAAAAGTTTATAATAAACACAAACCTCTTTCTATATATATTTATGTATGCGTATATGTTTTTGCTTAAAAAATTTTGCCTACCAAATTCCTCCGTCAGTTTTTGGTCTACAGACATGAAACCTCATATATAGGGTATTTAAACCCGAGCAAAACTTAATATTTGGATTTTAGCCGGGAAAATCGGTGCAAAAGTGTGAAAATTAAAAAAATAAAATTGGCCAGGCAATGGTCGAACAATGGCATAACGAATATGCATGCGTAACGTAATAGCTATTGGTTTATGTTTTAATTTTTAGCGTTGCAGTAAACACGTCTTCATAGCAAAGTAATTAATGTCAAAGTAAAAAGTAGATTGTAAGCTAAACGTTTTGGTTTCGATTCTAGGTAGTGGTGCATGAGTCATTTTCTTTTTTTAAAATCATTACTGTATATTGAGTTTAATATAAGTCTACAATATAAATCTCAGCTGTCTGTTTAAATGTATGTATGTATGTATGTTTGTATGTATGCCTGAAACTTTCGATAGAGGCGACGGATTTTCACGAGATCAGTATCCTTTTGAAGCTCGACCTTTCGGACGACAAATATCGAAAAATTGGCTAAAAACATTAACTCCTTCACCCCCAACTGGGCACTTTCTACAAGGAGGGGTCGCTTTTTTCGCCGATATTTTCGAAAGGCATTCTCTCTTTTCGATTGACTAGCCTTAATTTAAACATTCGCCACTTCCAGTTTGGCGATGGACGCAGCAGCAAAGACGTCACCTTTTTGTTTTTTTTATCTTCTTTTCCTCATTCGTGTGACGGGTTCGAGTCTGCCTGCCTACTACCACTTTTTTTCTTTTTTTTTCCTCAACACACACCTCCAAACACCCGGGCAACGCCGGGCACCCAGGTTAGTATAATAATAAATAAGAAATATGCATTAATTAAAATATCATATTTAAGCGTATTTTACGACCGGGAAATATCGGGCAGCTTGTTAGTACATATATATATATATATATATATATATTAGAAGATGTATCCGGCGTTGCCTGGGATTAAACCTAACGTTACATTTCTGTAAAAAATGAAGTAAAAAAACGGGAAAAACTGAGACATGTGCATGAGAGTATTATGTTTTATTTTTCTAAACAGTTCAGTTCTTGTAAGTAAAATACTCGAGCTAAGTAAAAACCAAAACCTAAAGAGAGTGGATCAGGTACGATAACCATTAGGCCAGCTTGACACGACGTTACAAAGTTTTGTTAAACTTACTTATTCTTAACATAATAGAATATGTCATGTAGAGCCATTCACGCATGCGCATTAGTGGAACAGTTGACGAAACAGATAAAAATCCGATGACCCCCCCACGTAATAATATTTCAATTTTGACCCCCTTAATAGCCCTTTTTTCCGAATGAAAACAGATTAAAAATTTTCTACATGTCTGAATACTCTATATACCAAATTTCAAGTCTGTAGATCAAGATTTCGTTTATATAGGTATTCTCAATTATATATATATATATATATATATATATATATATATATATATATATGTATATATATATATATACCTATGTATATATATATATATATATGTATATATATATACCTATGTATATATATATATATATATATATATATATATATATATATATATATATATATATATATATATATATAAGAGCAAATAGTAAATAAAACATGTTAAAAAACACTTTGAAAATGAGTTAAAAACATATTTAATCTGAAAAGGAAACACATAATAAGTGGATAGTCCTTAATTAAGAAATACTTTCCTTCACATCAGAGGGTAGGAATTAGCAAAATGCGGAATCGGGTTTTGCATACAAAAGTATTTGATGAAACTGCTAGTAAGTCAAAAATCTTACTTGATAACAAAAAGTGAAGCAGAGGGAATATAGTGAAGAAAAATGTGATTTCATGTGAATGGATAGTCAGTAGAAAGATAAAGTATCCAATGACGGTAAAATCCAAAAATGTAAATCCAAAAAAGTTAATTTAATTTTCCATTTGCACAAGTAAAATCCAAGGAAATCACGTGATTGGAAGATGGTCCAAAATAATCCAAAAGGCCGAAATCCGTGGAATAATTCACGAATATGTACAAGGAAAACGGGAAAAAATTCCAATAATATTAATAAAAGAAAAATAAGATATGCTTTTAACACGGCTGCCAAGAACAAAGTGTAATTAAAAAAATCAGTAAAGAAGAAGAGAGAGAGGAAAAAAAGATTAAATGTTGATAGAATTAAATATAAATAAGAAAAGCAAATGTCAAAATGACCCAGACAGGATAACATTTAAAGGCGCAAATAATATAGGGCAAAAAAAAACGAGGTCAACTGAAATGTACAGGTTATTACTTAAGAAAAAGTCAGCAAGAGTTATTAAAAGACACTAAATGGAATAAATAAATAAATGAATAAATAAATAAATGAATAAATAAATAAATAAATAAATAAATAAAAAAATAAATTTAAAAAAATATAAAATTAAAAAAAAACAAGTTTTTTTTAGGGGAGAGGATAGCCGGTATCTGCAAATTCCGGATAAAGCAAGTAAGTATGTAAGTAAATGCATATAGTAAAATAAAAGTAAATATACATACAGGATATGAATGTGTAAGTAGATTGATATAATTGATATGTATATATATATATATATATATATATATATATATATATATATATATATATATATATATATATATATATGAAAGGTTAAGTAATAGCTATGTAATTTCAAAATTACCATAATTAAATTTGGACTTATGTTTACAGAAAGAGATCAGATCGTTTTTAGAATTTATTATATTGTTACTTTGAGAGGAAGTAATTATAGTTATAGCTTCAGTTGTGCGGAGGCGACATGACTTAGAGCCTGGAGTATAAGACTTAACTTTTTTATGAAAGTCCATTTGATTGAAAAGAGAGTATTATTAGAGTTAAGTTTTTTAATTAAAGTGGTTAGAGAAGTTCCTTGGTTATTATTAGAATTATGGTTGTTAAAAGAAGAAATGTGGTTTGATATTCTTTTCTTTATTAATGTGTAAATAGCGCCGATATATGTATGTACTTTATTAAAAGCTTGAGGTCTGATATTAATATTAATTTTCTGATTTGTATTAGTTAAATAGTTTGAATTTTGTTTACTGTGTTCAACAAAGGATGGGACAATGATAGTACAACGACTGTTTTGGAGGGGATAATGAGTGTTGTTAGTGTTAGGATGGCTGTTAGGAGCAATATTATTATTATTATTATTATTATTATTATTATTATTATTATTATTATTATTATTGCTAGTTGTATGTAGATGGAGGGGCTGCTCGAGTGGTATATTGGATTAGTAACTATATCAGATGGAGGATGGGAAGAAGGATAACTTGAAGACGAAATATTAGTGTCTGTTATGGGAGGATTGCGTGGGAGCTCAGTAATTGTGCATGAATATATAACATCTTTATGGATGCAATCATTATTGAGTGGGCAAAAATGTTTGTTATTACAATTACAGTTAGTTTTGGGTTTAATTGGGAAAGGGATTTTTTGGGCTGATTTAATTTTTTTGTTATTAGATGTTAAGATTCTTTTTGCTAAATTAAGCATTGTTGAATAAGAAATTCTTATTGGGTTTTTATTGAAAATAGAACTATATCTGTGTGGGTATTTGAAAGAGTTTTGTACAATGTTGAAGAATTCCTTAGGTATATTAGTTTTGACATTTACGCTAAATGGAGGATTAAACCAAATATTTTTCTTTCTCCTGATGCGACTGGGTGGGTTAGATGTATTACGATTAGTATTTTGGTTTGAATTATATATGTAGACTGGTTCATTGTTATTGGTAGCGGCAGATCTTGTTATTTGTAACTGGTTTCTTCCAATTCATATTGTGTGTGATTACAGATTTAAGGCGGCCTGCAGGAGGAGCATAATGGTTGTATTTAATCTTTTCCTTGTGTCCTGAGTTCTTTAAGGCATTATTGAAGAAAGTAGCATTTTGATTAAAAGTTTTTTATCAGCAGAAAGAGCAGAAATTCTTCTAGAGACGGATTGTACTATAGATTTTATAATTGAGTTTGGGTGGTTAGAAGATTTATGGACGTATAAAAGCGTAAGGTTGGGTTTATGATAGGGGCTATTAGTTTCGGTGTTAAGATTAAGTGTAACATCTAGAAAATTTGAAGTTTTTTTATTTGGTCCGATAATTATAGAAAGGCCAAATTTATTAAAGAAGTTATGTAATTTTTTAATTGTTTTGTTGTACTCTCTTGGCCTGGCTGTTGTAGTAAAAAAGGCATGATCTTTATAAAGGCCCCCTTGGATATGTTAAAGTGGTATTTAAGTTCTTTCAGTAAGAAGAGTCTCACTAAATCGGTAACTTCTGTATAGTCAGGACCCCATCAAGATGTCAAAATTATCAGGGGTGTCCTTTCTAGTCCAAAACTTATTGTTAAATTGTATATTAGGGACTTTCTCGCTAGGAGAATTAATTTAATTTCTAAATTAGTTAAGTCAGAATTTCTTTTAGCAAAGATAAGAGCCTTATTTAAAAGGATCGGAGAAATTGATTGATAATAATTTTGGATGTCAAAGGTTATGAAGTTAAGGAGGTGTTTATTTTTAAGGGAGACAAACCAATTAATTACGGAATCTGAATTTAGCCGAAGAGGAAACTTACTGTTTTTTTAATAGAAGGGATGATTCTATCTCAGATATTTTTTCTTACAGCACCTAAGTCAGAGTTAGACGGGCAGATCAATCTGATGGAGGGGTTGTCATAGAAATTAGGTTTATGATCTTTGAGGGTGAATCTAGGAGTACCAGGAGAAATTATTTTAGTGAAATTATGAATGTTCATAGAAGTCAGTGAATGTTTAGCTTCAGAATTAATGGAATCTAAAGTCTTAGGAGGGACTATTTTATAAGATTTATTAAGTTCTTTATACAAAAGTCTTTTATATATGTAGGATAGTTAAGTTTATAATATTTTTTTGTCTTATCAGCAGGGACGAATATATGTTTATTCTTTTTAACTTTTTTGGCAAAATTATTTATTTTTCGAGTAACCGGATTATAATGGTGTTTTTGTCTCTTAAATTTAATTTTTTTGACTAAATTTTACATGGAATTCTCAAACTCCTCAAGGTAAGGGTTGTATTTGGGGTGGGCAGTGGTTTTTAATCCGTAAAATTTGGCAGCAATTCTTTCGATTTTCTTTTTTTTTCTATGAGAGTTGATAGGGAGTTCATTTGTTAAAATTTCTGGGTGAGGTTGGTCTTCAGAGGAAATAGTCGCTTTAAGGTTATTGTTAATGCTTAAGTCATGGTGACAAGCCTTCCACCTTATATTTATAGGAAAGTGTTCAAAGCGAGAACAAATTTGGGGATATATTCTTGTTGGGTAGGAATAGGGATATTTTTCGCAGACAGAGGAATGTGTTCCTTTTCAAACATATCTGGAGAGAATAAAAAGCTCAACCAAGCGGGAGCTTATATTAAAATTTATATTACAATTAAATTTACCAAAATGATCCAAGATGGTAAAACTAAAGTACATTATAAATATTAAAGAATTAATATTTATAAAGTAATCTCAACCAGATGTAAAAGCTCGATAAAACCAAATAGGAGATAGAGCTTATAATAAGAGCAAATAGTTAATAAAACATGCTAAAATCACTTTGAAAAAGAGTAAAACACACACACACACACATATATATATATATGTATATGTGTTGGTTCGTATCTTAATTTTTAGGTTTGCCGTAAACACGTTTCAATAGCACAGTCATTAATGTGAAAGGAGAAGGTAAATTGTAGTTTTGGTTTCGATTCTCGGTGGTGGCGCACGCATTTTTTTCTTTTTTTTTTTACTTTTCAGATCATTACTATATATTGAGTCCAATATAACAATAATAATATAGCTATTATATATATATATATATATGTTTTTTTTTTTTTGTTTTACACAGCGATCACCACTTATCAAGGCCCGAAATCCACTTAGGGATAAGGGTTATTGCAAGTACATTACGTTAGTGTGGAGATTTGACGAAGTGTTTACTTAAGAGGGCGGTTCATTAGGCATTTGTTAACGTTGGACTTGAAGACATCCAAGTTGTAGTCAGGTGGGAAGCAGGCAGACGGAATAGAGTTCCACAGAAAGAAGCCCCGTTCATGGAATCCGCGTTTTGATTTAGGCACAGATATAGAGTGGGGGAAATTTTTCACAGTGGATTCAGCTAGACGAGTGTTTTTCGTGAAAGATTGGCGAGGGGGGACCAGAGATTGGAGTTCAAACGAGCACCTGCCATGGAAATAACGATAAAACAAGGATAAGCTCGCAACGTCTCTTCTGTGGGAGAGGGGTTGCAGGGTAGAGAAAAGGGCATCCCCCACTAAGCCACAAAGTCTATTTTGTACTCTGTCAAGGCATGATAGGCTGTTTTTAGCAGCTCCTGCCCAGATATGGCAACAGTATTCCATCCTTGGATGTACTTGGCTTTTATACAGATAGAGAATTGCATCAGTAGTGAGATATCTTCTGGAGCGGTAGAAGGATCCCACCATCTTTCCGGCGACCTTGGCAACAGACTTGATGTACGTGTTCCATTTCAGATCAGGAGTAAAGGTCAAACCCAGAAGCTTGTCAAAACACGGGGCCTCACCCAGGCGAGAGCCATCCATCACAATTGATGCCAGATGGGGATCAGAGCGTTGATAATGTAAGGATAGGAGTTTGGTTTTGGATGCATTAAAGGTAACCAGCTGCATCTTCCCCCACTGAACCATGCGCTCAAGATCAGAGGAGAGAGAATCAGAGAGAACTTTGCCATTTACAGCCTTTGACGTGTTGCCGTAGATGGTCGTGTCATCAGCATAGATGTCAACGAATGATTTAAGTATGTGTTTAGGGAGGTCATTGATGTAGATCAGGAAGAGAGTTGGGCCCAGGATTGACCCCTGAGGGACTCCAGCATTTATTGTGCAGGCCTCCGCTTTTTGTCCATCGACCACTACTCTTATGAGCCTATTGGAGAGAAATGATTTAATGATTGAGAAAACATTTCCAGTTATACCGTAGCTGGAAATCTTGTCAAGTAGACCCTTATGCCATACCTTGTTGAAGGCCTTTGATATGTCAAGAGCAATTGCCCTAGAAAGGAAGCCTTTGTCAAAAGATTCACTAATCCTGTGGGATATAACCGTCAGCACATCTGCGGTAGATCTTGCAGAGCGGAAACCATATTGTGTGTCACTAAGAAGGTTATTCCTGCTGAGGTGGTTGACTATTTCTCTATTTAATATGGATTCCAGCAACTTACTCATAACACACAGGAGACTTATTGGTCTGTACTGAGAGGGAGATGACTTATCACCTGAATTCTTAAATACAGGGCAAACTGATGCGGTCTTCCAAGGAGTTGGAAAGCACTTCTCCTTAAGGCAGTGCTTAAATAGTTTCGTAAGTATGGGAGCAAGTTCTGGTTGAAGCTTTTTTAACACTATAATTGAGATGCCATCAGGGCCAGTTGCTTTACTGGAATCTAGGTTCTTCATTAGCTTGGCGACCTCATGCACGGATATTTGTATGTTACCTAGCTTGTTCTGTGTTATAGGAGGAAATATGGGGAGTTGATGGCCTTCGTCACATAGGGTAGAATTAGCTGCAAAGGTCTTTGCAAATAGTTTGGCCTTGTCTGATGCTGACGAGATGACCTCTGGTCCATTGATAATGGTTGGGATAGAACATACACTTCTGTTCAGGATCCTATTTGTTATTTGCCAGAACTGGTGGGAATCAAGCCGCTGATCAGCTACCTTGGATTTAACAGACTGGGCATATAGCTCTCTTGCATTTTTTATTACTCTTTTACAGTGGTTGCTGGCAGTCCTGAAAGCAGCTTTAGTCTCAGTGCATCTATTACGTTGGTAGCTATGGAAAAAGTGATTTCTGTACGCGATAGCAGCAGCACATTCTGGGGAGAACCATGGCTGGCTGTTAGGTTTTTGTTGGAATTTTTTAGATGGAATGAATTGGTCTATGCATATAATTAACCATTCAGTCAGATCTGATACTATAGAGGACACTTCCTTTTTAAACATGGAGTGCAGAGGTAAATCAGATATGAATGTACGGAAGCTATCCCAGTCAGCCATAGAGTATCGGTATACAGTATGGTGGAGGGGTACGTCTGGGGACTTATTACATTTCGTTTTTATCTTAACTGATACGACGGAGTGATCGGAGGATCCTAGAGGAGAATGAACGGAACATGAACATAGCTCAGGGGAAGTTGAGAGAAAAAAGTCTAGGAGACTTGCATATTGACCGGGTGTATCGGGCACACGGGTGGGTTCACGAACAATCTGAGTGAGGTCATAAGCAATGGCAAAATCATGACAAAACCTCCCCTCATCGTCTGCCTTATTTGAATGGGTCAGCCATTCCACGTTATGGACGTTGAAGTCACCACAGATGTGGATGTTAGCCGAGGAATGTGAAGACAGTATGTGGTCTATTTTCTCAGATATTCTCTTAAAGATAGTAACTCCGCTGTTGTGGGGCCGATAGAGGGCAAATATAAATGCAGTGGTGTTAGCAAGTGCAACCCTGAAGCACATATTGGGTAAATTAGGATCTTCTCTAGAGATATCCCTGTCACACGAGAAGCCATCCTTAATGTAGGCACATATTCCATGCCCATGGCGATCTTGGATGTCAGATTTAGCTGTTAAATTTGAGTATCCTTTAATTATGAACTCATCTAGGGAAGTGGTCGGCCCTATTCCAGTTTCACTTAGAAATAATATGTTCGGTTTCGTCTCCTGTAATTGGGTTTCAACCTCTGGAAGGTTGGAACGTAGACCCCTGATGTTGGAGAAGGAGACCTGGTAGTAGGGGTCTACGTTGGAAGATGGGGTTCTAGGTTTATTCGAGTTTTTATTCTGGAGATATTTCATGCTGAGGTTTTGGGATTTGTGGAATAGGTCGGCATACTTGGTTAGAGCAGTACAGAGAGGGAAAGTAAGAGAGAAAAAGACAGGAATTTTTTTTTTTTTGTAGCACACGAAAAGGTAAAGCCGTAACAATTACCCACTAGTATGGCATCGAGAGGCCCCATCAGAGACTATTGCATGGTCCAGATCCACTCAGCAAATGGCAATACAGCAGTCCCAGTACTTTGCACCTGCTGATAAGACAGCCTCCTTAGTGGTTAATCCAAGGTTCGGGTCCCTGACTATCAGGCGGATAACGTCAGCCCAGACAAAACGTTTACCTCCAGCTATATATATCTATATATATATATATATAGATATATATATGGCAATTCAGCTACACAGAATTTGCCGCATTTAATTCTCGTGAGAATTCGTCAGGCTTAGCTTAATTGCCATATATATATTTTTATAACTTACTACCTAGCTCTACGTTGAAGTAAATACTGAAAATTTACGCATAAAATTATATTTTCATACAATAATTTATGTGATAAAATTAAGTAGTCACACACACACACACACACACACACACACACACACGCACACACACACACACACACACACACACACACACACACACACACACATATATATATATATATATATATAAGATTCTCTTATAATAAGCTCTACTCTCTATTGGGTATTGAGCTTTTTTAAGTCGGTTGGGATTGCATTTTCTATATATAAATACTGTTATTTATATTAGTTTGAGGTTTACTATTGCGTATATCAGGTAAACACTACAGCCCTTTGTTTTCATTAATATATATATATATGTGTGTGTGTGTGTGTGTGTGTTTTAACTCATTTCAAAGTGTTTTTAGCATGTTTTATTAACTGTTTGCTCGTATATGTATATATATATATATATATATATATATATATGTATGTATATAAGTCAATATATACTTACTGTTTAACATAACGAGGGTGGTAAATATCTTTGATTATTTCGGAAATATACTTCTCCAATTTTATACTCCCATTCTGTCCTTACGGTATTTTTTTACGGCATTCTTTGGTTTGATTTCGTTTTGAAAAAGAGAAGCATATTCTCGAAATTATCAAAGACATGTACTATCCCGGTTAGGTTAAAAATTAAGTCCATATTTACTGATTTGTGAATGATTTTGGAGGAAAAATACATTCAAAGATTTATAATCTTAATTAAACCTTCGTTCGTTTAAAATAAAATACGCCTCAGGTGTGCTTGAAAGCCAAATTACGACACAATATTATGAAATAAAAAAATATTTTACTTGTTTGAAATTTATAAGTAAAAATATATTTCGGAGTCAAACTCTGGAATATATTCAAATTCTAACGGTTTC
>NC_136509.1:13942130-13957130 GCF_053919585.1 Euprymna scolopes | reverse complement strand
AATTAGTAAAGTCCTAAGATATTGAATTAAATAAATAAATAAATAACTTGTTTGTACAAAATAGATAAATAAATAAATAAATAAATAAAAACAAACAATAAAAAAAAACAACTAAATTAGACCGCAAAAGCGAAAGATTCTGGCTTCGCACAATCCAAACAAATGAAGTTGTTTAGCATGAGTTCTACGAAAACCTAAAATGTCAGAAAGTCAAAAAGCTATCTGAAAATGACATCAGGTAGTTGGAGGGAAGTACAGGGTACAAAACCGACTGGTTTTCTTTTCTTTTTTCCCAGACATCCATCCGTACATTCCCATTATGAATTTTTGTATAATTTTTAGCTATTTTTAATTTAATAATTTTTGTGTGTTTCTGCATTAAATTTTTTTCAATTTCTTTTATTTTTCAAGTTTATATAAACATTATGTTACACTGAAGATTCCACGTTCATTCATTCAAGGAAAATATTAGCATCTTACATGTAACAATTATGCTAAAATGTCATCTTAGAAAAAGGAAATATTTTCTGGAATTATAATTTTTTTGTGTGAAAAAATGAAATAAACAATGCTTAATTTAATGATAATATCGTTAGTTCGAAAAATTAATTTTTTTTTTTTCTCGAGTTGCATCGATTTCGTTTATATGGACTTTAGGGGGTTTTTTTGTTCCTGAAATCTTTTTTGTTATTGTTATAATTTACAATTCTTTATTTTCATGAAAAAAAAAGCAAAAATAAATTCATTCATTTTTTTTTTACTACTGTAAATCAGAACTTTAGTAAAGATGTTTTTGTTTAAACAAAATAATACATTTCCACTAAGATTCAAATAAAAACTAATAGGTTCATTATATTCCGTGATCATTATTTGATAAATACTAAAAATGTCATTAAAATTGGTTAATTTCCTGATTTTTGGTGAATTTTTAAGTTAAGGGAAGAGTCAAAGTGTTTATATATTTTGAGCATCGGTTATTCATTTTGCACGTACCTATATATAACTTAAAACCTTTTCAGAATCAAGAACACCGATATTAATAAGTAGACTACAGTTAAATTAACCGCCAATACAGCATATTCAAATTGAGAAGTTAACTAATGCCAATCCGTTTCAGAAAGGTAAAGAAAATTATACTAGCTTTAAAAATTTAAATAGGTCGGATCGGTTTCAGAGCAAATTTTTATTAATAGCGAATATTTTGTGAAAATTCTTTTGAAAAATTGATCTAAAAATATCTAATTGTTTAAAATCAGTTTTATTATTTTAATGTTACTATCAGCCGTGTTAGATTTTGTTTATACAAAATCAAATACAAACGACAACTGAAAGAATCGTTTTATTTTCTGATTCTGATACCCCCAGAAGATTCGATTTTTCCGGTTCCCAATTCTGATTAATCATCCCAATACTAATACACATACATACATACATACATACATACATACATACATACATACATGTGTGTGGGGGGTGTTACTTAAGTTAGTTTGAAGAAATCAAATTTTTCTGATTCCAATACTGATTCCGATACCCCAAAAAGATCTGATTTTTCCAGTTCCCATTTCTGATTAATGGCCCCAACACTAATACGCATACATACATACATACATACATACATACATACATACATACATACATACGTACGTACGTACGTACATATACATACATACATACATACATAGGTATGTGTGTGTGTTTGTGTGTGTGTGTTTGTGTGTGTGTGTTTGTGTGTGTGTGTGTGTGTGTGTGTGTGTGTGTGTGTGTGTGTGTGTGTGTGTGTGTGTGTGTGCGTGTGTGTGTTACTTTAGTTAGTTTGAAGAAATCAAAGGGCTCCCTTCAAGGCTAGCACTTGGCTCTTCTATGTGTTAAATTTATATCTGAGAACTCTTTTGAGAAGAAATGCTGTCCCTAGCACTCATTGCTACCAAACTAAAACGCTATAATGTGGACGTGGCCGCACTCAATGAGATTAGACTCCTTGAGGAAGGCTCACTCAAGTAAATAGGTGAGGGATATACGTTCTTTTGGAAAGGATACTCAATAGATGAGAAACACCTTTACGGAATTGGCTTTGCAATCAAGAACAACCTCCTGCCTAAGCTCACAAAGACAACAACAATCTCCTGCCTAAGCTCACAGAGTTACCAACAACCTCCTGCCTAAGCTCACAGAGTCACCAACAACCTCCTGCCCAAGCTCACAGTCACCAACCATCTTCTACCTAAGCTCACAGAGTCACCAACAACCTTCTGCCTAAGCTCACAGAGTCACCAACAACCTCCTGCCTAAGCTCACAGAGTCACCAACAACCTTCCTCCTAAGCTCACAAAGACACCAACAACCTCCTGCCTAAGCTCACAGAGTCACCAACAACCTCCTGCCTAAGCTCACAGAGTCACCAACAACCTCCTGCCTAAGCTCACAAAGACACCAACAACCTCCTGCCTAAGCTCACAGAGTCACCAACAACCTCCTGCCTAAGCTCACAGAGTCACCAACAACCTTCTGCCTAAGCTCACAAAGACACCAACAACCTCCTGCCTAAGCTCACAAAGTCACCAACAACCTCCTGTCTAAGCTCACAGAGTCACCAACAACCTCCTGCCTAAGCTCACAGAGTCACCAACAACCTCCTGCCTAAGCTCACAGAGTCACCAACAACCTCCTGCCTAAGCTCACAGAGTCACCAACAACCTCCTGCCTAAGCTCACAGAGTCACCAACAGGTGTCAGCAATAGGCTACATTTTGCAACTCGTCACATCCCAGTTGCAAAATGTAGGTATGTCAAGTTAGTAAGTGCCTATGCACCTGCTCTTGCATCGAATGATGAAGAGAAGGATCACACCGTTAAGTGAGAATGTGTGTGTATGTGAGGACATTTCTCAACCTATATACTCAACAAATGTTTGATCTACAGACTTGATATTTGGTATATAGTGCATTCAGACATGTGAAAAACTTTTTCATTGGCTTTCAACCAGAAAAAAGGCTGCTAAGGGGTCAGTTGCATTTTAAGAATCTTTTAATATGAACTGATTATTTTGTGATATTGGATTTTTTTTTCTTGGATCATACAAGTAAAAGTAAGGTACCAGCCAGTAGAATTAAGCTACAGCTAATCATTCAACATAAGGTAAATCGCGTCCATTCGAGTGGCATTTGAGCGGACCGCCCTGAGTGACGTTTACTGTAGCTATGCTACTGATTTCCGTATGCTTTGGATTCGATTTCCATGTGAATTGTGTGGTGTGTTTTACATTTCAGCTGGGAATGGGGGGTGGGGGTGATATTCAGGGTCGTGTTGGCTTCATCCCTAGATTATTTGGTTATACAATCCATAGATTTAGCACTGATAGTTATGGAGGGCAAATGCTGTAAGTAGTCATCTTTGTCACTTCCAGTATCGATGTTTGCCTTTTGTTTCTTATATTCAATCCTCATTGAAGTTAGGTGCCCGTGGTTGCAAGACTCACTCCTGTGTCTGCTTTTTTCTGTGTTCCCTTGCTTTAGTCTTTCTGCAGCACTTCATCCAATTCCCCTTGTTTTTAGAGTGCTCGTCACTAAATGCTGGGCGTGTGGTAGTTCCCATACTTACTGTTTCGGTTAATGCTATATATTCTTTCTGCTTTCGGCATTCCAAACTAGTTCAGCTTGTCGTTTCCAATGGTAAGGACTTCGTACTTCAGTACTTCAGTCAGTACATTGGCTATGCTGTAGCCTTTCGGTTTGCTATAGAGCTCGTATATATATATATATATATATATATATATATATATATATATATATATATATATATATATATATATATATATATATATATATATACGGCACAATTAGTCACAGTATATAATGTACATGCATATAATCAAAATAACATCGTAAGGCGGGGAAAATACCGTAACCAGGGTTCGGTAAAACACTATCTCACATCATAACCTGAAAAAAACGTATTCGGGGTTCTACTGTATATATATATATATATATATATATATATATATATATATATATATATATTGAAAGAGTTGCTATGCCGTAAAACAAAACAATCCAACCTCCCCCCTCCCTCCCTCCCTCTCTCTCTTCAGGTTATTTAATGCCGAATTTTGGAAATAGTATTCATGTTGCATTCAGTTATTTTGTAGAAGGTCTTTATTCTTCAAGCTCTTTGTGCCTTCATTTGCTAGTTTGTAGTGTTTGGTTTGGTTGTTTTATAGTGGATTTTATCGTTTTTCTTCCCTGCCCTGCAGAACGTGAATGGGTTTTGCAATAGCAGAGGGAAAAGGGTTACAGTATTAATGTTTGGTACATTTTAAGTTAGGAAACCAGTCAGGAAGTGGGGGAGATAGAAAGAGAAAGGGGGAAATGGGAAGAAGGAGAAGGGGGAAAAAGGTGGGTTGTTGTTTTTTTGTTTTTGATTAACATAATTAAGTTTTGCAAAAAAAAGTAGAAAAACAAAAAAGTATCAATGTTAAGTGCATTTCGTTTCAGGGAGCCAATATCTTCAGGCAGCCTGATCCAGTATCACCAGTACATATAGATATAGATATATATAAACAGTAAATATGTATAGTAATAATATGTAATAATAAATAGTAATATTTACATCTAAAGAAATAGATAGAAATAAGGTTTTAAGCTCCTAAAATTCATACTAGAATTGCCTGCAAGGATCCATGGCACAGTGGTTAGAGTACTTGGAAAAATTGAATTGTAAAGTGATGTTCTCCTGAAGGTTGAAAATTGAATCCTCAATGTGGGGTACCGAAAAATGGCTGATGGAACGAAAGCATGCTATCTTGGTGTGTTCCATTCGAAATTCTGTGCAGATTTCTGAGTTTGACAGAAACATTCTCAAGTTTGACAAGATACACCTAGAGAAGGTCAGAGGTTACATCGGCCGAAACGTTGTAAAAATGACACTCAAAATGAGAACAGTGGTCCAAAGAATCCAAATGATATGAATTTAAAAAAATAAACAAATATTCAACTAATCTAATAAATAAAAAGAAAAATGTGCGCAAACGTTTGTGTATTTACATGAAAGGCTTTTTGGCTGGGGGTTCTCACGTCGGTTAGATTCTGCAAAAAGTTTTCACATATTTCCCAGATCGTAATATTTCAGATTTGCAAAGGGACATCGTCTCTATTAGATATCGATGTTTGAAATGAACAAACGTAATAAACTACTCCCCCCCCTTTTTTTTCTTTATTCCGTTTCATCTTTCTTTTTTTCTTTTACCTCTATCTTGTATGGGATCGCCAGATTTTTACATCGAGATGTGATTCGGATGAATACTAAAAAGCAAATGAATGTAATTGCTACTCCCATTTTTTAGGGGGGGGTAACAATTTTTAGGGGTGGGTGCAGCGTCATTGGAAATCATTTTCTTTGTTATTTCCAAAAGTAAAAATGTTCACAGAAAAATGTGAACTGTAAGTATGTTCCATTCAATAAAAATCGTTTCAAATTCCACAACTAGCAATCCTGTGTAAAGTTCCACCAGCCTATAAAACAGTGGTTTCTTGAACAGAAATTCAAAGTTCAGATGCTGAAATCCCTTTAAGATTGATGCTCGATCGCCAGTGAACACATGCTTTAGGACTCACGGTGGAGTCACTATTTATAAGATATGTGGTGTGTAAGTCGGCATTTAACAATTCATATTCGGAATCCGTCGATTATATAGAGATCAAGTTTGCAGGTGCAGGGATATCTATAAGTCGAAAGTGGTAGAATATCACTTGGACCGTTAAAGATAAATTTCACCAGATCTCCGATCTACCGAGTCACATCCGCATACATACAGATTTAAAAGGCGTGAACAACTTTGGAAAAATAAAGACATTCGATAAAGAACTCGAGATCTCTGTGATAAAATAATAACATTTATTTACTTTTTTAAGAAACAGTAATTCAAATCATTCCAACGTTAAGGGATTGTTCATTGGACAATCTTTGCTGATAATAATAAGGGTCTTGTAGAAAAGGCAAAAAGTTCATGATTACAGATTTTCATGAGCAAAAAAATGACTCACGTGGTTATTTTCTGGAGGGAAAAGAAAATCATTACGTGACATGCGTGTGTGTGTGTGTGTGTGTGCATTGCGCGCGCGCGTGTGTGTGTGTGTGTGTGTGCGCGTGCGCCCGCGCATGTGTGTCTTTAATATGTATTCAAACAGCAGTTGGAAATAACGGTTACCAAGAAGAAAAAATCTCGTTAGATATGATCATTTTTTTTTTCATGTTGAAAATTTAAGATGCACACTGTGCGGAAAGTCCTGTTAAATAGTTTAACATCCAGCATAGATGGAGTCTCTGAGACTCAAGTCGAGCTGAAAGAATCTGAAGAGAAACTGGTTTGATTCTCGCAGCCAAAAGCTTATATACTAATGTTCTAGAACATTCCAGACTATTTGTTGTATCACTGCGCGCAAAGTATAACGTAGTTCCTTTATCGCATGTGTGCAGATTGGCAAATTACAATACTGTGTCTTTACGCGTTCTGGAATCCATGGCCATTGACACGGTAATTGCTATGAGAATATCTCTGCTGAAGATTTGTTCTGGCCATATATAGCAATTGCTACAGGACTCTCCACCTAGACGAAAAGTCGGCCTAAGAAGAAATAGGATTATTGTAGGTACTTCATTGAGCGTATCTAGCAAAACAGAATGAGTGCTTTATAAGCCTGCCGGATCTGGTCGAAATTACAGCATCAAGCGGCACTGGGTCTGAAAGGTGTGGCAATAGTTAATAATCGTTTTGCGTCTTAGAACTGCACGCCTGTGGAATTGTCTTCCGTTTTCCTGCTTTCCAGCTTTCTATAATATGGTTGTCTTCAAGTCCAACGTGAACAAATTTCTAATGAGCCATTCCACTTAAGTTAACAAATTTACTGAACTTCCATTACTATCGATTACTATATTGTCCTTTTGACTACTCTACGCTCTTTAACCCTTATCCTTGAGTGGCCTATCGGCCTTGATAAGTGGTAACGTTTATGCAAAAAAAAAAAAATACAGCTGTGGTACTACAGTCTGTGTCTTCGAAAAATGCTTTCTTTAATCGATCGACTTTGATCGAGTCATGTTTGCTGTTCTTATTTATCACGAAATGTTTTGGATATTTCTTTAGCACTTTGTAATGGCTGGAATAGGGCGGCTGCAGTCACGTGGGTACTCCATCGATTCTTGTGTCGATGTGTGGGTGTTTTGAGGAATATGAATCATAGTTTTTTGAGCTCTTGGTTTGACGTGTAGTGGTCTTGACATGTATTTCTTCAAGTGAAATGTGTAACTACTCGGATCTAGTGTGCTTCTTATGGTGGTCGGTGCAATCATTTGTCCCGATAAGGTCAGTGGTGTTCCATACATGATCTCGGTGGCTGTAAGTGCAATGTCCATTTTAATGGTTGGTTGGTTGGTTGTTTTTGTTTTACGGCATATCAACCCTTTTCAGGTTATTTAATGCCGAATCCAAAGATTTTGAAGAAAACATTTTTAATAGAATATATTTGTTGTTTTCAAGTCGGTTTCTATTTAACCCATAGTTGGGACCCTAACAGGTACTACCACTCCGGGTCAGAGTGGACCTGGGAGCAATGGCAATTAAAGGGTGGCTCCACATTCCCCAAAGCCCGCAAGCTGAGGCCTCGCCACTGGATATAGTTTACCCATTTTAATGGTAGATCTGATACCAAGCAGTACGATGGGGAGGAATCCAATCCAGTTATTGGGATCGGAATTTGTGTAATATAGAAGCGCCCATTTTTTCTCATCTTATTCCAAAAATCTATTGTTGAGTTAGCACTTGAAGATTCATTCATATTCTTATTCAGCTTTTTACTCGCCTCATAAGTAAATATTTATTACTTGTTAGCGTTGTTCTTGGCACTTCCAAAAGACGTATTATCACCAAAAAGGGTGCTGTTTTACAATTTATCATTATGCAGAGGGAGACAACTAAGAGATTCGTTCATTTTTTCATCTCCTAATTTAGGACGCTCGATGCGACGATATTTTTTTTATTAAATCAAAACATTAAAAAAAGAAAGCGGCAACAATTTTTTTTTTAATGTAACAAATAATAAAAAATATAGTCTTTACGTGACTATTAAGAGAAAACCAACGAACTAACAATATTTTCATGAGATGAAAAAAAAAGCTGCAACAATTTTGTTCTCCATTTTTATAACACTTTTTTTTTAAAGTTTCATCCTTGTTTTATTAAAGAGTTTCATTCTTTGTATTTTTTAAGGTTAAAGACTATATTTAAAAAAAAAATCTTACCATAACATTTATTTTTCAATTAATTCCAGCTTCTTTTTTAAATGTTTTCATCTAATGAAAATATCGTTAGTTCTCTAGGATTTGTAATGCTTTTAGGGCACACCCTAATAAAATAAATAATTCGATACAAGCTTCTAAAATGACAAACGCAACAACTTCATAAACGGTCAGAGAAAAGGTTTATTGAGGAAAAGGTGGTATTTTCCTTGTAGAAAGCTAGACTCCGGCACCTGGTATTATCGCGGTAGTTATTCCAGTGGAATCGCTGATACCGTAGAGATAACACCGAGGTGAAGAGAGAGAGAGAGAGAGAGAGAGAGAGAGAGAGAGAGAGAGAGAGAGAGAGAGAGAGAGAGAAGAAAAGAAAAGGAGGTTCGTTCCGTTTTATGTTGCCCGATTTCCTTTGGGGATAGGAAGTATCAATGCGCCGTACCCCTGACTGATCAAGATGTGGCCGAATAGCACAGGGGAGAGGCATTGATTCGAGGAAGAAAAAAGCCCCATTTGTTTCTGCTACAGTTAGTTGGTTTGAGCAACGTAAATTATGATATGAAAACAAAAACGATTGTCTTCATAATCGCATAAAAACTACATTTTGTATTATTAATGTTATCAACTTTGTTAGATTAAAACAAGCAGACGAGCCTCGTTCTGAAAAATCTGAACAGTTAGGTCACGTGACATTTGACACCGGTGCTTCTACCATTATTGACTCTTTGAATGATGAATATAGACAGCACTCGTCTGCTGGACCTACTTATCTCAGCTTCACTGTAAATTAACCTCTCCGAATTGTTTTATTTACAAAAATATTCCTTTGTTAAAAAAAAAAAAAAAAAATCGTTGAACTGCTTTATGCAAACAAACATCTGAACTTTGCTGTTAAAAAAATAAAATTGTTTTCCTTTTTACGTTGACTTATTTTGCCTTTGGTTGCAATTATGTATTATTTTCACTTGTTCGTTATGTTTATAGTAATAAATGTTCGAAATTTTGAATTTTTTTCTATCTTTAATTCTTTGAATTAAGAAAAAAAATTACTTTTAGCTTAACTTTCATACCATGCAAACGGTAAATTTGCGGCGAGTTTGATTATCAGATTCGTTGTCAGCGACCTCGAATACCCCTTAAAAACCAAATTAGGGTGGTCGGTGTTCTGTTGTGGCGTAAGGTAACATTTACCTTTTTTTATTATTATTATTATTATTATTATTATTGGAGAGACACGAGAAAAAAACAAACACAGAAACACGTGAAGTAGTTATCTAAAAAACAAATTATTAATTCAGAGTCAGAATTTACATAGAAAACTAACACTTCTTCCTTTGAAAAGTATTAGAGCAAAAATTTGAATAAGTTGTTTTTATGCCTCTTTCTTTCTTTTTCTTTTTTTTTTTTTTTGAATAGATCTAAAACTATGGTTATTCTATAGATTAAAAAAAAATAATAAAAATAAAAACAACAAAATTAACAAACAAAAAAATAACACAGCAAATAGGTAGGCAATTTTTAAAACGGTTTTGTAAATCAAAGAAAGATAACTCTCGATAACTCCAGAAAGTTCCAAGGGAGATAATTCACACACCAGGCATCGTATCAAAATTTTCCACTTGTTCACGAAAATGGTCCATCAAATTATTGATCTCAATCACTCTCTGACGATTGCGCTGCACTTCTTCCTCTTCATGGATTTTTTTAATCAGCGTTTTCATCCAATGGCGAATCCGACTGATGATCTGGTCCTCCCGATTATCAATCTTCTGTAAATGGACTTCGTGAGAAGATGTCAACGCGTTTACAACTGTGTCCTTGTCAACCAGGATCTTAAAAAAAAAAAAAATTGAAATAAATTACTTCATCATTTTTGTTTTAATAAACATTTTATGATCATTATAATAAACACTTTTTAAGAAACATCACTTAAGGACTTTGTTTTTATTTTCATACAACCATATGTATTATGAGGACCTCCGTTATTTTTATCTAAATTGAAAATATTTTCAAATTTTCATCAGCTTTGAGCAAATAGCTCTACTGCCTTGTGGATTCCTTGGGGAAGGCAAAAGCTAAGGGTGTAAACCCAATAAAAAAAAATCCAGTTTGGAGTCCCGATGGGCGGATGGTGAAGCACTGCAATACCATTCCAGCAACTCCTGTAGCTGCGCTAGATGTGTCAGAAACTTTGTGAAAATATTGAATAATTCAACCCCCTGTCTTTCCAAGCTTATAACTACTCGAAAAATGTAATTCAAACACTAATTTTTTTTTTCAATTAAAGGAGCAAGGACCAAGATTTCATTAGAAAAAAACAACAACGTGATTTAAAAAAAAAAAAAGTTTTAAACTTCGGATTTTACACGTAAATTTCTAAAAAAAAAAAACACTACTTTTTGTTTTAAAATTGAATATATTATTTATTGATATTTTATCTTCAATTTGTAATATATAAAACTTTGGTGAGTAAATTAATTATTTACTTTTTAATAGACATTTCAAAATGGGGGCGAGCGTGAATTTAAAAAAAGTTTGTCTAAAATATTATATTCAGTTTATTGGAAAGAGCATAAAATTTCACATTGACCCTGAAAATATCGTAAAAATAGAATCAATAGAAAAATTTTGATAGATTTTTAAAGTTTAAAAATGGAAAAATACTGAACTCGTAAAATTAATTTAATTACTGGTTTTTTTTTTTAAATAAAAAAAAATAATATTTCTATTACTTTTTATGCAACTTTAATAGTTTATTTTGAAAGTATAATCCATAAAGAAAATAACCCACTTTTAAAAGAGAAATTACGAGTTTTTTATATTTTATTCGCAGTTTCGTGTTAGGGGTGTCAAAAATTCCAACAAAAATTCTGATACACTTACAGCTGCGCTGACTCTGACCATATTGGCTTGCTTTTCTATCAGACTTTGTGTGCAAAGCCGAGAGGGGGACCCTGGTAACCGAGCAAATGCAGGTCTCTTTATCACTCGCCGAGGTCTGCATCTAGAACTCCAGCTTCAAACTGTATAGCCATAGCAGATGCTGCAGGGCACCAGATGATGTAGAATGGCATTGTCTTAGTAGACAGAAGGTTAGCATCAATAAGAAACAGTCTTTTATTATTTATTTTCTGATTATTGGACAAACAAAATCGTTATGGGATTAAATCAAAATTAAACTTCAATTATAAGTACATACATTTTCCAGTCCATATTGAAGAATAATGAGTATATATATATATATATATATATATATATATATATATATATATATATATATATATATGATGATTACTGCATCTTTCCAGATGATCGCCGTCACATTGAGTCCTCCCAATCTTGTCGTCTGTGCCATCTCAGACGACTCTGCACTCCCGCCGCAGATTTGCACATCTTGAAGCAGATGTGACATACAAATTGAGCAATTTTCATCGAGTTGACTTCCTCTGGAGGTTGAAAGGTATTCCTATGAATTCTCAAACCAGCAGTAGACATGCAAAGTTTGCTGCATGCTAAACAGATCGTTTGGTTTGGACTAATAGGTGCAAAGTTGACCTGAACAGGAGTTTTGTGCGACTTAAGGTGGTTGACGTAGCCAATCTATATATATATATATATATATATATATATATATATATATATATATATATATATATATATATATATATATATATATATATATATCCGTAACCACAACCAAGGGAAATGTTTCTCGCATGCTTTTCCCGTTAGGGATCCCCCCTTTTTTTCTTTATATTAAAAAAATGCTACATTGCAAAAAGTGTGCTTATTCATAAAGTCTGAAGAAATGCTGGTTTTTGAAAATTTTAAAACGATATAATGTTTGAAATTGTCATCCTGGACATTGAAACAATTGTAACGTAAAATGAAATACACTTTTCGTTGCCATCAACACCTTGTCTTGAAGTCTTGATTTTGCAGACACAGTATATATATATATATATATATATATATATATATATATATATATATATATATATATATATATAAGGAATTTAAATTTTGTGATTTGAAAAAGTTGAATTTCAAATATAGAAATTTTATTGTATGCAAGACAAAGAATACAGTATAGTAAAATATATTTCCTTAACCCATGAGTTTTCGATGTTTATACATCTCCTCGGAGGAAAAATATTAGCAAATATTATAAAAGGTTTTCACCTAATTTGCTAAAGGTAATAAAAATAGAAAATTGAATTAAATCTTTTTAAAGTTTGTAAATCGTTTTAGCTACATAGAATAAGGGAAACTGTATATTAATGCAGAAAAACAAAGGATATTGAACTTCAAATCGAAAGTGTATGCTAAATCCTGTAATGGAAGTTCTTGGTGTTCGGCCGGTAAAAAGATTCAACGCGTCTTGTAACGAATCCAAGGAAGCTGGTAACAATCCAATCTGTACTTATTTCATCAGTTTTTCTTTAGTTTGATTGGATATCCGGCAAATCTTTGATTATATCAATACGGTAAAATTTTTTCCATATATCAACCGATAATCACTAGATTTGCGCACCACTAAATTTATTGTATTTCACTATTCTGAATAATTATACATACATATATATATATATATATATATATATATATATATATATATATATATATATATATATATATACATATGTATGTATAATTATATATATATATATATATATATATATATAGATATATAAATTCCCGTTCACATACACCTTTCAGGATAAAGCTAGAACCCAGAACTAGATAGAATCGAGCAATTGCATCGACAACGGACAACGCCAGACCCAAAGTGGGTTTCGATGTACTGAATCTCATCAGTGACATGCTCTGACATAGGCGCGAACCCAGGTCGTCGCACTCATGAAGTGTGCAATACTGACGACCTAAAGATATGGGCCACGGCGCAATCTATTGACTATGCCTCGATTTTTTAAATTCTTATATTTTCATCCAGTTCTACATTCTACGGGCGTTGTCCGTTGTCGATGCAATTGCTCGATTCTATCTAGTTCTGGGTTCTAGCTTTATCCTGAAAAGTGTATGTGAACGGGAATTTATATATCTATCTATAATCTCCTCTTAATGTCTAATATATATATATATATATATATATATATATATATATATATATATATATATATATATATGTTGTTTTAACAAAATTGAGACAACAAATATTGGATTCATAGCAGCAGTGTATTTTCATTGTTACATCTAAAAGAAGGCATGCCAAAGTGATCAGGAAATGTATCAAGTTGTAGAAAATCGGAACTCGTGATTTCTGGAAAATTTATAATAGTGTGGGGAATAATGGACAGTCAATAATTTTCCCATTAACTAACAACAATGATATCACTTGCATGACAACCGAGAAAGCTGACCTGCTTGGCCTCCAACTCCACCTTAGACACCTCAAACCACTTCCTCCCACATTTCCCTTTGCACACAGAAAATACACTAGTAGATTTGAAAATCACCCCTTTCTTATGTCCATGATATCATAGAAAACTTAGACAACTACAAAGCATGTGGGCCTGATCTCATTCCTACCATATTAATTAAGAAATGCTCCACTGAGATAGCCCCATGTCCTCCCCAAACTCTTCAACAAATGTCAAGCCAATTCTTGGTTCCGGAAAATTGCCTCTATTTTAGCAGTATTCAAGAATTCTGATGAAAGAACTAACCTGCTCAATTATCGCCTCATCAATCTCCTGCTACTCTTCACCAAAATTTTTGAGTTATTAATCAATCAAGCAATAGTTTGCCAACTTATAAACGCTAAGCTTCTTTCTCACCAACAGTATGAATTTAGGAGAGCCCATTCTACTGCAGATATTTTAACTGTCATCTCTGAAAGCATATCTCATTTACTGGATACGATACAAGAAGCTAGAGTTGTAGCCCTTGATATATCCAAAGCCTTTGCCGACGTCTGGCATGAAGGGCTTCTCATAAAAATTAAATCCTGTTGTATTTCTGAAAGAATACTCAACATAATCGGATCCTTCTTAGACAAAAGAAAATTTAAGTTGCCTACCATAGCCATACATCCAAACAACATGATATTAATGCAGAGGTCGATCCTTGAACCTTTATTATTTCTGATATTCATAAATGAACTCTCTGATAAAATTGTGTCTGAGATGGGTATATTTTCTGATAACACGATGCTCTATAATAGATATGAGTGAAACACGAATGTACACATATCCAAGGTAAGAATCCTAAAAACGACTTTCGCTCGGTAATGAAATGGGACCATAAGTGTACAGTAACATTTAATGCTACTAAGACTAAACTACTTTCCTTTAACGGGCTGCCAAGTGCTGCCTAGTCATAAAATATGCTTAAATGTGATATTTTAATTCATGCAGATTTCGTATTTATTATTATAGAGCCAATTCTCTATTGATTATACCCAATATATAGTAGTGATTTCAAAATGAAAAAGAAAAAAGGAAAAAAATGACTTAGGGTCCATCAACTAGAATCGAAACCAAAATATATACCCTTCTATCTTTAATCATTATGGGTTGAGTTATCATCAGACGAATAAGAAATAGTTTAAAATGAACCGGCTTTAACATATAAATGTATATTTGTGCATGCGTACAAGATCGCTTTAAGTCGACTTGGGCCTGCCAAATTCCATTTTTTTTTTCAATTTTGACCCCTTAGCAGTTATTTTTACTAGCTTAACAACGGTCCACAA
>NC_136509.1:13882130-13937130 GCF_053919585.1 Euprymna scolopes | reverse complement strand
ATCGTTAACAACTTGACCATTGCCACAAGCAAAGTGGTTTTTTCAGAATTTTATGTGGTCGTTGAATCAATCAGAATTCTTTGCTATTTGAAAGGTTCAAACTTTGTTTGATATTGCTTCATTTACGAAACGGCTGTAGAAAATTGAGAATAAACCATTTTGATTTATATGATTATTTTTGCCTTGTTGGAACAGAAATCTCTCTCTCTCTCTCTCTCTCTCTCTCTCTCTCTCTCTCTCTCTCTCTCTCTCTCTCTCTCTCTCTCTCTCTCATTATAGTTACAAGTTGCCGAAAAACGCATGGGCTATTGGGGAATGATGTTCAAAAATAAATTCAACGAAGTTGATTAATGAGATAGAAATGGAAAAAACAGGAAAATTAAAAAAATTATAAAGCTAGCCTGAAATTAAAAGAAAATGTTTCCTCCTACTACGAAGCGAGAAAAGTATCAGTGCATTTATTACCGTTGGTAATAGCTAAGTTGCGACAGTTAATAAAAGAAGACTTATTAGAACCAGCCCCTTCAGAAGGAAGTAAATGGGCATCACCCATTGAGGTATTAAAAAAAAGACAGTGATTTGAGAATTTGTGGAGATTATAAAATAGGGGTGAACCATAAAGTTTGCACCGACTCGTACCCTATTCCGAATGTGGAAGTAGCTTTACATAAACTTGCTGGAATTAATGAAATTATTTTCGAAGACAGATCTAAAATCAGCTTACCACAATATTCCCATAGATGAAAATTTTAAAGAAGTGACGACGATAAAAATAACTATAGGCCTGTTAAGGTGAAAAAGGATGCCGTATGGCATAAAAACGGCAAGTGCAATTTTTCAAAAAGCTATTGAAAAAGTAATAGGAAATGTTGAAAATACCATCTGTTATCAAGACAATATGTGTGTTGGAGATTTAAATGAAGATGATTTAAAGAAAAAAACTGAAAATATACTGAACCGGCTAAGAGACGCTGGCATGACAGTAAATGCAAAAAAGTGTGTAACCAACAATAATGAAATATCATTTTTTGGGTTACTCAATATTAAAGGAAGAGATTTCTTCAGATGAAGCGCTAATAGAGAAAATTCTAAAAGTGGCTACACCAAAAAATAAAAAAGAGTTGGAGTCTTTCTTGGGTTTGGTAAATTTTTATAGAATATATGTACCAAAATATAACGAGCTGACAGAACCATTTGTGAAGTTAAGAAAAAAAAATGTGGATTTCATTTGGTTAGAACACCAACAGAAAGTCTTTGAAAAGTTAAAACAGATTCTGGCGAAAAAGCCAATAGTACAAATTTTTGACCATAAGAAGGACATAACTCTAACTACTGATGCTAGTGAGCATTCTGTATACTGTATTTTGTCACAAGATGGTCATCCTGTAATGTACTTATCGAGGAGATTAACAACGACTGAACACAATTATTCGAATATAGAAAGGGAGGCACTAGCCATAGTGTGGACAACGGACAGAGCAAGACCGTTCTTGATGGGAAAAAATTCATGTTGAAAAATGATCACAGACCACTGGAATTTATTTTCAAACCAAGAAAAGAACTACCGAAAGTTACAACGTCCAGAATATTACGTTGGGCGATCAGACTGATGGCATTTGACTTTGACATTGAGTATGTTAAAGGGAATACGATACCGCACGTTGATGCCTTATCTAGACTGAGGTTTTATAGAGAGGATAAGGACAAAAACGACGAGGAATTTGAAGACATTCCTGCACCTTGTAGAAACTGATGTAATATCTGTAGATAAAATGGCTACTGAAACTACAAATGACCCAGTGTTAAACAGAATAGTGTTGAGGATAAAAGAGAATCGCTGGGGAAATTCTTCAATGGCTGAAAGACCATTCAAAGAAATAAGACAAACTGGCTATAGAAAACGGGGTAATATGTGATGGAGACTTGGTAGTTCCCCCAGAAACACAGAGGAGACAGGTTATAAAAAGTGTACATGATGGTGTACATTGTGGAGTAGCAGCTACGCAAAGAAGATTAAAATTGGAAACATGTAGGCCGGGGTACTCAAGAGACGTAGAGGACTATGTAAAAAGATGCATAAAATGCACAGAACTCAGGAATTTCAAGCAAAAGAAAATACATGTGTGGCCCCAAGAAGCAGAACCGTGGAGCAGAGTACACATGGATCATGCCTGTGTCAATGAGATAGGATTATTATTAATATTAGTAGACGCATATTCAACTTGGCCTGAAGTGGTGAGAGTATCTGATAAAAACAAATATTAACAAATGTTATATAAAATATAATATATAAAGTATAAAACAAATATTAAGAGTAATGTTTTCAAGAAATGGGATACTGAGAACATTGGTGACGGATAACACGCCAGAATTTGCGGATGCTGATTTGCATGAATGGTTAAGAAAAATAGGATGCAGACCTTACAAGACCCCTCCCTACCACCCTCAAAGTAACGGGATAGCGGAAAGGATGGTCCAGACGGTAAAGAAGAGCATAAAAGCATGCGTGCAACAGAAGGAGAAAATCGATGCTTTCCTACCAAGATTATTACTAAGTTATGGAACAATTCCGCATGAAGGCAGGCCAGAAAGTCCATCTGCCTTAATGGGCAGACAATTAAGGTCCCCTTTGACTATGTCATATGCTACAAATGAAAAGATGTGGTACAAAAGAAATAGGAATGCGGAAGCCGAGACAGCAGAATTTATTATGCAGAAAGGACATAATACTGCAATATTGAATAAAGAAAATGGGAACAATGTTCTAGTTCATGCTGACCAAATAAGATCCCAAGGAGAACAATCGGATGAGGAAATGCCTTCAGAGCGGCTCATTATTGATGTAACAGAATAGTTACTGCAGAATGAAACTGCAGAGGAAGAAGTAGAGAGAGACGAGGTAGAAGAGGAAGAAGTAGAATGGAACAAGGCAGAAGAGGAAGATCAGAATATGCAGGAGGAACACTGCGATTATAGGGAAAGACGTGATAGATCCAGATCTCCAAGGAAAAGGAGAAAGATAAAGGAAGATGTTCGGAGGGGGGGGGGACACAAGAAGAAGTACAAGAAGTACTCGCCGCATAAAGCCTCTCCGTTATAGAGAGATGTAGTGATATGCAAATTAAGTATAATTTGCATATGAGCGGATAGCTCATATTTATAAATCGACACCAACTAGAACAGGTGGGGTTGTTGAACGCTTGCTTAGCGTTATACACGACATATCAGTGAACATGTTTCAGTTGATTGTGCACCTTCGTCACCTCACTATTTTTAACGTTTAATCAGGTTATATTTGAGCCTCACGATCTCTTTTTTTTTATTAAATTGTTAGGTGGAAGCACAGAATAGTTATCAAACACCCTTCCCTCCCCATGTTAAGAATGGCTTTCAAAATAATAACGTTATTATTTCAGCAGGGGGAGGGGGACAGAAGAGCACAAGTACCAATGTATTTGTTTATTATTTAAGCACTGTGTCAAAAGAGCACAAATACTCATGTTTATTTTTCATGCCAGGTTTTTATTTGAGGGGCGGGGTCAATATTGCTGGGTCGGTTTACATTTCTAAACGATGGTGTTTGTGCACTTTTGCTACCTCGCTAGTTTTAAATATTTTATTCAAGTTAAATTCAAGCTTAACGATATCTTTTTTTTTTTAGTTATGAAATTGTTAGGTGGAAGCACAGAATAGTTATCAAACACTGCCCCCTCTTTGAGGGGGGGGGGATATTGCCGTGTCGGTAGTTCGAACATGTTTACATTTCTAAGCCATGGTGCTTATGCACTTTTGCCACCTTGCTGTTTTTCAATATTTCACTATATCTTCTTTTTATTAAATTGTTAGGTGGAAGCACAGAATAGTTACCAAACACTCTCCCTTCCTCATGTTAAGAATGGCTTTCAAAATAATAGGTTATCATTTCAGCATGGTGGCAAAATAGCACAAGTACCCATGTTTTTTTTTTCATGGCAGGTTTTCATTTGAAGGGTTGGGAGCGATACTGCCGTGTCGGTAGGTCGATCATGGGTAAATGTCGATATCAAAATACCCTGGCCAAATCGCTGCTAAAAAAATGGTCTGTGTCTATCAAACTTAAACATCGAATTGGAAACTCGAAAACAAAATGAAACGAACTTTATTTTTATTATTACCAGAAAAGATGTATTTCGCGATTATTATTTTAGTAAGAGCAAATTACTAATTCATTATCTTTCTTACTAAAATGTAATAACATTAATAATTCTTTTATTTTTCTATGCGTACTTGAATAAAATTCACAGAAAATGTAAGAAATAAATAACACGATACTGTTGGTCCAATAACGCAACAAATAAGTAATAAACAAGAATTATGTGATCTTGGCCCGAAAACCAAAAAAATGAAAAGCTCACAAAGCTTTCAATCTTTTAATTAAATGAGAATTTGCTAAGAATTTTAAAGCCGTGAATTTTTATTCGACAGTTTAAAGGCTTTACCTTTTTTTTTTTTTTTTTTTTACATGGTAGTCACCACTTATCAAGGCTCGGAAGCTACTCGAGGATAAGGGTTATTGCGTGTACATTAAACAATGGGATAGTATCGTAGTAATCGTTAGTATTGGAGATTTGATAAAGTGTCTTACTTAAGGGGGCGGTTCATCAGGAATTTGTTTATGTTGGACTTGAAGACATCCAAGTTGTAATCAGGTGGGAAACAGGCAAGCGGAACAGAGTTCCACAGGCGTGCACTTCTAAGAAAGAAGCTTTGTTCATGGAATCTACGTTTTGATTTAGGCACAGATAAAGAGTGGGGAAAATTATTGACAGTGGTTTCAGCTAGACGGGTGTTTATTGTGAAAGATTGGCGAGGGGGGGACCAGAGATTGGAGCTCAGACGAGCACTTGCCATGGAAATAATGATAAAACAAAGAAAGGCTTGCAACGTCTCTTTTGTAGAAGAGAGGTTGCAGAGAAGAGAAAAGGAGAAAAGGAGATCCCCCACTAAGCCACAAAGTCTATTTTGTCCTCTGTCAAGGCAGGATAGGCTGTTTTTAGAATTTTTTGGATGGTATGAATCGATCTATGCCTACAATTAATCATTCGGTCAGGTCTGATACTATAGAGGACACATCCTTTTTAAATATGGAATGCAGAGGTAGATCAGATATAAATGTACGGAAGCTATCCCAGTCAGCCATAGAGTATCGATATAAAGTATGGTGGAGAGGTACGTCTGAAGACTTATTGCATTTCATTTTTATCTTAACTGATACAACGGAGTGGTTGGAAGATCCCAGAGGAGATAGAACGGAACATGAACATAGCTCAGGGGAAGTTGTGAGAAAAAGGTTTAGAAGGCTTGCATACTGACCGGTAGTATCGGGCACACGGGTGGGTTCGTGAACAATCTGAGTGAGGTCATAGGCAAAATCATGACAGAACCTCCCCTCGTCATCTGTCTTGGTTGAGTGGGTCAGCCATTCCACATTATGCACATTGAAGTATTTCGTTTATTTTTTGTAAACAAAGCAATTTTGTTTGTTGATAGAACATGCAGCACTCATAATTCCCAAATAGTCACTCATCTGGTACTAGCCAGACTCAATATTGCTTAACTTCGGTAATCTGACATGGGAACCAGTGTGTCAACGCGATTATATATATATATATATATATATATATATATATATATATGCATATGTATATATATATGTAATTATACTGAGTTCGTGAAATTCAGTAAATTTTCATATACCAATGAGCTTTACGCCAAAAATAGTTGACTTAAAGAGTAAGCTACAAAATTATCAAATTTTATAATTGAGCATTAATATACTGTGTAAGCAAAAACAAGACTTCAAAACAAGGTGTTGGTGGCAACAAAAAGTGTATTTCAATTTATGTTACAATTGTTTCCATGTCCAGTTCGACAATTTCAAGCATTATGTTGTTTGAAAATTTTCAAAACCAGAATTTCTTCAAACTTTATTAATAAGCACACTTTTGGCAATGGAGCATTTTTTGAAGAGAAGGAAGGAAGGGGAAATCCCTAGCTAGAAAGGCATGTGAGAAACATCTACCTTTGTTGTGGTTACGGAAAATCCCGTTTAAATATTAATATATCGCCTAATTTTCGTATCCTTATTTAAGAGCAGAGTCATGACAAGTTGCTACAGAGAGCCCTAAGCCATTTAAAAAAGTTTTTTTAATATATATCCCCTTCGTTGGGTTCCTAAATTAGATCTTATTTCTTTGTTACCCAATACTTAATTTTTAAAATTTTTGTTTCGATATTATGGCCGTAACAGCCTTGCAAAAATGTTACGGTTAGTTTTAGTTTCGTATTAGTGGCAGGTAATGTTTATAGATTATCGTTATATTTTTGCTTGGATTTAAGACCCTTTTAGTTTCAAAGTTTAATTGAATATAAGAGTAAATAAAATGGGTGTATTAAAGATATATATAAAAATCCTTGTATAATATTACGGGTGAAGTATTCTAATCTATTTAATGTTTTAAGATTCATTGTTATTCTACTTGAAAAATCTTTTCATATTGTTAAGTAGGATAAAATGAAGGGAGATAATCCAATTATATTGTTAAGTATTATTAGTTAATTTTGTTTGAAATCTGGTCGGTTTGTATCCTATAATGGTCAAAGGGAGAGAAAGAGGGGGAGAGAAAGAAGGGGAGAGAAAGAAGGGGAGAGAAAGAAAAGAGGAAAAACTGGAGAGGGGTAATTTCAAGTGTTTAGATTCAAAATTGGGGTGGAGTTTAGTAGAGTCTGCAAAGGTCAACTCTTTCAACTTTGACCTTTTGGCAGCCAAATTTTCGGCCAAAAATCGATTTAAAAACTTGCCCTTTATCTGGAAACACTGTAAATTTTCAAATATTTAGACCAAAATTGGCTGAGTAATTTAGTAGAGACTGCAGATGTCAAATATTTTTTAACTTTGACCCCAATTTTGACTCCTCAACATTTGTTGTTTTGGGCTCAAATCAAATGAAAAAGTTTAATCCATGTCAAAGTAACCTCCATCTAAAATTTTAAGTGTTTAGACCCAAAATTGATGGAGGAGTTTGGTAGAGTTTTGAAAGGTCAAATCGGGGTAATATCATACACCAAAAATCAAATAAATAAATCAAGTATTTATATTTTTCCAAACAAAACCATTTTTAAGCGAATTTAAGATTTTCCAATACCCCCCCCCCACACACACACCTCATGTCAGGAATGGCTTCTAAAAATTTTACTTTGGAGTTATCTCCTTTGTTCCTTCAGCCTGTTTTCAAGATGGCGTCGCAAGATCGTCACTCATAGTTTAGCCATAAAATTTGATTTTCTTATTTAAAAATAAAACTATTTGATCAATTAATGTAATTTTTGGTGTACAATATTTTCTTTGCCTCATGGATACATACATTATGCAGGTTTTTCTTTATTTTTATGGGGATATTCGACAAGGACAAACATCAAGAATTTGTATAATTTATTAACTATAACAACATGGTGTTGCCCAGAAGCCATTTTACTTTCATCTTTTTTCTGATCATGTTTGATTTTTAAATAGGAATTTTGTAAATTCAATTTAAGTTCCAACCTCTGTCCCATCACTATAATGTTGCATCCATGTGCCTGTTCGACAAGTACTTTAATAGAATGTGCTTTGATGAACTCATTGCACTTGTAACTCCTCAAAGTACATACTCTCAATTTACACAATAAGCCACAAAATCCCACCCTGTTGAAATATTTTTGATATATAATGGGAGTATACTCCCTCAGAGTTGGGAGATTCTATTTACAAACGCTGCTGATAGGAACTGACGAATCAAATTAATTCATGTTCTGCTATCAACCAATCCGAAACCAGAATTGCCCCATAAAAATTAAATCTCTCTTAGCACTCCAGCACATAATTTTTTTTGTGAACATGAGAAGGATGTTTTGCTCTTTGGTTGCAAAATTATAAAGTCCAGAACCTGTACAGAACAGCTGCCCACCGAGAATCCTTCATCTCCAGGACTTGTATAGAACAACTAACCATTGGAAACGCTTCTGAAATTAAACACGGTTTCCAATTCAAGAAATCCCTTCAATGTTGAAGTCTCTAGACACTGGAAAGCCTTCTACTCTAATAGTTTCTTCCCTCAGACCGTTAGATTTTTTAATTCCCTCCTTGTTTCCTGCTTCCTGTACTGACATGCAGAAGTTTAAATGTAATGTAAACAGATATCTTGCTGCTCAACTCCCTACAGTCCCCTTGTTGTGTATTGCTTATCTAATGGTGTATTTAACCGACTATTTTCCTCAGATCCCTTAATCTCTATTTACTTGATGACCTGTGACTCGTCTAGTGGTCGTGGGTGTGTGCATGTGTGTGTCAAACATATAATATGACGACATACCTGTCTGCTGCTGGCCGCTTCTGTCTTTTGGCCGCTACCTGAGGGATTCACCAATGTCTTGGGGAGCTGGATTCTGCTATAACAAGCAAGCATGCAAGACACACAAGACGATGTATGTTTTTATAAATCGGTTTATTTCACTTCCAGGCATTACTTCTCTGCAGTATGGCCAAACTCAACTAAACTTACTCAAACCGGAACACCTGGCATGTCACGTCCGGTCTCCGCTTGCATAGTTCCGGTGCAATTCACCAGCCAACCAGTTTGATACATGTCACAACATGACTCTTTGACTCTTTCTGCACTTGCATGCTCGTTCGGCTTATTGTTTCCCATGATTTAATCTGTGTTGTTTATTCCACTAGATAGATAGATAGATAGATAGATAGATAGATAGACAGATTACAGATAATTGAATGCTTCTACCTGGCGTTGCTCAGCTATTACCTAACACCTTGCCAGACATGATTCCTTTTACATCCAAGTGGCAATATGCCTTGTTTTTGTTGTGAAAAAGAGTTTTTAAAAAATACTAGTGGGGGTACCCGGCGTTACCCGGGGTGTTTGAAGGTGTGTGTTGAGAGAAAAAAAAGTGTTAATAGGTGGGTTTGAACCCATGACATGAAGGCGGAAAAGAAAGTGAAAGAAAACCTGATATCTTACCACTACGCTATGACGCCACAGGAAGTGAAAAGCATTCAAATTTATCGATGTCAATCACAAAATTGTCAACTCAATCATGATTAAGTTAAGAATCATAGGAGTCGACACAGAAATGAAAGTGGCTTATCCTGCCTTGACAGAGTTCAAAATAGACTTCGTAGCCTAATGGGGGAGGCCTTTTCTCTTCCCTTCAACCTCTTTCTCACAGAAGTTGCGAACTTGTCTCTGCTTTATCATTACTTTCATGGCAGGTGCTCATCTGAGCTCCAATCTATGGTCCCGCCTGGCCTGACTTTCATGAAAAACACTCGTCTAGCTGAAACCACTATCAATAATTTTCTCCACTCTTTATCTGTGCCTAAACCTAAACTTAGATTCTATGAACAAAGCTTATCTTTTAGAACCACACGACTGTGGAACTCTGTTCCATTTTCCTGCTTTCCAATATGGTTGTCTTCAAGTCCAATGTGACCAAATTCTTGATGAGACATCCTCTTATGTAATTCAATTTACCAAATTTCCACTACTAACGATTACTACGACATGTTTCCTTTGACCACTGTACACTCATTAACCCTTATCCTCGAGTGGCTTTCGGGCCTTGATAAGTTGTGACTCAATTATAAAAAATAAATGTCTGGCATTCAATATTCAGATTTAATGAAATGATAATAAAATTGAAAAAAAAAATACAAACGGCAGATTTATTGTTACCTCCAGTTGATCGACCAGCTGGATTTCGTACATCAACAATTTATCCCGTATTTCATCCACCTTTGTATTATATTCGCTCACTTTTGTGTCGAAGATATTTTCATCCGTGATTTCGTTCAGTTCTTCGGTAACCTGTAAGAATAACAGATGAAAGACAAAAGGTTTAACCAAATTAGAGTTTACTGCATTAAAACGTACATATTCAGTGTAAAGGCATTCATAATAGAAACCTGTAGTTGTTAGAATTGAAAATGACTGTTTTAGTCAGCAGGGAAGTAGTGCCGTGGTAATGTGTTCAACAGACGGGAAGTTCTAAGAAAGAAACTCCACTTATTGGTTTTCGGTGTATCAACAAATAAAGGAAAGTACTTTGCAGCGGTGGTATCCAGAGGAGTTCTTGCTGTGAATGGTTTATAGGAAAGAACCAGAGAACTCGGTCAAGCACCTCCAATAAAAATGTTGATAGAGCAGAGAAATACCAGCAATGTTTCTCCTGTGGGAAAAGATGAAGTAGGGAAGAGAAAACATCATTTCCCACTAGATTGTAAAATCGATTTTGTACTTGATCAAGGCAACATAGTGCCACTTCCCTTTATGTATACAGACTTCATTAAACCTAACACAGGAGTTTACAGCAATTCTGGTGAAATCAAAGTATTTGTTTTGACCATTCTCAGAGGATGATTGTTCTTGTTTTGTCAGCCATGATCTGGAAGAAATGTTAATTTCTATGTTAATATTAGTTATTATCGTTTTTAATAAAGATGAAGTGACACAAAATCATTACAAAGCCATTGTCCATCAACCCATGCACAGAATATTGCTGCCACATCTGGGCTGGTGCATCAATCACTAGTCTCTCGCTCTTAGACAGGTTCCAAAAAAAAAAGAACCAGAACTCTAATGATTTAACGATTCATGCAAGTGCAGTCGTGAAACGATTGACAAACAGAAAAAAATTCAAAGACCAATTTTACAATTTTGATCCTTTACCAGCCTTTTTTTCCAGATGAAAACTGATTAAAAAGTTTTCCACATATCTGAATACTCTATATACCAAATTTCAAATCTGTAAATCAAAAATTCGTTGACTATATAGGTTGAGAAGTGTCCTCACGCACACACACACACATTTTCACTTATATATATGTGTGTGTGTGTGTGTGTGTGTGTGTGTAACCCAACCCCTAAGAGGGGAGCAGAATGGCAATATTAAAAGGGTGAAATTAGCACTGGATTGAGACTTTTTTTATAGGGGCTATCCCCGGACAGCAGCAGGTAACCTGATATAAATTATATATCAAATACAGAAACGACTTCAAGTCGATAATGACGCATAGTTTGCTTAGCCCATGTGTAAAATTGGAGAAAACAAAACTGGAGATGTTGTGTCTTCATCTGTTACCCGAGGTCAGCGCATTGACCTTTATTGTTATGGGAAAATCATCATTCACACAATTCTGTGAAAAAGATCCCTAATTATTATGCAAGGGGTTGGTTGGCTAATTAACCAACTGGAGAAGGCCCCATTCAGGGATGAAGCAAGATGATTGGTTGAGAGGGGGATCGAACAAACTCCAAACCCATGTCGTCCACGACTATTAAAGCCATTGCACCCATAAGTTTTTCAGTTTGGAGCTAAGATTTTTGAAATCCACTCGAGAGAAAAGTCGCCCACCTCTCTGCTTTGCCTCTCACCCGCCGCCACCTGTCAACTGAAGAAAACTTAGAATCCGAGAGACACTTGAAACAAATTATCAAATCTAGTAAAAAGAAAGTGTATATTTTTTCTTCGGGCTGAATAATTAATATAAAAAAACGAAGATGGCAATCTGTTGAGTTACTGTTTTTCAGCGTACGACCGACCTGCAGATCGAACAGCATATCAACCCTTGACTCAAGGAGAACTGAGAAACATCTGACCACAATTGAAGACTGACCGGGTGTGACCAGAGGAGAAATCAGGTTGGGTCCTGCTATATGAAAAGATCATATATATATATATATATATATATATATATATATATATATATATATATATATAGGGAGGAACGATAAAATTGTCACTGTAAAAAAGACATGATTCCATTTCTGTTTGATGAAAATCGGTTCTTTTTTTGTTTGTTTTGCAGACCATCTACTAGTTGGCCAGTTCTGTACAAATCCCAAGAGCAATAGGAGCCTTCTACAATGTCTGAAAGTGACACCATATTCAATGAACGAGATCAGAGATGCGCCACTGTACAACTCATGCTCTCTACCGATCCAAGTTATGACAACAGGACCATTGCCAGCTCCCTCAAAATGCATCGCTGGATTGCCACGAATAACAGGCTGATGAAAACAAAGTTTCCATCCACAGTTATGGTCTTTGGTGTGGTTTCAAGTGAGGGCCACATTATGCCACCTCACATCTTTGAAGTCGGCTTAAAAGTCAACACCAAAGTGTACCTTGATGTTTTTTTGTTTTTTTTTTTACACAGTGATCACCACTTATCAAGGCCCGGAAGCCACTCAGGGATAAGGGTTATTGCAAGTACATCACGTTAGTGAGGAGATTTTATGAAGTGTTTAATTAGGGGGGCGGTTCATTAGGAATTTGTTAACATTAGACTTGAAGACATCCAAGTTGTAGTCCGGAGGGAAGCTGGCAGACGGAACAGAGTTCCACAGGCGTGCAGTTCAAAGAAAGAAGCTTTGCTCATGAAATCCGCGTTTTGATTTAGGCACAGATATAGAGTGGGGGAAATTTTTCACAGTGGATTCAGCTAGACGGGTGTTTTTCGTGAAAGTTTGGCGAGGGGGGACCAGAGATTGGAGTTCAGACGAGCACCTGCCATGAAAATAACGATAAAACAAGGATAGGCTCGCAACGTCTCTTCTGTGGGAGAGGGGTTGCAGGGTAGAGAAAAGGGCATCCCCCACTAAACCACGAAGTCTATTTTGTACTCTGTCAAGGCATGATAGGCTGTTTTTGGCAGCTCCTGCCCAGATATGGCAACAGTATTCCATCCTTGGCCGTACTTGGCTTTTATATAGATAGAGAATTGCATCAGTAGTGAGATATCTTCTGGAGCGGTAGAAGGATCCCACCATCTTTCCTGCGACCTTGGCAACAGACTTGATGTACGTGTTCCATTTCAGATCAGGAGTAAAGGTCAAACCCAGAAGCTTGTCAAAACACGGGGCCTCACCCAGACGAGAGCCATCCATTTCAATTGATGCCAGCTGGGGATCAGAGCGTTGATGATGTAAGGATAGGAGTTTGGTTTTAGATGCATTAAAGGTAACTAGCCACATCTTCCCCCACTGAACCACGCGCTCGAGATCAGAGGAGAGAGAATCCGAGAGAACTTCGTCATTTACAGCCTTTGATGTGTCGCTGTAGATGGTCGTGTCATCAGCATAGATGTCAACGAATGATTTAAGTATGTGTTTAGGGAGGTCATTGATGTAGATCAGGAAGAGAGTTGGGCCCAGGATTGACCCCTGAGGGACTCCAGCATTTATATTGCAGGCCTCCGATTTTTGTCCATCTACCACTACTCTTATGAGCCTATCGGGGAGAAATGATTTAATGATTGAGAAAACATTTCCAGTTATACCGTAGCTGGAAATCTTGTGAAGTAGACCCTTATGCCATACTTTGTCAAAGGCCTTTGATATGTCAAGAGCAATTGCCCTAGAAAGGAAGCCTTTGTCAAGAGATTCACTAATCCTGTGGGATATAACCGTCAGCACATCTGCGGTAGATCTTGCAGAGCGGAAACCATATTGTGTGTCACAAAGAAGGTTATTCCTGCTGAGGTGGTTGACTATTTCTCTATTTAATATTGATTCCAGCAACTTACTCATAACACAGAGAAGACTTATTGGTCTGTACTGAGAGGGAGATGACTTATCACCTGAATTCTTAAATACAGGGCAAACTGATGAGGTCTTCCAGGGGGTCGGAAAGCACTTCTCCTTAAGGCAACGCTTAAATAGTTTCGTAAGTATGGGAGCAAGTTCTGGTTGAAGCTTTTTTAACACTATAATTGGGATGCCATCAGAGCCAGTTGCTTTACTGGAATCTATGTGCTGAAGAGTATGGTTATCCCCTGATGCAATCAGGTGGTCACTGGCAAACCCTAGGTGTGGCAGCAGGACTCAGTGCCAGCCCGCAAATCCAAAGAGATTCAGACTTCAGAAGGTGTACTACAACTTTGTACCCTTTTCTCAACCCCCCCTCTTCCCCCGACCTGAACCTGCTGGACAACTTTGTTTGGTCATACGTCGAGAACATCACCAATATGACCTCTCACAATACCAAAGCCAACCTGATGGCCACCATCTGTCAAGTATTTGCCAAGCTCCCATTGGCGCTTGTGATAAAGACATGCTCCCAGTTCCGGAGGTGGTGATTGAGGTTGAAGGCGGCTACATCAAATAGATCTCAGCTCTACTATATAATCAAGTTACCTGAATTGATTTTTCCGATAAAAGTTTTAAAATAAAACTGTAGATTTTTCTTTAGGGCGATACCTTTATCGTTCCACCCTATATATATATATATATATATATATATATATATATATATATATATATATATATATAAAATTTTAGTCATTCAATAAAATTAAAAAATTTATGGTTAAATTTCAAATCAAGGATTTTAACTATTCTATGTAAGACAAAGAATACATTTGAAATATTATAAATCCTTATCCTATAGGATTTCGATGTCTAACATCTCTTCAGAGCAGAAAATATAAGCCAATAGCTATAATGGTTTACACCTTATTTGCTTCAGGAATGACTAAAATTTGATTTATTTGCTCTATCTTGTATATGGAGCAATCTTTATTTAGGTGGGATAGTCCTTATAGAATATTACTGCCAATAATATTTTGTAAGACCTATAATCACAGGTTTCCATACGAGTTGATTGTTAGATAATTTTATTCTGAAGTAAATATATATATATATATATATATATATATATATATATATATATATATATATATATATATATATATAGATAGATAGATAGATAGATAGATAGATATGAATGGAACTTGGATAAAACTCAACCAAAAATATGACATATGATTCATTTAACACAAACACAAAAAAGACAAAAAAATTCATTTAACACAAACACAAAAAAGACAAAAAAAATTGACCAGACTTTTGCAGTTTTGGGAGGATCCGTCCACATGTGTTTCTTTCTTTTTTTTTCTTTTTTTTTTTTTTTTTTTTTCATCTGCGTCAAATTTTTCCTCCAGTTGAGAAATGAATCATATTTTCGACTTTGTAAAATTCCCATCTGAGAATGCGTCAACCAGTCATTTAGAGCAACTTCAAGAAACTTTGAGAGATGGATAAACGACATGTGTGAAATCTTAACGAATCACAAGGGCGTAGGAGATGGGAAGGAAATAAGAGAGGGAGGACAGTAAGGGAAAGAGGAGGAGTAGGAGAGGGAGGGAAGTAGGTTGGGAAGGAAGAGTAAGGGAAGAGGAAGAGCAGGAAAGGAAGGTGAGTAGGAGGTGAAAGAGTAGGAATAGGAGAGAGAGAAAGAGAGAAAGGAATAGAAGAGGGAGTAGGAGGAGGAAAGTCCATCTTCACGTCAGTTAGGATCATTCTTTATGAAACTTTCGTTTTCACTGTTTCCAGCTAAATTTATTTAGTCTTGTTTTACAAAAAAGAATGGTGGTTACCTATAATCAAGGCCAAACGCCACTCAAGGATAAAAGTTAATGAGATGGACTGATTGTCAAGGCCAAGTTCAAATACTTGTAGGGGGGTTTCTACATAGGAAAGATGACCAAGTTGTAATCTGCAGGGAAACAGTCCCTTGGAAATGTGTTTCACAGACAGGAAACCATTATGAAGGAGCTCTGATTACTTAATGGGTCGGCTCAATAAGAATATGAGACGTAAAAACAGACTCAGAGGATGATTAATTATGAACACTATAAGATTTGTGCAGAAGAATCGACTTTGATGGTATCGTCACGTTGAAAAAATGAATTAGAGTTCTTAGGTTATTAGATGTAGGACAGGTCCAGTTACTAGGGGAAGACTAAAGAAAATATGAGAGAAAGTGGAATAAATAAAGACCTGGTCAGAGATAGGATAATTTTGAAGTCAATTTCTTAAAGCCATAATGTAAAACGGGCATAAATCGATGATGATGATGATGATGATGATGATGATGATGATGATGATGATGATGATGATGATGATGATGATGATGAATGGAAAAAAAAAAGAAAGAAAGAAAAAAGTCGGATTTCTGGGTGAGTATGTATTTTGTTAAAATTCAGAAACTACCAAACATACACGTGTACCCTTTTCAGTTGGCCATGACAAGTGCAAAACACTATTATACACCTGTTATCAAAAACTCAGGTTCTTGATTGTCTTCTGATACAAATCACTTGGAAAACAATGATTTGATAATATCGAGAAGGAATGGTGGAAGGGTGCGGGAACAGTGGTAAACCACTGAGGAGATTACATGATAACGTATGTTCCTGAACTTCCAGATGAATCTGTCAGCCAAACAAAGTTGTGAAAGAAAACAATAGCTAAGATAATAGATTGTATTCCCAGTGGCATATAGAGGGGCGGGGGTCAATGGAGAAGTGGCCCTAGGCATCCAAATTAAATGGGTATCCAATCATATTCAAACTATCTCTCTTTCTCATATTTCTCAATACTATGACTTGTACTTGAGTCTTTGGGGTGTACAATGAAGGAGTTGCTCCATCCCTCACAACATCACCATGATATTACAAAACCTCTCTCCGCCACTGACTACTTTGGCTTTCCCAAAATAAGCAAGGTAGGCAGGAACCCGAGAAGGCTTAGTCGTAAACAAAGAGTCTGGACACTGTCGACCAATCCATGTCACCATAATAAGCATAATATAAGTGGAAAAGTTTGGTATTAACTTGTTTGTCATTTGTGCATGTCGGGTTAACATGCTGGTGATTCGCGTCACTCTTGTTCATGTTTCCGGTGATCCTCTTATTTCTGTCCTTTGCTTATATTGTTCTTGACTAGTTTTAAAGACCAAACGTCCTTGGTTCGTTCTCGGTTCTTTGTGTAACACAACGACTGAAATGACTTGATCAGCAGACCCTGATTCAGTGTGTATGGAGGGGAGGGGTGCAGTCGTAGACAAAGGGAAGAAGCAACGAGGGGGAGGGGCACCCAATCATATTCAAACTTTCTCATAATATTTCTTTTGGAGGCATACACTCAAGGTGTTGGCCCAGAGCATCATCAAGGCTTTATCAGTGTGTGCGTGTGTGTGTGTGTGTGAGTGTGTGAGAGAGAGAGAGAGAGAGAGAGAGCAGTTGGGTAGATATTAGGAAGGTCACGGTTGGACGGGTCTGTTCAAAAAGTAACGTGACTAAATAAAGATGTTACACACACTTAAAAAACAAAACAAAACAAATAAACAAAAAAACTCTTCCATTTTCTTATCCACGAATCCGGATAACATCGGATGACCCTGCTACATTTTTTTAATCATTTTTTTTTTTTTTTCATCTATGAGTGAAATAGTGCCAACAGGGACCGACCTCGTACTCTCCTCAACCATGCCACTGAGCTGCTGCCATTACCCAGTTTCACTGGGTTTCCCTACGACCTCCTGTAAAGCTTTAAGAGGTCGATGGTCGGAGGTCGGAGATCATGCACCCTCCCCCCAGCTTCCTTCAATAACAAAAGTAGTCTTTTCAAAAGAAAGCGAATATTTCAGGAGAACGTTGACGTGGTTAATCTCGGTCTTTAAACATCATAGCAATGCAATGCTAGGTAAGCAGGAGCAACAAATAAATTAAAATACACAAAACACTCTTGATAACAATAAAGAAGACCATGTTAAGATCAACTACTGAACGTTTGTATCACATGACTGCCCATCTAGACACACAAAACAGAGTTTTTTAAATTCTAATCGTCAGCCCGGAGGGAGGGGGGGCATTCATTTAAATAATCACCTGCGCGTCTCTCTACAACTGGTCGCCTATTCATTTATTCAACCGACAACAAGAGAAAAACATCTCCTTGGGTGAATGATAATAAGGGAGGATGTGAGGAACTGGGGGAGGGAGGTTTACTCATCCAACAGCCCGCTAAACAGGCCGACACACACCTTTTTATCTGGCAGACAAGAATGCCAGTGAATGAGTGTCTATGTTATTGTGTGCAATCAAACACCTAATCACGTGAGGTTCTTTTTAGGGCTAAAAACTTGTTGAATATGCAAATGAGATAATAGTGAGTTTCCCCTTGGCCAGAAGTCTCAAGACCGATAGTTTGACCAGATATTCTTAGCATAAAACGCGATTTAAAAGAATATGCCCCAATTAAAAAGAAATACAGATTTTTATAAATGAATTTCTTAAATATATATCTATATTATATTTCTCTTAGTCTGTCTGTCTGTCTGTTTGCTGTTCCACTTTTTCTCAGAAACTACTGAACCGATCTGGCCGAAATTTTGTACAGACCTTTGATGCATATTTAGAAATTAATAGGAATTAGTATTAAATACAAAAAGTGAGCACAAATTAACCATTAATTTGGCATAAAACACTCATTCTAAGTCAGCAGACTATAACTTCTTGCCATTTTTTAAATATATATATGTGTGTGTGTGTGTGTGTGTGTGTGTGTGTGTGTGTGTGTGTGTGTGTGTGTGTATGTGTGTGAGTAGAAAACGTTAAGATATTGTAGAATTGAGATTACAATATTTTATTCAAGGCAAGGAATACAAAATAAAAGTGACAGGTTCCTTATTCCATGGAGTTTCAAAGATAAGCTCTTCTCCTCAGTGAAACAAATGTTAGCAAAAGGTGCGTATAGATAAATATCTATTTTTGCTGGTTAGCTCAATTTCTTGAAAACAGTTGAGAAAAACGTTTTTGAAAGAAAATAAAAGCTTATAGGAATATATATATATATATATATATATATATATATATATATATATATATATATATATATATATCAACTAGGTGGTTGTAGATTCGATTCCTGGCTAAGGGTGAGTGCTAGTCTAGTTGCACTGTGGAGCTGTGATATAACAAAACAGTCTGGCTGTTTGTGTTCTCGTTCGGCTATGTAATCTTGGCAATCGCCGAGGACACAAGTACTTGTTTACAAGCATAAAAAGAATAAAGAAAACTCAACTTTATACATCGTATATAAATCAATTAGTTAAGTCTGAATGTGCATGTCAAAAGGTCATAAAGGTCATAAATGACCTGAAATATTCTTTTATTGTTAAGAAGGAAGAAAAACAAGACACTTGATATAGTCAAGGAGTCGTGATATGACTTCCATTTTTATTTTTAGGAAGGGGTTGTATATCTTAAACTCTGTTGATTAGAGAGTTCTCTGAGGGGAGGTAACGATTACATACTATCACATATTCTTTCTTTGAATGATTAGAGGAAAAGATAAGGAAAGGAAAATTTTTATGAAACGAGACAAAATAAAAAGTCAATTAGTGACTGTCCCATCTCTAAATCTTTGAGAGGTCTAATGACACTTCCAAACCTAGTGGTTTGAACTGTTGTAAGGTTGTTGTAGGTGTCCGTGTCTGGTACTCCATGGTGTGTTGCTTTTGTGTGCTGTTTGTCTATATTGGACGAACAGTCTTTAGTAGGCTCCTCGAGGAATTTCAGTTGAGTGTACCTCTGGACGTGATGCGATTCCGGAAGTGTTTACCCTAAGATGCTGTCAATTTCAATGAAGAGTTTTTCTGGAAGGGGTACCATGTACGACCTTGGTTCTCTGCTCATTTGTGTAACAAGTGCAGGTAACCACTCCCCTATTTCTTTATTTAAAACACGTACAGGTTGCCCTTTGTGCAGTCTAGGTAGATTTTTGTATGTTTATCATGGTGTATCTTGTGATTTTCTTGCCTCTGATACAGCTGTGTCATTATCTTCTTGTTGGTGTTTTGGTTGGTGCAGATGACTGGGATGTTCCCAACTAGCTTCCTTTGATATAGAAGTTCACCTGATGATGGAATGCTATGATCTAAAGGAGTCGAGTGCAGACATAGTAATACCATGTCCAAGTCACGACCACTTGAAGCAGCATTTTTGAATGCAGATTTCACTGCCTGAACACAATGTTCCACAAAACCATTTGAATGAGGATATGTGATGTTCAAAGCCTTATTCTTTTGCGAATTGCTTGAAATGGATAGAGCTGAAGTGTGGACCATTGCTACTTACTCTTCTCTATAGAATCTCTTGTTCTCCAAATATTTGCTTTGTCAGTTTGATAACTTCATGACTAGAGAACTCCTTTAACAATTTCACAAGTTCGAACTTGAAATAATAGTCCACAATGAGCATAAAGTTAAGACTTTCAATGTGAAATAAGTCAGTGGCCACTATCTGCCATGGTCTTAATGGAATCTCGTGGGACATCAGGGGTTCAGTACTCTGCGCTTTTTGGTGCTGCTGGCATATAGACATTGTTGTACTATGTTGTCTATGTTGTCTATGTCCTCATAAATGTTGTGCCAAAAAAACACTTTTTGCCCGGAGTTTACATTTCTCCATCCCTTGGTGTCCATAATGTATTTTTTGCAATACCTCTTGTCGCATTAATCTGGGTATTATTATTGTGTTTGATTTCAATAATATGCCATTTTCAATGAATAGTTCGTCTCGATAGGGCCAATAAGGTCTCATATATTTGTCCACTTCTCTTAGAATAATGTCCCTTAATTCACATAGTATGGCATTCTCATTTGTTACTTGGTGTAACTGAGCTAGTTTGTGGGTTGAAAATTGAACAAAATTCACCCTCAGGTCAAAGTCAATGGCTTCTTTAGCTTTTTTATTTGGCAGCCATGAGAATTCATCCACTAATGTCATATCTTTTCCAGGGCGATATACAATTGTCATATCATACCCTTTCAAACATGCATTAGAGGCAAGGTGGAGCTGCTGCCAAATTTTTAAAGTTGATCATTTCCGGAGGCTTATGATCACTTTCCACCTGGAATGCACTTCTATAGATGTAAGTCCGGATCGTTCACAGCCAAAAACAATTGCAAGGGAGTCCCGCTCTATGTTGGCATAGCATTGTTCAGTCTCTGTTAAAGATTTGGATGCAAAGCTTGAAGGAGAGCGGCACCAAGTCTTCTACTTGATGCATCGACTTGGATGACAGTTTGCTTTGCGGCATGACAGAAGCATATCTTTGCAAATGAGATCCTTGACTTGCTGGAGGAATCTCTGGTGATTTTCTGTCCACTGGTACTCCATTTCTTTTTTAGGAGATCTCTTAAAGGTGCTCTGAGATTTGACAGGTGTGGAATGAAAGGTGCCATGTACACGATGATTCCCAACACGCTCTGCATGTCGGTGGTGTTTAATGAACTATGTAACATTTTTATTTCTGTTATTTTGCTGGGATCAGAATGCATACCATTTTGATCGCAGATTGCACCAAAAAGTCGAATCTGTTTCTAATTGATTGCATACTTTTCACAGTTGAAACAAAGTCCTTCCTTCCATGCAATCCTCATTAAATTGTGTAGGTTCTTGTCATGCCTTTCTTGGGTTCCTTCAAAAACAATGACATCATCGATCAGCTCTAGAGTGCCAGGGCACTTCTCCAAGATCATGTCCATCTTCTGGATAAACACATCTTGAGACATCACCAGACCAAAAGGCATCCGTTAGAATCTTTCAAAAGGGGAGTTGAAGGTAGTCAACAGTTGTAAGACTGCATCGAGTTTGACGGACCAATAACGATTTTTGGCATCCAATTTAGAAAAATATTTGGCACCAGAGATTTTATGTGTAAGTTCTTCCATTGTAGGGTCTTGTAATGACATCTCATGATGACCTTGTTTAAATCTTTCGGATCTAAACAGGTGGAATTTTCCATTGCATTTACGCACATAAACTAAGCTGCTGACCCATTCTGTAGTAGACTAGGTTACTCTTTGTATGACACCTTGTTTTACCATATTCTCCAAGTCAGTCGATTTCTTCCGTCATATGCATGTGACATTTTCTCTGTGAATGTATAACAGGGTGGTTGGCTGGTTTCAGGAAAATATATTTACCCTCAAAATTACCGATACTGTCAAAATTGTCTGGGTACATATTTATCAGATTCTGTGTTGATCTTATTGAAACTGGGGTTTTCTGGATTGCACAATGGAGAGTTACCAGTTTAAGGTCTCTGGTCGAAGGGAGTCCTATGATAGTAGGCCCTTCTGTTGTCACAACAAAGAACTTGAGTGTCTTCCATTTCCCTTTGTTCGGGCTGCGTCATATTAGAACCATTATAAGCTCTTACAACAGGTGGTTCATCTTTTGTTCCACCAAGGAATGGCTGTCCCGCTGCACTTATCAGGTGTAGGAACATCTTCCGAAAGGTACCTATATATATATATATATATATATATATATATATATATATATATATATATATATATATATATTACAATAAAAAATGTGAGCATAAAAAGTAATATGGTTAAGCTTAAACATGGAAAAGTAAAGAACTAATTGTTAAAACTGGAAAAGAAAAAGACAAGATATTATAGTAAAAAATATAATAAATTTATAACTTAAATTATTGCAGCATTAAGAATTGATTATATAATGTTATAAATTGAATTTAAACAAAATTTTAATGCTGCAATATTAAGAGAACTTTGAATCAATTCTCTCCATAAGTAAAGCCTTAGACACTCTCAGTGAACGTCTCCTTATGTCTTTTCTGCATAAAAAAAAATGTTTTATTTGTCTAGCATCATTGATGATGGATCACGGCCAGAGTAGACCAGAGCTGATGAGGAAAATGAAGCAACCACTAGACAGAATGGCGACGCCAAAGATAAACAGTGATGATAAAAGACGCACGCATAAGAACTTTGATTTATTTAAAGACAACGTTAGAGTAAAATGCGAACGGTTTCCTTACCTTGTCTTTGTGGATGATAAAGTCACTAATTTCTTCGACGGCCGCATTTTTATTTTCTTGCTTTGCCTCTTCGACACATTCCCAGAATGTATTCACTTCATCCATGATATTTTGGTGTTCCTCGATGCCATAGTCAAAAACTTGCTGACACAAGTCCATCAGTTTTTCCTTAAAGGTTCAGCAAAAGTTAAGGATCAATTTTTGCCAAGATAAACAAAAACTATAGAAGTTCCATGATTATTCAAAGAAAATACATTGCAATTCTATGAGTGATTTGATCATACTTTAACATGTATCTTTTTAGTATTGCTAAGCATCAATGTTCGTTTCAACTAGCAGGGACATGCAGGGGTGGGTAGCGGTGCCTAAGTTCCTGCTCCTTTCACTCCTGTTTTAAAAGTGCCCTTTTCAGAGGAATGTGTTATAGGCCTGTACCCCACCGAGACACTTTTTTTTTTTTTACTTGCGCACCTGCCTTGAAAAAGTTCTCTGCTCGTCACTGTTCACTAGTGTTGGGACGATTAATCGGAATCGCAATCAAGAACCAGAAAAATCTGAACTTTTCAGAGTATCAGAATTGATATTGGAATCAGAATGAGAAAAATTGGTGCCTGTTTTCCAATGTCAAAACAATTCCTTCAATTATTTTTTTTTATTTGATCTTGGTTTAAGAAAAATCTTTCACTGTTGGTAATAAGTATTTATTGATTTTAAACTTCCAATAAAACTAAAATCTATAGACCCCCCCCCACCACCACCACCCCCTCACAACTGTGTTTTTATGTTTTAAAAATTATATGCACATTTAGGATGTGTTTTTACATTAATCGTGAAAAAATATGCACTTTATAATTAAATATTGAGAGATTTGTGAAGAATAGGAATCAGAATCAGTAATTGTATTGGAATTGGGAATTTAGTGTGGAATCGGTAATTGTATTGGAATCAGGAAAAATATTGGAACCATCCTATCGTTAGTTTCGGCCCGTACATTATATACGACAGCATACTCATTAGGTCACTAAATTTGAGTGACTTTGATTCTGGTTAGTACCAGACTTTCTTTTTTTGTTCTTTTTCACTTCAAACAAGATGTATTGCCACTTAAATGTATATGGCTACTATTTGGGATTATGGCTAGGAGATTGTGGGGAGTTGAGTAGCAAGATGTCTATCCACATTATATTTAAACTTCTGCATGTCAGTACAGCCAGGAAAGCAGGAAACGGGGAAGGAATTCCAACGTCTAGCAGTCCGCGGAAAAAAACTATCAGAGTAGAAGGCTTTCCTGCATCTAGGGACCTCAGCAGTAAAGGGTGGGATTTTGCTGCTTGTAGAGTTGGTCAAGAGTATGTTCGTCGAGGGAGCACAAGCGATATGAGTTACTCACATCTCAAAGTATCAAATCTCTCTACAAAGCCACCAGATGGGTGATCATTTTGAAATACTAGATGCCGTATGTGGGAAAACAGTGACATCATCTATAATATAAATCTCACCTGTCTGCTTAAATGTATGTATGTTTTGCAAAAACTTTCAACAGATGCGACAAATCCTGACAAGATTGGTATCATTTTGAAGTTTGACGTCTCAGACGACAAATATCGAAAAATTGGCTAAAAACATTAATTACTTCTCCCCAAATTCGGGCACTTTGTACAAGGATGGGTCGATTATTTTTGCCGACATTTTAGCAAATCATCGTCACCATTATATTGACTTCAGTTAATTTCAATGCTTTTGACTTCCGGTCGCGTCATGGAGATATTGGCTAAGACGTCAGATTTTCTTTCATTTTCTTTTCTGCCTTCGCAGCACGGGTTTGAGCCTGCCTACTTTTTTTTTTTGTCTCAACACACACCTCCAAACACCCTGGCAACGCCGGGCACCCAAGCTAGTCCCAAATATAACTACAGTATAACCCCAGGATACGGTAGCCCCTGGGTACGTTTTTTTTAAATTTTCAGATTACGATGTGGAATACAATGTTTTTCCGGCCCCTGGTTACGGTATTTGCCTTGCTTTACGGTGTTATTTATAATGTTATTTAATTATATACATATGTAGTATATACTGTACTGTATTTTGTTACTAATTTTTTAATATGTACTGCATAAAATGTTGCTTAGGCTCCTTCGATTTCACCTTATGATCTCAACGAATTAATGCGGGAGTTCTACTGTACTCCAAAGAAAGTTACAAAGAAAAGGACTTATCCTGCTTTGATAGAGTTCAAAATAGACTTTGTAGCCTCGTAGGGCTGTCCTTTTTCCTTCCTTGCAAGCTCTTTCTTACAGAAGAGATGTTGCGAGTTTGTCTCTGCTTTATCGTTATTTTCATGGCAAGTGCTCGACTGAGCTCCAATCTATAGTCCCTCTCGCCAAACTTTCATAAGAAACACCCGTCTGTCAGAAAACACTATCAATAATTTCCCCCCCACTCTTTATCTGTGCCTTAACCTAAACGTAGATTCCATGAACAAAGCTTCTTTCTTAGAACTGCACACCTATGGAATTGTCTTCCATTTTTCTGCTTTTCAGCTGACTACAATATCGTTGTCTTCAAGTCTAGCATAAACAAGTTTTTGATGAGCCGTTCCATATAAGTTAACAAATTTATCGAATTTCCATTACTTATGATTAATTTTATTGTCCAATTGTCTACTGTACACTCTTTAACCCTTATCCTCAAATGGCCTCTTGGCCTTCATAAGTGGTGATGCCTTTGTAAAAAAAAAAGGGAAATAAATGTTATCTATAAAATATAACTTGCTTGTTATGAGTTTATTTGAAGAAAAAAGGGTATTCAATTATAAAACAGCACATCGCCACAGCTTTTCAAAAAGGTATGTGTTCCTTTGACTGATGCTGAACCAGACAAAGAAGTTTGTCTCTTTGTAACATAAATGTCTATAAACTGTTATGTGTCCCATTTGCTGAACAGTATTTATGTGTGTATGTCTAAACCTCTTCACACAGCCAGTGGTTCAACGAACATTACACATAAAGAGAACATTGCAATAATATAAACTGACACGTATATACACTCGCATACAATCACAACACTAGATGATCACACACACACACACACACACACACACACACACACACACACACACACACACATATATATATACCGCTATATAACAGATGGAAGTATATGCAGTTTGCACAATAATCTAAGATAAAGATTTATATAATTTACACAATTTTTAGTGAAAGTTTATATAATTTGCACAATAATGTTTAGTGAAGATTTATATAATTTGCACAATAATTTAAATAAAGGTTTATGTAATCTATGTAATGATTTTAAGATAGAAGTTTATTTAATTTAAACAATTTATGATTGAGGTTTACTACAATAAGACTGAGGTTTATGTAATTTGCGCAATAATTTAAATAAAGGTTTATGTAATCTGTGAAATGATTTAAGATAGATGCTTCTGTAATTTACACAATAATCTAAAATTGAGGTTTATGAAATTTCTACAATAACTTAAGATGGATGGTTTATGTAATTTAAACAATAATTTAAGATGTTTGTTTATGTAATCTGCACAATAATCTAACATTGAGGTTTATAAAATTTCTACAATAATTTAGGATGGAGGTTTATGTAATTTGTGCAATAATTTACCAAAGATTTATTTAATCTCTGCAATAATTTTAGATGGATGTTTATGAAATTTGCATAATAATCTAAGATTGAGGTTTATGAAATTTCTACAATAACTTTACATGGAAGTTCATGTAACTTTCGCAATAATTAAATAAAAGTTTATGTTATCTGTGCTATAACTTAAGATGGATATCTACGTAATTTGCAGAATAATTTAAGACTGAGGTCATGAAATGTCTACAATAACTTAAGACAAAGGGTTATGTAATTTCCACAATAATGTAAGATAGCTGTTTATGTAATTTGCGCAATAATCTACTATTGAAATTTCTACAATAACTTAAGATGGAGGCTTATGTAATTTACACAATAATTTAAAATGGGGTATAATTTAATTTGTGCAATAACTTAAATAAAAGTTTATTTAATCTATGCAATAATTTAAGAAGCATGTTTATGTAATTTACACAACAATCTAAGATTAAGATTAATGAAATTTCTACAATAGCTTAAAATGGAGATTTGTGTAATTTGAACAATAATTTAAGATGGTCGTTTATGTAATTTGCACAATAATTTAACTAAGGGCTTATGCAATATCTGCTATAATTTAAGATGGGTATTTATGTAATTTGCACAATAATCTAAGATTGAGATTTATGAAATTTCGGCAATAACTTAAAAGACGGAGGTGTATGTAATTTGTGCAATAATTTAAATAAAAGTTTATGCAATCTGTACAATAATTCAAAATGAATGTTTATGTAATTTGCACAATAATTATAAGATTGAGGTTAATGAAATTTCTACAATAATTTAAGACAGAGGTTTATGTAATTTACACAATAATTTAAGATGGTTGTTTATGTAAAATCCATGATAACTTAAGATGAGAGTTTATGTAATTCATATAATTTAAGACAGATCGTTGCACAAGACGACAAGCTTTGGAAACCTAGCATCGATTAAGCTCACTAGGCAGCAGTTCTCTTTTAAGTGTAAATCCACTCTGAAAATGGGACAGTTTCAAATTGCAGTCCAGTTTGTTTCAAAGATGAAAAATCCAAATTTAAACACTCGTCTAGCTACAACCACTGCCAACAATTTCTCCTTCCTCTTAAATAATCAAATTGTATCTAATTTCCTCCACTACCAATTATTACGCTGTTGTCATTTCAACCACCTAACAGTCATTAACCCTTATCCTCGAGAGGCCTTCAGACCTTGATAAGTGGTGACTCACATGTAAAAAAAAAATAAAAAATCTTAATCAGAGTTTTCTCATTCTAGACGCATAGATATTTGTAAACTGTATAAATATTCGTCTTTTAAATTCAGGCTTTTTATATCTTGGAACTATTTTGGACTAAATTTTGTTTTGTTTGAATCAACTAAGCTCTCATTAAAAGGACTGTCTTTTTCCAACTGTGGTTAAATTGACTGAATTGACACCGAAAAGAGAGCGAAAACAATAACCAATCAAAAGGTTGGATGTTCTTTCTCGTAAATTTCTATGCAAATCAAAGGTGGACAACAAAATCAAACAGAAGGCGTCTATTCAATTTGTTTGCTTAGAGATGGGAATCCTATTTAAAATTCATTCATGACTGTACATTGGAAATGACATTTGAAATTTGAGCATGACAGACCAGTGCAAGTGATTTCAAATTCAAACATGACAGACTAGCACAAATGCTATTTAAAAACTTAAGTGTGACAGAACAACGAAAATTCTATTAAAAATGTAAGCATGACAGACCAATGAAAATGTTATTCCAACTTTAAGCACAACAGACCAATGCAAATGATATTTCAAACAGAAGCATAACAGACTAACTAAAACTAGCAGAACCCGTGGAAATTCCACGGCAGTTCAAAATTTTTAAAACACATTATAAATAAAATGAATAAAAAGTAAAATAAAACAAATAACGACAATCAAAAAAAAAATAGTCAATTCTTTTTTAATCTTTTTAAGCTAAAAAGAATTAATTTTAAAAATTTACATTTTTTTTTCAATGAAAATTCAACACACAACATTGAATTTTTTTGTTGTCTTTTTTTTTTCTGAAGAATTTTTTAAAATAAATTATAAAGGAACAGATGCCCATTCATATTTTTTTAATTAAAAAAAGAATCTATAATAATAAAAAAACTTACAGTCTCCTCTCAACATGACTTTTTTAATTCTAAAATAAAATAAAATAAAATAAAATAGCCGATTTGAAACCGTAAACAGACAGCCATGTTTTTCGTTTTGAAAATTTTTGGAGAGGAAATGGTTTTAATGATTTTTAACTGATAAAGAGCGAATATAAAGGGAGATAATTCGTTTCTCATTAATTAATATTTGCAATGAAGATGGGTTTTTTTTTTGTGACACCGGACGTCGGACAAGTAAATTAATATTTAGAAGAAGATATTTATAAATGTAAGCATGACAGACCAGCATAAATGCTATTTAAAAACTTTACTTGACAGAAAAATTAAAATCTTATTTAAAACGTCCCCATGAAAGCAACAGAAATGATATTTCAGAATAAAACAACTAATGAAAATTTTATTTCAAATGTATGACAGACCAACGAAAACACTATTTCAAACTGAAGCATGATTTATGCCTGATGGACAGAGTCTCTCATGAAGATGTGATGATGTATCTGAAATAATAGATTAAGCAGGTTAATCCAGATTAGTTAATCCAGTTTCATCCCAACAATTGGCTGATGAAGGCCAAGTTCAAAGAGAAGCACAAAAAAAAAAAAATGAAGAGAAAAAAAAAAGAAAATTAGGTGTTTTTTTTGTTTTTTTTCCAGGAAACAAAACACTAAGCCTTTTATGATGATGGAAAGAGAGATTAAACTAAAATCTTTAAAGGGTAGAGCTGAGCAAGAGAGAGAGAGAGAGAGAGAGAGAGAGAGAGAGAGAGAGAGAGTGTGTGTGTGTGTGTGAGAGAGAGAGAGAGAAAAAAAACTGAGCTTAATATCTCGAGAGTATAGTGTTTTTGTTCTAATAACTTAAGAGGTCCAAGGTTGTTTTCTACGTTTTTTTTTTTCACTTTATTACAGACAGATGCATAAATAAATGTGCATATTGATGCGATTCAAATTTTTTTGGCAAAAACTGCCACACATTTTTATATAAACCTTCTAGTCTTATTATTTGGATTATTCCGACTGCTGTTGTGATTTTGAATGTTATTTTCTCGACATTTTGGCCGAAGTAACCTCAGATCTTCTTAAAGTGCATTTTGCTGAACCTAGGGATATTTCTGTTGAACTCATGAATCTGCACACAACTTCAAGCAAAAAACCCTTTATTTAATCCACAGGGGTAGCATGGTCTTGTTCTGTCAGCCATGGTCGAGTAGAAATTTTGAGTAATTCGCAATTGTAATCTGAGTATCGCCCACACTGAGGATTGAACTTTCAATCCCAGAAGAGTGTCACTTATAACTGAATAGAAGAGAACAGGTGTGTCATAAGAATCAAAATGAATATACTACTACTACTACTACTACTACTACTACTACTACTAATAATAATAATAATAATAATAATAATAATAATAATAATCACAAAAACCCTTGAATGTTGAAACTAACACACAAGAGCAACAAGTGCGGGCCAGACAAACTGCTACAAAGGCAAAAACATGAAACACTACATGGAACCAAGAACACTGAAACCGCATATCTATAAGTTCTCTAACCCAACCCTAATCCCATTGCCACATCACTGCTCCCTCCCCCCAAAAGAGCGAGACCAAATAACCAAGTAGAGTCAAGGAGGAAGGAAAGACCGATGAACTGACCAGACCTCAGTCAAATAAGTGCGAAGAGAACTGGGACCTTGGGGAGGCTTATTGCCACTCAAATCCCAGCAAAGATCAGTAGCTGCTGCCAACGAGAAATCCATGGTAGGCAGCTGTTGTGATAATGCAAATTTATTTGCAAATGTTATTGAAAGAGGTGGAGAGTACTCGAAACCTGGGGAGACTTGTTGTCACTCAGCTTCCAGGGAACACCATATGCTGTTTTCAAGGAAAGATCTCTTAAGACCTGTGTGAAAGCTCGTTGTGAGCCAATAATAATAAAATAAAATAAATCTTATATGCTCCAAAACTATTGGGAAAAATTGCACAAAATTTGGCATGAAGAGCCCTTGGGATGAAATAGGATCTAATCCGATTAAGAATAATAATCATGAACTTTTGAAAGTTTTAACTGCTGCTAGAATAAAAGTCAGCCAACAATCGTCTTTTCGACTAATACGGCATAAACAAAGTACAATTTTGGTCAACTGCCTTAGACCAGCAGAATACAGCACAAGAGTTGTTTTGTGTAGTAGTCCCAAACAAACATCTTTTAACATAAATAATTTTATCAGTAAATATTTAATTCTGCTATGATAACATTCTATTTTTACAATTATTATAACAATCATAATAATTGTTGACTAGTACACCTTTGGTGTTGCCCGCCCAATATCTAACATAACATGCTCCAGCCCCTGTTTTATCACTGCAATGCTGCATTCCTATAATTGTTTTAAAAGTACTTCAATGGAATGTGTTCCAATGAAAAAGAAAATCAAATATGGCCCAGGATTAAATATTGAAGTTGAAGAAATCAATCAAAACTAAAATTCTATTTTCTAACAACACAAACCAAAATATGGGATAAATGACTAACTGGACAGTGACTTTTGTTACCAAAGCTACCAAGCATCCATATACAAATGTGGAGAAACTGGCTTCACTTTATATATATAACTAGCAGGGCTACATTGCGTTGCCTGGAGCCATAACAAAGTAAATAGAAGATGTTAAATAGTGTTAAGTTTCTCACACTTCCCCTTAGAAGAGAAATTACTTTTTTATATGAGGGTTGAAAAAATAAAAATTAGGAGGCCTTCAAAGCACTACTGAAAGCACCAAAAATATTATGGGTGCCTGCAGGGTGTTACTAAAACTAAGTTTCTCCTTCTACCTATCTTTGTAGAGAAATGACAATTGTTAAATAAAATAAATTAAATCCGGAATTAGCATTTTCAATTTTGAAAAAATGCAATTTAAATTTAGATGAACATATCTCGGCTCAAGGAAAATTTATTGATCGAAATAAGCCCCATCAGAATCAACATACTTTTGCTAATGCAAAATAAGTGTATTTATGCCAGTAACGTAAAAATCAAATAGGATCCTGAACAGAAGTGTGCGTTCTATCCACATATTTCCTCCTATAACACAGAACAAGCTAAGTAACATACAAATATCCATGCATGAGGTCGCCAAGCTAATAAAGAACCTAGATTCCAGTAAAGCAACTGGCCCTGATGGCATCTCAATTATAGTGTTAAAAAAGCTTCAACTAGAACTTGCTCCCATACTTACGAAACTATTTAAGCGCTGCCTTAAGGAGAAGTGCTTTCCGACTCCCTGGAAGACCTCATCAGTTTGCCCTGTATTTAAGAATTCAGGTGATAAGTCGTCTCCCTCTCAGTACAGACCAATAAGTCTCCTGTGTGTTATGAGTAAGTTGCTGGAATCCATATTAAATAGAGAAATAGTCAACCACCTCAGCAGGAATAACCTTCTTAGTGACACACAATATGGTTTCCACTCTGCAAGATCTACCGCAGATGTGCTGACGGTTATATCCCACAGGATTAGTGAATCTCTTGACAAAGGCTTCCTTTCTAGGGCAATTGCTCTTGACATATCAAAGGCCTTCGACAAGGTATGGCATAAGGGTCTACTTCACAAGATTTCCAGCTACAGTATAACTGGAAATGTTTTCTCAATCATTAAATCATTTCTCTCCGATAGGCTCATAAGAGTAGTGGTCGATGGACAAAAATTGGAGGCCTGCAATATAAATGCTGGAGTCCCTCAGGGGTCAATCCTGGGCCCAACTCTCTTCCTGATCTACATCAATGACCTCCCTAAACACATACTTAAATCATTCGTTGACATCTATGCTGATGACATGACCATCTACGGCAACACATCAAAGGCTGTAAATGACAAAGTTCTCTCTGATTCTCTCTCCTCTGATCTCGAGCGCGTGGTTCAGTGGGGGAAGATGTGGCTGGTTACCTTTAATGCATCCAAAACCAAACTCCTATCCTTACATCATCAACGCTCTGATCCCCAGCTGGCATCAATTGTGATGGATGGCTCTCGTCTGGGTGAGGCCCCGTGTTTTGACAAGCTTCTGGGTTTGACCTTCACTCCTGATCTGAAATGGAACACGTACATCAAATCTGTTGCCAAGGTCACTGGAAAGATGGTGGGATCCTTCTACCGCTCCAGAAGATATCTCACTACTGATGCAATTCTCTATCTATATAAAAGCCAAGTACGTCCAAGGATGGAATACTGTTGCCATATCTGGGCAGGAGCTGCTAAAAACAGCCTATCCTGCCTTGACAGAGTAGAAAATAGACTTCGTGGCTTAGTGGGGGATGCCCTTTTCTCTACCCTGCAACCTCTCTCCCACAGAAGAGACATTGCGAGCCTTTCCTTGTTTTATCGTTATTTCCATAGCAGGTGCTCGTCTGAACTCCAATCTCTGGTCCCCCCTCACCAATCTTTCACGAAAAACACCAGTCTAGCTGAATCCACTGTGAAAAATTTCCCCCACTCTATATCTGTGCCTAAATCAAAACGCGGATTCCATGAACAAATCTTCTTTCTTCGAACTGCACGCCTGTGGAACTCTGTTCCGTCTGCCTGCTTCCCTCCAAACTACAACTTGGATGTCTTCAAGTCCAATGTTAACAAATTCCTAATGAACCGCCCCCTTAAGTAAACACTTCATCAAATCTCCACACTAACGTAATGTACTTGCAATAACCCTTATCCCTGAGTGGCTTCCGGGCCTTGATAAGTGGTGATCACTGTGTAAAAAAAAAAATATTTTGCTTTCTGGTGCCGATGAAGTTGCTGAAGGCGTATTTAATATCGCTTAGGTTTTTTAAGCATTTCTCATGCAAAAAGTTGTCGAAATGCCTGAAAAAGTGGTAGTTGGTAGGTGAAAGGTTGGGAGAGTATAGTGGATGAGGCAGTTTTGTAGCCCAATTCGTTCAACTTCTGCAGAGTCGATTTAGCAATGTGCAGTCAGACATTGTCATGAAGAAGAATTTGGCCTTTTCTATTGACTAATGCTGAGTGTTGTTGTCGCAGTTTCTGATGTATTTCATCCATTTGTTGACAGTACTTCTCCGCCGTGATGGATGAGACACCAAACAGTCAGCATGACCTTCTTTTGGTGCAACTTTGGCTTTGGGAGGTATCATGGAGCTTGTTTGGCGTCTAACCACCGAGTTGAATATCGCTGGTTGTCATAAAGAAACCGCTTTTCATCTCCAGTCACAACCCGGTCGAGAAATTGTTGTGCAAAAGAAGGGAAGATGACACTTCATAATGCTATTTCTTTTTGTTGTCGTTAAATTCGTGAGGCACTCATTTATCAAGTCATTTTTATCTTTCCAATCTTTCTCAAATGGTTGAAAATCATTTTATACATTACGTTTAATTCAGAAGCAAGTTCTTGAACAGTTGTGTGTGGATTGGCTTCAACTAAGGCTCCTAATTGATCGTTGTCAACATTCGACGCCCGACCATTCTTCAAGACTCTCATCACTGCCACGAAATTTCGTAAACCACCATTGTGCCGTGCATTCAGTAGTGGTTCCTGGGCCAAACGCTTTGTCGATATCACAAGCTGTTTCAGCAGATTTTTGGTCTAGCTTGAATTGAAATGAGAAAATTGTGCAAATTTGCCTTTTTTCCATTGTGTATTCAACGTTCTGAAAAGAAGATATAATTGTTTTAAAACAATTGTAATTTAAATGATTAGATAGAGTGAAAAAGTATTATAACAAAAACTTATTTGAAAATACATAATTTGAAATCAAAATTAAAAATTCTGTCAACCTAATAGATTTGGCACTCACAGATATCAATCTATGTTTCTTGTGTTTTAGTTGGAAACAAAGGATATTTATAAACCTCAACTGTGACTCCTGGCATTTCGTCAAGTTTCTTCCCTTCCACATCATCTGCATACATGTCCTTAAATAGTGTATCATCATTAAGACCTTCCACGTATGCTTCCTGCAAAAAAACAACAACAAAAACAAAACATTAAGAAACAATAACTAATTATTTGTCAGGATATCTTAGGTAAAGGGTTAACGTTAATGGTCAATTTGAAATAAAAATTAGGGTTAGGGTTGGGGTTAATTTTTGAGACAAGAATTAGGGTTATTGATAGGACTAATTTTTGTTATAAAGATTATAATTAGGGTTAGGGATAATTTTTTTTCGATAAAGTGACAGGTTAAGTTTAATTTTGGGAATGAAGATTAGGATTATTTTTAGGATTAATTTTTGAGTTAAGAATAAAGATTAGGGTTAACTTTTGAGATAAAGAGATAAGGATTTGCAAATGGTATCGAAAGAGGTGGAGAGTACTGGAATCTGGGGAGACTTGTTGTCACTCAGACTTCAGAGAACATGATATGTTGTTCTCAAAGAGAATTCTTTGATGATAGACTGTGTGGAAACTCCTAGTGAGTGAATAATAATAATAATAATAATAATAATAATAATCAAAGAAAGGTCAGAGAATAAAATCAGCAAGAAAACCCTCAAGACAACCCTACATAAAATGGCAAACTGGAGAGCACCAGGTCACGACGGAATGCACGCATACTGGTTCCAAAAAATTCACAACACTACATGAAAGAATAATTTAAAACCTGAAAAGATATATTCGAGAAGCAGTCATACCAAAAAATGGATGACCAAAGATAGAACCAAAACTACGCTAATACAAAAGCACACAGTAAAAGAAACTATCCCCAGTAACTACAGATCTATAATATGCTCACCTACAATGTGGAAAATACTGACAGCACAACTAAGAGAACAAATTAATCACTCCCTTAATGATCATGGACTACTCTCCAAGGAACAGGAAGAATACCAAAAAGGAAAAAGAGGAATGTATGACCTATTATACATAGACTAAAAGAGGTAAAACGTAGAAAAACGCACATAGCCATGGCATGCATCAACTACAAGGAAGCACATGGCAGAATCCCGCAAACATGAATGATTGAATGTCTGAGAATGTACAAAATACCAGGCAAGATTATCAATCTGATTTAAAATGCAATGAGAACATGGGGACGAACCAACAGCTGATGAACAAATACATAACTGAGATTAAAATACAAAGAATTATCTCTCAAGGTGATTCCCTATCATCACTACTGTTCATCATAGCCATGATGCCCCTTAACAATATACTATGAAAATGCCAAGCCGAATACAAATTCACTAATAAAGATGAAAGAATGAACCACCCAATGTACATGGACGACCTGAAACTGTTTGCAAAAACCAAGAAAAAACTAGAGATGTTAATAAACACAACCAGAATCTTTAGCCAAGATATCCAAATGGAATTTGGTATGGAAAAGTGTACACTGCTGATCATGAGAAGGGGCGGCAATGGAAGACATGGAACTACCCGACCAAACGGAGATAAGGGAGCTAAGTTATATAACACCTACAACTATTTGGAAGTTCTGGAAACAGACACCATCAAAGCAAAACAAAAATGAAAGAGAAAATTTGGAAAAGAATACCTCAGAAGAACAAAAATATCCTCAAAACTAAATTATAAAGTAGAAACCTAATAAAAGATATAAACACATGGGCAATGTCAGTAGTAAGATACTCTGGACCGTTTATATGTTAGACCAAAGGAGTTCTGAGGCATCTCGACCAGAAGACCAGGAAATTTATGACTCTGCACTCTACCCAAAGGATGATGATGATGATCAACTCTACGTGAAAAGGAAAGACAGAGGAAGAGGACTAATTTGTATAGAAGACTATGTAAATAACACAAAGAACGAATTAGAAAAATACATAGTGCAAAACACTGACAGAATAATTACCACAGTAAGAGACACTGGACAAATGAACAAAACAGAAAAATAGAGAGGCAAAGGATAAAACAAGAAAAATAGGAAGAGAAACAGCTACATGGACGATTCATAAGGATGACAAAAGATGTGATTAAATAAAACATTTAGACATGGTTACAAAAAGGAAACTTAAACAGAGAAACTGAATCCCTAATGACAGCAGTACATGATAATGCGATTAGAACCAATCAAATCAAATAAGGATCAACAAACACAAGAAAACAGTAAATGCAAACTCTGTGAACAAAGAGACGAAGCAATAAACCACATAATAAGCAAATGCAGCAAACTAGCTTAAAAAGAATAGAAAAATAGATACAATTAAGTGAGGAAGACAGTACGCTGGGAATTATGCAGACATTTGCATCTTGAACATCCAGACAAATGGTACAAGCACAAACCAGCAGCAGTAGTTGAAAATGAATATCACAAAATCCTATAGGTCATGAATATACAAACAGATAAACTCATCTAAGTAAAAAGACCGGATGTCATAATAGTTAACAAGAAAGAAAAGTTCTGCCAGATCGTAGATTTTGCCATCCCAGTATACCACAGAGTGAAAATCAAAGAGACAGAGAAGCAGACCAAATACACGGAACTGGCCAGAGAGCTCAAAGGGATTTGGAAAATGATGAAAGTCAAAATAACACTAATAATACTAGGAACACTAAAAACAATACCGAAAAACTAAAAAAAAAAAAAAAAAAAAAGAAAAATGGAAGAAATTAGAATCAGAGGGATGGCTTAGAAGATACAGTGGATAACAATAATGAAAACGGCTAAAATATTAAGGAAAACTCTTGAATGCGTAAACTAATACACATGAGCTACAAAACTTAACTAATAATAACAGCATTCCGAAGTAAGCAATAACTGACTGGTATTTTCTGACAGTTATTTTTTCCTCTAGACTTGTTACACAACCAAAGCTTGAGAGTCTAGTCTCTCCTACTATTTAAGCCATAGGTGGAGAGAGGATATATGGATTCATACCTTTCTCAAGTATATTAGTGCAGTAGCCTCAACAAAACTCGAACCTGACACAATGAGCCTACAGTTCATGCCTATAACCACTACACTAATCCACAGCTACACACATGCACATACAATCTTTGTCAGTTTTCCTCTCTTCATCAGATTAAGCATTAACTAAGATGTATGCAATAAAAAAAAAAAAAAGATGTCAGCATCATTTTGGCACAAGATTAACGTATAGAAATAGAAATGATGAATAAATAAAACTAATGCCTGGACAGATAGAAAATGCTAGAAATATAAAACACGAAGAAACAGCATATGGAATCATGAAAACTGAAACCGTATAATTTAAAGTTAACTCTCCTGCATCCCCGTCTTCCTCCCACCACCATTTTTCTTCTTAGTATCACCCTAAACTGGCATCACACCAAATGAGGTGGAGGATGTCAAGGAGGATGGAAAGATCGAGGAGAGAAAGCAGTAAGTAAACCTCCAGTGGATGAGTACAAAGAGGACTAGGACATCAGAGAGGCTTATTGCCACCCAAATTCCAGTGAAAATCAATGGTCGCCACCAGTGAGAAATCAATGGTAAACGGCTATTGCGATAACACAAACTAATCTGCAAAGGTTATCAAAAGAGGTGGCGAGTACTGGAAATCTGGAGAGACTTGTTATCACTCAGACTCCAGGGAACACCACAGGTTGTTCTCAAAGAGAATCCTTTGATGATGAACTGTGTGAAAACTTGTAGTGAATAATAATAATAATAATAATAATAATAATAATAATGATAATAATAATAATAATAATAATAATAATAATAATGATAATAATAATAATAATAATAATAATAATAATGATAATGATAATAATGATAATGATAATAATAATAATGATAATAATAATAATAATAATAATAATGATAATAATAATGATAATAATAATGATAATAATAATAATAATAATAATAATAATAATAATAATAATAATGATAATAATAATGATAATAATAATGATAATAATAATGATAATAATAATAATAATAATAATAATGATAATAATAATAATAATAATAATAATAATAATGATAATAATAATAATAATAATAATGATAATAATAATAATAATAATAATAATAATAATAATAATAATGATAATAATAATAATAATAATAATAATAATAATAATGATAATAATAATGATAATAATAATGATAATAATAATGATAATAATAATAATAATAATAATAATAATAATAATAATAATAATAATGATAATAATAATGATAATAATAATAATAATAATAATAATAATAATAATAATGATAATAATAATGATAATAATAATAATAATAATAATAATAATAATAATAATGATAATAATAATGATAATAATAATAATAATAATAATAATGATAATAATAATAATAATAATGATAATAATAATAATAATAATAATAATAATAATAATAATAATAATAATAATAATAATAAATGCAATGGTCGAGAAGACACAAGAAAACAGCAAAGTCAGACTCTGCGACAAAGAGGTGAAACAATAAACCACATAATAAGTAAACGATAGAGTTCAAAATAGACTTCGTAGCCTCGTAGGAGATGTCCTTTTCTCTTCCTTGCAACCTCTATCTCACAGAAGAGATGTTGCGAGTTTGTCTCTGATGTATCGTTATTTTCATGGAAAGTGTTCGACTGAGCTTCAATCTATGGTCCCCCCTCGCCAAACTTTCACAAGAAACACTCGTCTAGCTGTAAACACTATCAATAATTCCCCCCACTCTTTATCTGTGCCTAAACCTAAACGTAGATTCCATGAACAAAGCTTCTTTCTTAGAACTGCACGCCTGTGGAATTGTCTTCCGTTTTCCTGCTTTCCGGCTGACTACAATATGGTTGTCTTCAAGTCTAACGTAAATAAGTTCTTGATGAGCCGTTCCATATAAGTTATCAAATTTACCAAATTTTCATTACTAATGATTACTATATTGTCCAATTTCTAATGTACACTCTTTAACCCTTATCCTTGAGTGGCCTCTTGGCCTTGATAATGTGGTGATGCCTATGTAAAAAAAAAAAAAAAAAAAAAAAAAACGCAGCAAACTCGCCCAACAAAGATATAAGAATAGAAACGATCAAGTGGAGAAGGCAGTACACTGGCAATTATGCAGACAACTGAATCTTGAACATCCAGACAAATCGTACACACACAAACCGGCAACAGTACTTGAAAACAGAAGTCACAAACTCCTATGGGACATGGATATACAAATGGATAAACCCATTCAGGCAAGATGACTGGATGTCATACTAGTTAACAAGAAAGAAAAGACCTGTCAGATTGTATATTTTGCTGTCCCAGCAGACCACAGAGTGAAGATCAACGAGATGGAGGAGTGAAGCAAATACACTGAACTGGCCAGAGAGCTCAAAGATGAAAAAAATCAGGTCAGCACCACCAATAGTAGGAGCGCTAGGAACAATACTGAAAAAAACTTTGAAAAGAGAATGGGAGAGATTCGAATCAGAGGGTAGTTGATAAGATACAATGGATAACATTAATAAAATCTGCTGAAATATTAAGGAAAAACCTTGAATGCAGAGATTAATACATATGAACTACAAATACCGAAAAGATTTGAAAAGAGAACAGGAGAGATTGGAATCAGACGGATAATTGATAAGGTACAACGGATAACAGTAATGAAAACTACTGAAATATTAAGGAAAATCCTTGAATGCGGAAACTAATATCTATGAACTACAAACACAAACTGGACATTCAAAAAATGCTACAGATGTAAAACACAAAGGCGCATCACATGGAATCATGAAAACTGAAACATTTTTTTTCTTTGTGTGTGTGTCACCAAAAACTGACACCACACCAAAGCAAGGAGGGTCAAGGAGGATGGAAAGACCGAGGAAAGAAAGCACTAGCCAGACCTCCGCTGGATGAGTGTAAAGAGGACTGGGACCTTGGGGAGGCTTGTTGCCACCCAAACTTCAGTGAAGACCAATGATTGCCACCAACAAGGAATCAATGATAAACGGCTGTTATGATAACGCAAATCCATCTGCTATGGTTCTTGAAAGAGGTGCAGAGTACTGGAAATCTGGGGAGACTTGTTACCACTTAGTCTCCAGAGAACACCACAAGTTGTTGTCAAAAAGAAATCTTTGATGGTGACCTGTGTGACTACTCCTAGTGAGTTAAAAAACAAACAAACAAAAAAACAACAACAACAACAACAACAACTATTTTACATGCTAGCATATATTGAATATATTGGATGGTGTTAAAAAATTGACTTCCAAGATAACCTATCTCTATGTCTTTATTTATCCTTCTTTCCCTCAGGTTCATGTTTAAACATTCAAAACACATACCCTCCCCTCCACTGTCCGTGTGTTGTTATGAATCAGAAGAATCTCACTTCCTAAAAAGTGGTTTTCGTCTTGTAAAACAATATCTTATATGTAGTTTTTAAAAGGCAGACGATAAACACATCTTGAAGTCATCTGGAACATCTGGTTGCTTTAGTGAACGTTTGCGTTTGATGATTCAGTTTGAAAATATTTTACTATGAATTTCCCTCATCTTGTTGTGCAACATAAGATTGCATGAAATAATTTCAGTGGAAATCATTTTTTATGAGAAAACAAATTTTTTGGAAAAAAAAGAAAAAAAAAAGAAAAGTTAAAAATTCAATAGTTTTCACATCAAAATACAAATGAGAAAAAAGAAATCGATTAAAGTTTATATTCAGGTATAAATACGGCTTTATAGAGCGGGGGTGGAACAAGTGCATGGCTGGAGCACACTTCTGTTTACAGGAGCTAACAAGCTAGCGGAGCGTGAGCTGGAGTTGTGGGAATTGAAATTCTCAGGCTAATTCGATTGTCGCGCTTTAACTCTGATAACTTGAGAGCGACACAGCCACGTCATTTCCTGTTTCTTATTTTTCTGCCTCTTTCGTGCTGAACCCTCAACCATTCAACATGTAACAAAGAACCGCTCCGGTTGGAATGGCCACCCAATCAGCACTCCTGACTAACCCGTCAGCTTCTCATCAATCGCAAGTAACATTATTCCTTTCTCAATAAACTCTTATTCTTACTATCTATGTTATTTCTCATGTATATTCATGTAAGTTAATCTACATTCTTTCACTAATATATATTGGTATGTTTTCGTCATCATTGTGCGACCTTTTACTTTTCAATCACTATCATTCATTAACAATGTGAAGGACAGGGTCGTCTATAATATAACCCGACCATCCTGCCCCCCCCCCTCAACAAGTAACTACTATTTAACAGCATAATTTGTTACAACTTTAAATGTTAAAGTGTTAAGGTATTCAGCCAAGATTTTTTTTCCATTGGCACCAAAACAAACACAGTTTTAGTCATTGTTGAGCTGAATTATTCCCTGTTGACTGAGATATGTATGTTTCTGTTCCTGAGTAGTTCTAAGAGGTCCACTACCCCCGGTTTTGCCTTCTTCCTTTGAAAATGAAATAGTTTATTACTAACTGGCTGAGACGTCCCTTCTGCAGAATGCTGACAGGACTGACCAGAGATTTTTTGCAGGATAGTCTGCTGGTTTTTCAAATTGCACTCTCCACCCTTTGTATTACATCATCTTGTCATGGAAGGGAGATAAATGATTTCAATTTTAAAGTATGAAAATGTGTCCTCCCAGCTCGTTGCTAAGATCCACACAAAAAGCAAATGGCTTCCCCCATATTTCTTATATATATATATATATATATATATATATATATATATATATATATATATATATATATTCGCACATATTTTATTGAAGAGGATCTTTGTTCTTCTTTTTATGATCTTTCTTTCGAATTTTTCTTGTTTTCGTACAAGTATTTTTGTTGTGGGATCCAAAGTTCTTATAAATACTTGTACGAAAACAAGAAAAATTCGAAAGAAAGATCATAAAAAGAAGAACGAAGATCCTCTTCAATAAAATATGCGCGAATAATGAAATTCTGCCTATATATATATATATATATATATATATAGCTATCAGAGATCAACCCTGGTTACTTCCTGTTCAGGGAAGATTACTTTTGGTTATTTCCTGTTAAGGGGGATAACTCCACGGCTCTTTCATGTGGTCAGGAACAGATAACACTTTTACCTATACAAGTGTGAGTAGTGAACTGAGTTTGTTGCTTTTCATAGAAACATTTGTCCAAGGAGTTTTATACAGGTTGGCTAGAAGAGATGCTGTAGGCTGATGAAACAATGAAAGGTTCTGTTGTTAAGTTAAAAACTTAGAGAAATGCTATGGAAAGTAAAGCTCTGAGAATGACCAAAATGTCGATCAATGGTTGTAGTATTAAAAAGCCCACAAAAACGAAGTCTGGCTGCTCAATTTATTGGAAAAGTAATTGGGTGCAATTCAATCTTTTGTAATTCCACTGCACTTCTTCTACACCCAGGTGCAATTACTGGTAGAGTGAAAGAAGATAACCAGCTTAGGTGTTTCTTCGTTATTAAAGTGTAATTTGAAAATCAAAATATTGGGTTTTAAGTAAAACTAATGGTATCTACTTAATTTTCATGTCACAGTAATTAATATATCCAAAAATTACAAAAAACGATAAGGTAGAAAATTAATTATTAATGAAAACAGTTTTTGAAGACAATTAGCAACAATTGAGTTTTGCCAAATTGGCAAAACTCAATTGAAATGAATGGCTCTCGTCTTGGGGAGGCCTCATGTTTTTGACAAACTTCTGGGCTTGATCTGAAATGGAACGCGTACATTAAATCTGTTGCCAAGGCCGCTGGAAAAATGGTGGGATCCTTCTATCGATCCAATAGATATCTCACTGCTGATGCAATTCTCTATCTGTATAAGAGCCAGGTACGTCCAAGGATGGAGTACTGTTGCCACATTTGGGCAGGAGCTGCTAGAAAGGACGTCCTGCCTTGATAGAGTTCAAAATAGACTTTGTAGCCTCGTAGGAGATGTCCTTTTCTCTTCTCTGCAGCCTCTATCTCACAGAAGAGATGTTGCGAGTTTGTCTCTGCTTTATCGTAATTTTCATGCCAAGTGCTCGACTGAGCTTCAATCTATGGTCCCCCCTCACTAAACTTTCACAAGAAACACTCGTCTAGCTGAAAACACTATCAATAATTCCCCCCATTCTTTATCTGTGCCTAAACCTTTCTTAGAACTGCACGCCTGTGGAACTGTCTTCCGTTTTCCTGCTTTCCAGCTGACTACAATCTGATTGTCTTCAAGTCCAACGTAAACAAGTTCTTGATGAGCCGTTCAACTTAAGTTAACAAATTTACCGAATTTCCATTACTAACAATTACTGTATTGTTCAATTGACTACTATACACTCTTAACCCTTATCCTCAAGTGGTCTTTAGGTCTGGATAAGTGGTGATGCCTATGTAAAAAAAAGAAAAAAAAAAAGAATTCCAGAAAATAATTACTGCCCTTGTTCGGAGTCGAACTCTCCGTTTTCTTTTTTAAACAAAACTCAGTTTTCATTAACTCTCTTCAAAAACTGTTTTCATTAACAATTAATTTTCTACCTTATCGTTTTTCATAATTTTTGGATATGTTCATTACTGTGACATGACAATTAAGTAGATACTAGTGTTGGGACAATTAATTGGAATTACGATCTCTAATCGGAAAAATCAAAACATTTAAGAGTATCAGAATCGGAAAAATTTGTGCCTATTTTCCGATGCCAAAAACGATTCTTTCAATTGTCTTTTTTTTTTATTTGATTTTGTTTAAAACAAAATCTTCCACTGCTAGTAGTAATAATGAAATTAATATTTATTTATTCTAAACTATACCAGTACAGCTAAAAGTTATAGATCACCCTCGCAAGTGTGTTTTTACGTTTGAGAAAATATATAAACATTTAACATGTGTTTTTATGGCAATCAGGAAATAAATAAAAATTTTATATTTAAATATTTAGAGATTTATAAAGAATCGGAATCAGAATCAGAATCGGTAATTGTATCGGAATCTGGAAAAAAATATTGGAATCGTCCCATCATTAGAAGATACGATTGGTTTTACTTGAAATTCAATATTTTGATAAAAAACGACCCTGGTGTCTAACTCTGTCCCATGGGGAGGCATTGTAAATAGGTACACTCTGATAATGAAGAAGCACCCCAATTTAAATGCAACAAGTGTAAGACAATGGAGAAGGATGAGAACTTAGACTTGTTACCTTGGTGATGCCATTCTAACAAGAGAAGAAGCTTGTACGATTTCAAGAGTTGAATGGATGGCATAAGTTCAGGGAAATTCAGCCATTACTAACCAGCAGAGTGTTGTCACTGTCGACCTAGGGTTAGGGTCAATAGTGAATGTATACACAGTATGATGACAAGGGCTAGGACAACAGCATATTCTTTTCATTGGTTTGACTCTCGAGTGTGTATCCATTGATATCTTATATGCTTTTATATAGAGTGATGTGGTTCTCAGTTGATTAACTGTGTCGGATATATACTCGAGAGTCAAAATAATGAAAAGGATATGCTGTTGTCATAGCCCTAGTGATGACGTATGAAAGTGACATGTGCCCAGTGAGAATTGAGGACGTATGGTGAATGGCGATAAATGATGATTTCAGTGGAAGATTAAATCTGAAAAGTATAGAGAGATGTGAACAGAAAAGGAGACTTTGTTGGTTTGGTCACATTGAATAGGTATATGTAGAACATTTGAGGTAGCAGGGTCAGTTGACAGGAGAAGCCCAGCAAAAACATGTGAGAACGTGATAAAGATGAATTTGCAAAAGGCAGAGATAAATGAAGACCTGATCAAAGGTAAGTTTGGAAGTCAATTTCTAAAAGTCGTCCAACACATGCCAGCATGTGAACTGGATTTTAAACGGATGATGATGATGATGATGATGATGATGATGATGATGATGATGATGATGATGATTGTTATTGTTGAGCATCATTCATTCATTTCATATGAATCAGAAGATGATTAATGTTAGCATTTGTCTCTCCAATATCTTTCTAGTTAGAATGCTTTCTAGAAAGACATTGGGTACTTATGGCAGAAACCATGTGAACGTTATTAATATGCTTAAGTCTTTGAGAAACACTGAACAATATGAAAAAATACATTTGCTTTGCTATTGAATCATTTATAACTATAAAACAGGTTGATCTGAGATGACCATATAATGGTTGAAAGGTTGCCAAACATCAACAAACAAACCAACAAGCATGATATATATATATATATATATATATATATATACGGCATTGTAGATTTCTGCCAGCATCCAATCTTCACCAGCAGTGCGCAACATCTCTTGCTCCATTCAGTGTAGGAAGCATGGTGCTGCAGTCATATTCCTAAGCTTGGGTCACATCCACGTTTGCCACAGGGTGACTAAGCAGCTCATCAAAGTGTTCTTTCCAGCGCATCAATTGTTTACCCCCGGTTTGTAAGGATAGCGTTGTCATGCAAACAAAGTGTTTCACTGACACTTGACGCTCCTTACTTCACCAGCTTCATCATCTGGCAAAGTTTACATTCTATTTCTTCTGAAAACTCTCACCAGTACGTATTTCTATCAGCACGGATTGACCGAGTAACATGGTAACGCAGATCACAAGAATTTGGCAAACCTGTCACCCACATTTCACACACTTGCTCCGCAAGGTGAAGAGACTTTCTTGTCATACAGTCCCAATGATGGCGGTTCATAACACCAAGGTGCTTGTACGCCAAGTTGATTATAGCAGATTTAAGAACCTGCCATTTTGTCTTCAGGTCAGCAGGAATGGTGACAAAGATGCAGGCCAGCACCGTTCTGAGTACAAGAATCGCTGGTTGGAATGTACACATTCTATGCAGTGAAGGAACTTAATCTCTCACCATAAATGATTAATAATTATGGAGTTGGTGTGGTCTGTCTTTCAGAGGACCACCTCCTGGATAGTGGCTACAGATGAATCAAAGTGCCAGAAATGGAAACCTTTCATCATCTTTATCACAGTGGAGTCATCGATAATAGCGAACTTTATGGAATTACAATTGCATTTGATCCATATGCACATGCAGTTCTACTAGAATGCAAGCTGATCTCACATAGGTTAGCTAAGACTCTTCTTTAGGGCACTGTTGTGAATGTTAGCATCATCTCAGTATACGCACATGCACTCAACGTGACTGAAGAAGAAACCTTCGGTCTGCTGTTGATTGTACATCATCGTCGGATCTCCTTTTAGTAGTCAGAAATTGGAACACTCACACACGACCGGCAGACAAGAACAACAGGCATGTATTCAGCTGACTTTCTTTTTTTTTTTTTGTACAAGATGTGACAATGGCGATTACCTAGTCAACTTTGTGACCACTATTCATCTTTTTGGTAGCCAACACCTACTTCCAGCACCCTCGTCGCCATCTGATCACTTGGCATTCAAATAATGGCTAATCAGATAGATTATATTTTGGTGCATGCATGATGGGTGAGCTCTCTTCTTGACTGAAGCACTTTTAAAGGCAGGGTTACCGGTAGCGAATTTGGTTCACACCACACACTTGCTCGAGCAAGTCCTCGAACTTTAACTTCAGGTGAGGAAAGCGATCCAACAGCCAAAGTGCATCGGCATTACTAATTTGAAGTTGGATGCTGGCACTCAATTCAGGGTAGAACTTGATGATCGGTTCTCTCTTTTGTAAACCAACGGAGAATATTAAACCAAGACATAATATTCATCATCATTCAACTCATAATCTATTTATCTCATCAATCCTTATCCTTGTGTGGCTTTTCACTTTGATAAGTGATGACTCATTAGGAAGAAAACATTTTTAAATTTATCTGATAGTTCTGTGTTAGAAGCATTAGAAATATTAAGATACGACAAGTATAATGTACACATTGACAAAATAATCTATATATATAAAAGCGAAAATGTATGTATGTATGTATTATGTTATGTTTGTGTGTTTGCTAAAAACTTTCGACAGACAGAACAAAAATTCACAAATTCGGTATCATATTGAAGCTCCATCCTTCGCTCGAAAAATATCGAAAAATTGGCCAAAAACGTTCATTTTTTCACCCCGAAATTTTCGACAGAGGGGGTCAACAAAAACGGTCCCCTCGTGACGGAGACCGGTTCTAAGCATGCGTCAGATGACGTCATGACCTGATTTACTTTAAATAGTTGAAAAACTGACTAAATTTCATGTACGTCGCGTTAGCTCAGTTGGTTAGTGCGTTGGTTCATTATCTAAATGTTTTGGGTTCGAATCGTGGTGTGAGATGTCTTTTTTTTTCGATTTTTTAAATTTAAATATTGAACCAGTGTTATTTAAGCCATTTTTTACGTAACGTTCGTTTCTCTGTTTTTTTTTTACTTCGCTTATCCACCCCTGACCACACACCCCAAAACACCCGGGTACCCACCGATTTTTTAAATTTTAATATCGAAACAGGCTTATTTAAGCCACTTCTTTTTGTTTTTTCGATTTTTACATTTAACATCGTTCGTTTGCCTTACGTTAGTTTTTTTTGTGTTTTTTTTATGTTTTGATTACCCCCCCCGCTTAAGTTTTAATGTTGTTTTCTTTTTTTACTTCGCTTATAACAAACAAACCTGGTCATTGACATCATTCTACGACTTCCATGCGCGCACCTGTCAATTTGGTTCTTACTTAAATAAATTTAAACATCTTTCAGTAACTCATTCTGGCTGGCCGATTTTATTTTCAAACTTCGCCTCAGGGCTTCAGGTTCGATCCTACCCCCCCGCCCCCAGTTTCTTTTTTATTTAACATCACACACACCTACAAACACCCAGGCAACGCCAGGTACCCCCGCTAGTAACACATAACACATAAACATAGCATTATACATAACATATATAAAACACAGTCAGTACTCATAGTCTGTGGCTGCTATCGACCTCAGGCTATTTGTATATTGATAATTCTGATATTCATATTTTACTGATAATATTTTTATCAGACAAAGCATGAAGCCACTTGATGGATGATGAAACCTAAAATCCTAAAATACTATTTGAAGGTCAAAAACTAGCCAAAGATGGGCATTAGATGAATAGATTCTGATCCAAGAAACAGCAATTCTTCCTCATTTTTCAGAAACATATCTGATGGCCATGATGGAGGCTTGGTGCAACTTCTTTGATCGCGCTGCATTTGTCGTGGATGAGATGTGTACTTCATCTTTTTTCATTCCGCCATTTGTCTTTAACTCAGATATTTTTCTCTTTACAAAAGAAGAAAAACTTTCAAATTTCCTTTCAATTTTTTTTTTTTTTTTTAAATATAAAATATTTCTAGCTTGTCTTTTATATGTAAACCTTGAAAGGTCGTCATATGATGCAAAAAAAAAAAATAAAAAAAAAACAAACATAAAAAAAAACAAACAAACAAAAACAACTACAAAAACGAACACAACTGCATGCAGATTAACAAAAATGAAATTCACGTGAACGATTTGTGAACAGGGAAAACAATAATCGTTATTTGATTGGACACAAAGAGAAACACTAACAAAGAGATTATGGTAACCTAATTTACATAACCGACGGTCTGTCCGGTGGTTTTCATTCAGTAGGCCTATCCAGATACATCATCATCATCATCATCATCATCATCATCATCATCTGTTCTGGAAGACATTTTCTTAGGTTAATGCAAACGTTTTTGCTGATTTAAAATTCCGTCTTGAAAATGAAAAAAAAAAATGTATGTTTGAAAGTAGTTATTCATAACAATGACGACCTTTGCCCTTCATAATTTGTTTCCATCTGTCAAGATGAAAACCACTTTTTAGGAAGTGAGATTCTTCTCATTCATAACAACACATGGACAGTGGAGGGGAGGATATGTGTTTTGAATGTTTAAGCATGAACCTGGGGGAAAGAAGGATAAATAAAAACCCGGGTAGAGATAGGTTACCTTGAAAGTCAATTTTTTAACACCATCCAATATGTGCTAGCATATAAAAAAGTTGTTATTGCTGTTGCTTTTTTTTTTACTCACTAAGAGTAGTCACACCGGTCAAAGATTTCTTTTTTGACAACAACTTGTGGTGTTCTCTGGAGTCTAAATGATAACAAGTCTCACCAGATTTCCAGTACTCTCCACTTCTGTCAATAACCATTGCAGATGGATTTGCGTTATCATAGCAGCCATTTACCATTGATTTGTTTCCACCTGTCAACAAGGTTATCAATGATTTCCTTATAAAATTCTTTAGGTTTTCATGTGAAATAAGAATCAAACTCATGTTCAATCTCTTCTCGTAATGTTTACCCTAACCCGTCATCTGAATGGTTTTGTAGTCTTCGAAATAAATGGTAGCCCAAGGGAACTAGGTCAAGAGAATATGCAGGATGGGACAAAATTTCCCAACAAAATTCTCATACGAAATCTTTGGCTAATAGTGCTGTGTGAAGACGAGCATTATCATGATGGAAGATGATTCCTTTTATGTTGACTAAAGAAGCTCTTTTTCAGGTCAGCATGGACGAAAATATTGCAGAAAAATATGAATAATGCTTTAATACTCTGAAATAAATAGTTATAAACTAATCGTCGTGATATGTTTAAGTAATAACAATATGTTTAAGTAATAACAATATGTTTAAGTAATAACAACATATTTCCGTAATGTTTAAGTAACAATAATATGTTTAAGTAATAACAATATATTCAAGTAATAACAATAAGTAATAACAATATGTTTAAGTAATAACAATATATTTAAGGAATACCAATGCTTAAGTAATAACAATGTTTAAGTAATAACAATATAAGTAAAGTAATAACAATATATTTAAGTAATAACCATATATTTAAGTAATAACCATGTTAAAGTAATAACCATATATTTAAGTAATAACAATGTTAAAGTAATAACAATATATTTAAGTAATAACAATAAATAATAACAATATATTCAAGTAATAACAATAAATAATAACAATATATTCAAGTAATAACAATATGTTTCAGTCATAACAATATATTTAATAGCAATATATTTAAGTAATAACAATATGTTTAAGTAATAACAATAAATAATAACAATATATTTAAGTAGTAACAATATATTTAAGTAATAACAATATAATTAATAACAAAAAGTAATAACGATATATTTAAGTAATAACAATACGCTTAAGTAATAACAATATATTTAAGTAGTAGCAATATGTTTACGTATTAACAATATGTTAAGTAATAACAATATATTTAAGTAATAACATTGTTTAAGTAATAACAATGTATTTAAGTAACAATAATATGTTTCAGTAATAACAATGTTTAGGTAATAACAATAAGTAATAACAATAAGTAATAACAATATATTTAATAACAATATATTTAAGTAATAACAATATGTTTAAGTAATAACAATAAGTAATAACAATATATTTAATAACAATATATTTAAGTAATAACAATATGTTTAAGTAATAACATTGTTTAAGTATTAACAATATATTTAAGTAACAATAATATGTTTCAGTAACAACAATGTTTAGGTAATAACAATAAGTAATAACAATATATTTAAGTAATAACAATATATTTAATAACAATATATTTAAGTAATAACAATAAGTAATAACAATATATTTAAATAATAACAATATATTTAATAACAAAATATTTAAGTAATAACAATAAGTAATAACAATATATTTAAGTAATAACAATATGTTTAAGTAATAACATTGTTTAAGTATTAACAATATATCTAAGTAACAATAATATGTTTCAGTAACAACAATGTTTAGGTAATAACAATAAGTAATAACAATATATTTTATAACAATATATTTAAGTAATAACAATAATTAATAGCAATATATTTAAGTAATAACAATATATTTAATAACAATATATTTTATAACAATATATTTAAGTAATAACAATAAGTAATAACAATATGTTTAAGGAATAACAATATATTTAATAACAATATATTTAAGTAATAACAATATATTTAAGTAATAACAATATGTTTAAGTAATAACAATATATTTAAGTAATAACAATATATTTAATAACAATATATTTAATAACAATATATTTAATAACAATATATTTAAGTAATAACAATATATTTAAGTAATAACAATATATTTAATAAGAATATATTTAAGTAATAACAATATATTTAAGTAATAACAATATATTTAAGTAATAACAATATATTTATGTAATAACAATATATTTAATAACAATATATTTAAGTAATAACAATATATTTAATAACAATATATTTAAGTAATAACAATATGTATAAGTAATAACAATATATTTAAGTAATAACAATATATTTAAGTAATAACAATATGTTTAAGTAATAACAATATTTTTAAGTAATAACAATATGTTTAAGTAATAATATATTTAATAACAATATATTTAAGTAATAACAATATATTTAAGTAATAACAATATATTTAAGTAATAACAATATATTTAATAACAATATATTTAAGTAATAACAATATATTTAAGTAATAACAATATGTTTAAGTAATAACAATATGTTTAATTAATAACAATATATTTAAGTAATAACAATATATTTAAGTAATAACAATATGTTTAAGTAATAACAATATGTTTAAGTAATAACAATATATTTAAGTAATAACAATATATTTAATAACAATATATTTAAGTAATAACAATATATTTAATAACAATATATTTAAGTAATAACAATATATTTAATAACAATATATTTAAGTAATAACAATATGTTTAAGTAATAACAATATGTTTAAGTAATAACAATATATTTAAGTAATAACAATATATTTAATAACAATATATTTAAGTAATAACAATATATTTAAGTAATAACAATATATTTAATAACAATATATTTAAGTAATAACAATAAGTAATAACAATATATTTAAGTAATAATAATATATTTAATAACAACATATTTAAGTAATAACAATAAGTAATAACAATATATTTAAGTAATAACAATATGTTTAAGTAATAACATTGTTTAAGTATTAACAATATATTTAAGTAACAATAATATGTTTCAGTAACAACAATGTTTAGGTAATAACAATAAGTAATAACAATATATTTAATAACAATATATTTAAGTAATAACAATATGCATGAAGTAAATTATAATGTCTCTTGTACAAAGCATCAAAATCTTTTGTATATGCCTGATATTGATTGAAGCAAAAAATGTTATAGGCCAGATGCTCTTTTGGACGCAGTGAGATGACGGGGGATTGATATTTTTTAGCAAAGAAACTATGTCCAGATGATTGTCTGTATTGCCCACAAAGGCTTTTGAAGAATTTAAAATTTGTTTTTTCGCTCCTCCCCGTCCCCCAAAAAAGTAAAACTGTTTACAAATTCTTTGATTTTACCACTACTTGTTCATGCTCATTGTCCATACTAAATTTATATTTACATGCATTTCAAACCAATATACAATATGTTAACATACGCCACCAAAAACAAAGCAAACAATGCTTTTCTACTACTACTACTACTACTACTACTACTACTACTACTACTACGTCACCACTATCACCATCATCATCATCATCATGCAAAATGTCCTTCTCAATGTCAACTCAGTTTTTTTTATTGAGACTCCATCTCTAAGTAATTGTCTAGCAAGACAAAAATGCAGAAGAGCACGCAATTTTTGATGGCACGACCCATAATACAAGGTAGAACAATAAATTTGTCACCCTAAAGAAAACAACACTACACCCAGGGTGTACTAGCAGTCACTTGATTGCATCAGGGGATCACCACACTCTTCAGCACATCCAGGTACACTTTGATGTTGACTTTCAAGCCGACTTTGAAGATGTGAGGTGGCATGATGTGGCCCTCACTTGAAACCACAGCAAAGACTATAACCGTGGCTGGAAACTTTGGTGAACTATGCCCTAAAGTGTTGAGCTGTCCAGATTTGAATTTTGAGGGTGCTGTCAATGGTCCTGTTGTCATAACTTGGATTGGTAGAGAGCATGAGTTGTACAGAGGCGTATCTCCGATCTCACTCATTGAAAATTGGGTCACTTTCAGACATAATAGAAGGCTCTTACTGCTCTTGGGATTTGTACAATACTAGCCAACTAATAAATGGCTTGCAACAAAAAAAAAAGAAAAAGAAAACAGGTTTTCATCAAACGGAAATGGAACCATATCGTCTTTTCTATGGCAACAATTTTATCGTTTCATGCTGTAAATGTAATATCCAAACCAACAAAAATAGATTCATGCTCAGATATAAGATCATCAAATTTGGCAAATAAATAAAAATTCACACGGGAATAATATTTACATAATACCTACAAACCAGAACAATGCATCAAAGTAAAAATTCTATAGATATGTAATAAACGAACTTTACCTATCCGACGTTGCCCAGGATTGAAAGAAAAAAAAATAACTGATTAGTTCATGAAGAAAGAGAAATTATTGTTGGTGACTTTAATTTCATAATCAAATTATTTTGTGAAATAAGAAATATTTTAAAATGTTGTTTATGCACTGAACACTAATCGATTAATAATAACGAACAAATAATAAAAATCTGTAATTTGAGGACGCAAAAAACACATATACATACACACACTTACCCATACATGCATGAAGGTACATAATTCAGTCAATACGAGGGGCGTGCAATAAGTAATGCCCCTGACCCACTTCCAGTTGTCTGATCTAGCTGAAATTTTGCATGTGCAATGATTTATATCTCTACGGGTTATGTGGCAAATTACAGCTCTAAACTAATTATGATTTCTGTTTTACAGGTGTTTGAACTGAGTCAGGTGTGAAATGGAGCACGAATGTCGAGCAGTGATCTGGTTTTTGTATTTGAAAGGACGCACACCACAGGAGACTTTTGATGAAATGAAAGAATCTTATGGTGATAATGCCCCATCATATGACCTTGTAAAATGCTGGCATCGTGAATTCAAACATGGCCGGAAGTCTGTGGAAACAGCTCCCAGGCCATTGATGAGGCATCTGTTGCCATTTTGGAAGATCGGCACATTACTATTCGCTAAATAGCCCAAGATGTCAAGATTAGTACAGGGTCTGTGGAAACTATCATTGATGACCATTTGCATATGCATAAGGTGTCTGCCAGATGGATTCCCAGGTTGCTCACACCATTCTAGAAGCGAGAATGTGTTGAGTGCTCGAGGATGAATTTGGAGATGTGCCAAGAAGATAAGTCAAAGTTTTTCAAAAGACTGATTACACAGGATGAAACCTGGGTCCATCACTATGATCCAGAGACCAAAGTCCAGTCAATGCAGTGGAAGCACTTGGACTCACCACCTCCAAAGAAGGTAATGGTGCAGCCCTCTGCAGGCTAGGTCATGCTCACAGTCTTCTGGGACCAGGACGGAGAAGTGATGACAGATTTCCTGGCAAAAGGTACCACGATTACAGGAGCCTATTATGCTTCACTTTTGAGGAAATCAAGGGAAGCTATCAAAATCAAGAGGCGAGGCAAGATCAGCAAAGTTATACTCCTCCTGCAGGACAATGCTCTGGTCCACAACTCACATGTCGCCAGATC
>NC_136509.1:13692130-13877130 GCF_053919585.1 Euprymna scolopes | reverse complement strand
ATTTATTATATTCCTTAGTACATCTTCATATGATTTAATGTTGTGATGCAGCTAGTTGCGATAGAATAAATTGATGGGGGGGGGGAGGTGTTAACTTGGTTATTATTAGTTTGCTCTAGGTTTCTAACTGTTTATTTAATTTGTTTATTGACTAAGAAATTGCATAATCTGATTGCCGAATGCCCATGACTTGTGTATGATTTTTTTGCTAACGCTGAGTAACATAATCTCTCGCTCTTTATAATAAGTGGAAGAGTTCATTATTATTCGTAAGGTGGACACCACAACAATAAGGAAAAGAAAGAAAGAAATGGTTAATGATTTCTTACCTTGTGTCGCTGGTAATTGTCATCCTTTTCTTTTTTCTTTTGATTCATGACCGCTTCTTCTTTCTCTTTCTCACTAAGTTCATCCAGGGCAATCTGATAGGATTCGATTGATTTATTTCGCTGCAAAAATGTCAAGAATACAAGTCAATCAAAATATTTGAAATTTATAAAATACTAGCCTGGGTGCCCGACGTTGCCCGAGTGTTTGAGGTATGTGCTGAACAAAAAAAAAAGTGGTAGCAGGCAGGCTCGAATCCGTGACACAAAGGCGGAAAAAAAAGTGAAAGAAAATCTGGCCTCTTTCCGCTACTCCCTAACGCGACCAGAAGTTCAGAACATTAAAAGTAGACAAAGTCAATCCAACCGATATGATGACTTGCAAATATGGCTCGCAAAAAATCGACTCTTCCTTGTAGAAAACTGCCTAGTTAAAAGGTAAAGGAAATGAATGGTTTGAGCCAATTTTTCAATATTTGTTGTACGAGATGGCGAGCTTCGAAATGATACCAATCTCGTGAAAATCTGTCGCCTCTATCCTATTTTAGGCATACATACATACATTTAAACAGACATGTGGGATTTATATTATAGATTAATATATTTATCACAATCAGTTTCGAGTTCAGTCTAAAAATTCAGTACACAAAGTTGAGAAGCCAGAAGTGGACTCGATTTAGCTAAAATATGGAATGGAGCAGAAGTTACTAAACATGAAACGACATACGAAACCATATGGATATAATTTATTAAAAAAATTATTTTAGTTTTAACACTTCTTATGCTATCATGAAACAAAAAAAATAATAATTTTCGATTTCTGTTTCATAGTTCAATTGAAGCTACTTCGTTTTATGATACATTATTTATGACAAAATTATGTGATAAAATTTGTGCAGGACATTCTATCTAAGAATTAAAAAAATATATACTAAAGAAAACTTTATTTACAGAACTGTAAAAAAATATTTTTTTTAATTATTTCCGTATGAATATATTTAAACTATTTAAAAAATTATTTATAGAAATGTAAACTATGAAAGTTTAAATTACTTTTTTTAAAATAAAATATTTCCATATGAATATATTTTAAATATTAAAAAAACATATTTATAGAAATGTAAAAAAATAAAAGTTTATTATTTTTTATTGTTTCATAATAAAACAAGAAGTGGTTCCATATGGTTTCGTATTTCGTTTCATGCTTAGTGACTTCTGTTCCATATTTACCTAAATCGAGTCCACTTCCGGCGTCTTAACTTTATGTACTCAATTTTTGGATTTATCTCAGCTTCGAATGTAAACATTCTTTACTAAAACCCAGCATTCTCTTTCACATTCTAACAAAATTGATCAAATAAATAAATTTAATTTTTTTCTTGTTTCTTTTTAAATGATAGGTTGCCACTTATCAAGGGGCAAGGGCCACTCGAGGATAGTGGATGTGAATGTTAGGCTGAGGAGTTGAATGATGAACTCTCAACTAGACTGTTATTATCCATGATAATCGATGGTTGGAAAGGTTCTTTGTAATTGTTGAAGGAAAGGAGATTTGCCTTAGTAGCAATAAATGTCACCATCCTATTTCACTAGAAACCGGAAGTCATTTTCTCAGATTTCAGACACTGCTTTGTACATGTGTACATCCGTTTTCTCACATGTTTCGTATAGAGTGCAGTGTCATCAGTAAATATACCCATCTCGGACACAATTTCATCAGTAAGATCGTTTATGAATATCAGAAATAATAAAGATCCAAGAATCAACCTCTGGAGCACACCTGCATTAATGTCATGTTGTTTGGATGCATGGCCATTGCGAACAACCAGAGTATTTCTCTTGTCTTAATCTGATCATCTGTTAAAGATTCTGTTTGCGTCCTTCTGTTTTATTTATTTATTTCTTCTACTTATTAAACTTTCCTGCTGCTATTCTCTTTTACTTTTAAGGTTCTTTTTGCTTTAGGGTACTTTCAAAGTCTGTGTGTTCTTATCAATATGTCTTCTTACTTATATAGATGTGTGTGTGTGTGTGTGTGTGTGTGTGTTCGTTCTATTCTTACACAGTTTCTTGACTTGAAGGGTCTCGACATGTATGCGCAAATATATAATGTGTACATACCTGCTTGCCTTGTCCAGCGGATGATATATTCTTTTCGCTGGCTCCATCTCATGGGGAGTCGTACTTACTACTGCAGATGGATCGATAACACGAGATGGATTGAAGCTTCAATTTGTTTTATTAAAAAGGCAAGCCTATATCTCAAACCCATGATTGTCGGACGAGAGACCCTAATGTCACGTCTGCTTCATCTGCAGTCCAAAATCAACTCTCACATGTGGTCGCCAACTGGAAACCTACAACCACAATTCCCGTTAACCCTAATTTCCGGTACACATCACCCCTAATTTCCGGTGCATTCTATCTAAGTTGACAAAAGGTGACTTGAGTTTGATGAGTGTCAAATCTAACCTTCTGTGACCCCACTAAACTTGCTGATGGGAATCGAAAATATATCTATATAACTTGCTATTTCTATAACTACCTAGATAGCATTTAAGCTAGGATTCCCAATACTACACATCCAGTAATATTATACGATTTAATTTTCATACCAAATGCTTTGGATAAATCAAAGGTTATTACTGTAACGTAATACACGGTTGCACACATGTTAACATGTAGACACTTGGGACCCAACACATTGTAGACTCCGTCGCAAAGGAGACAAAGACAAGGAATAGGAAAGAAATTTAACTTGCTGTTTCAGGTTTTTAGAAAAGACTTTTATACCGCATTCTCCTGCCATGCGTGACTTCACCCACGTCTCTAACGCGATCGTGTTCCTGATTCCACAGTCTGCGCACACATTCTTTTTTTCTTTTTTTTTCTTCCTCACCGTGACATCACTTTGCACATTTCTCGACATTTGCATACACCCACCATACATGCATCCGCAATCTATTACATGAACCCAGTTCCGCCCCCCCCCCAACACCCACCCGTCTTGTTCAATGTATACATGTTCTAAGATGGTCATTAAAATATCCGCTGTGGAATAAGTTCACTTAAATGCATGCTATCGGTCAGAAAGAAGTTCAGCATATTTACAAGATGGTGAACTAGCGCTTGATTGATCAATGACTCAAAGATTTTGATGAAGAGAGAAAGGAGACTGATGGGGTGATAACTGATCACGTCAGTTCTTTTATCAGAATTTTTTGATACTGGTGCCACAGAGACAATTTTCCAGCTGTCAGAGAAGCGAGATTTGGCAATGAATTTGTTGTAGAAATTTGTAGTGGAATTAACCAAGAAGATTAGAGAAATTGATTCCGTGGTGAAAGTATTAAACAAAGTGACTTACACAAGCGGGTGCGCCTCTTTCTTTTTCTTGTCGGGTGACGGAATGAGGGAAGGAAAGAGAAAGTAAAGATCTCCGTTTATAGAGGGCTCACTAATATACATATGGCATTAATTTGCATAAGAAAACATAAATTGTTATGAAAAAGACGAGTTCGAAGCATGACAGACAGTTTTTTGACAGCTGAGAGAAAGAATGGACGGTAGAAATTACAGGTGAATACAGTCATGGGGTAGCAGGAGTTTGAACAAATATTTTTCTTCATTTAATTCCATTTTTTTTCTTTCTTTTTTATTCAAAATTGGCAAGAACCGAGGCTAGCTCAGCAGATCATTTCTTTATTAGTATAGCAAGGATAAGATCAAGCTCACACGCCTTGGTGGTGTGTAGGTTTTTAATGATATCACAAACATGGGAAGGGGTCATCATCAAGTGTTGTTGCTGTCTACAAAGGGAATTTGGGAAAGAGTGGTCTGTGATGTCTAAGATGAAATTAGAGGTGCATCGTAGGTAAGCCGTTCAGCCTTATCAGTTTCTGTACAAGCGACATTATAGTTGTTGGATAGTGGAGGAATTGTTGTTTGCCTATTATTCACCACATTATTTTAAATTTTCCAGAAATCGCAAGTTCCTAATTTCTGCAAGACAATGCGTTTTCTGGTCATTTCAATGATTTCTAACTTCTATAAATTTTTTCCTATTTGTATCCGATTAATGGCAGTTCCACTGGCAGAATGTTTTCTGCTTTTGCATGATGGCAACTTTAAAAACGAGTACCATTATAACTTAGAAAAAAAAAAACTCCTATTAATTGATTTAAAAAAAAATGGGTTTATTTGGCAGTAGAATTATTCGGTTAAATCACAGATTGAGATCACACGACTGATACTGCAACCAATTTTGGAATCAGCTAACAGTTTTGGACTTGCACCATAAGTGTATGATCACAGCCTGTGCAATAAACGCATGCAGAGAGTGGCTAATATAGGACGTTTTTTTACATTTTTTAAAAATTTTGTTTTACGGCATATCAACACTTTTTTGGATTATCTAATGCCGAATCCAGTAATATTGAAAAAGTGTTCATACTTCAAATTCTTTATATCTTCAAATATTTATTCATGAAGTTTGGTTTGGTTGCTTTGTTTTATAGAATATCAAGGTGCTTCAAGTTCTTATACCTTCAAATATTTATTCATGGTGTTTGGTTTGGTTGCTTTGTTTTATTGAATATCAAGGTTTTTGGGGGTTATTTAATGTTGAATCCAGTAATTTAAAAAAAAGAAAATTTTATGGTCCGAGTTCTTCAATTTCAAGTTCAAATTTTATTCATGGAATTTGGTTGTTTGTTTTACAGTATAGCAACCCTTTTTGAGTGATTTAATGCTGAATCCAATAATTTGGATAAAAATAATGTTATGTTTCAAGTTCTAATTCAAATATTTATCCATGGTGTTTGGTTTAATTTATTTGCTTTGCTCTACAGCATGCCAACTTCCTCCAGGCTATTAAATGCTGACTCCAGTAATTTTGCAAAAAATTTTACCTTTCAAGTTTATATTTTTGAATATTTATTAATAGTGTTTGGTTTGATTGTTTGTAAAGGAAAATATTAATTTTGTTTTTGACTTTAAAGAACATGATTGAGTTTTCCAAAGAAAAGGAAAAAAAAAACATAACATTAATGTTTGATGCATTTTAAGTCAGGAAACCAATATCTTTAGACAGCCTGATCTTGTAGCACTCAAGATCTAGTAGAGAAGTTTCAAGATTGCAAAATGAAAACAGTATATAAAAAACAAGAAGTTCTACTCACAAATTCCTCCTTTATCATTGCATAATCAAGATAGTCCACCCAAGACAAATAAGCCACCACAAAAGCTTTGTAATTATCTTGCTCACAAAATGGATTCCCATTGAGGTTGACGACCTTTAATTTTTTAAATCGACGAAGATACTTAATCTGAAAAACAAAACAACAAAAAGCATAATTAAATAAATAAATCTGTGATTCAGAAAGCTAGTACAACGCAGGATTTTTAAAAATAAACGTAGCCTAGTAGGAGATGCCTTTTTCTCTTCCCTGCAACCTCTTTCTAACTGAAAAGATGTTGCGAGCCTGTCTCTGCTTTATCTTCATATTTTCATAGCAAGTGCTCGTCTGAGCCCCAATCTATGGTCCCCTCTCGCCAAACTTTAATGAGAAACACTCATCTAGCTGAAGCCACTAATAATAATTTCTATCACTCTTTATCTATGCCTAAGCATAAGTAGATTCCATGAACAAAGCTTCTTTCTTAGAACTGTACGGCTGTGGAACTCTCTTCCGTTTTCCTGCTTTCCAACTGACTACAATATGATCGTCTTCAAGTCCAACGTAAACAAATTCTTGATGAGTCATTCCCCTTAATTAATCCAATTTACCAAATTTACACTACTAACAATTACTATGATACTGTCCCATTGACTACCGTACACTCATTAATCGGCAGATGGCGGCGATCAGGCTGGCTTTGGTATTGTGGGTGGTCATGTTCTCGATGTATGACCAAAGAAAGTAGTTCAGCATATTCTGATGGGGGGGGGGGAGCCAGTGAGAGAAGGGTACAAAGTCATAGCACTCCTTCTGAAGCCAAGCCTGGGTCTCTTTGGACTTGTGGACCGGCACCAAGTCCTGCTGCCACACCCAGGGTCTGCCAGCGGTTATCTGTTGTTTTCTTTAGGACGACAATTTTATCGTTCCACACAGTAAAATATCATATTTAAGCATATTTAGTGACCTGGCAACGCCGGGCGACTTTCTAGTCAATAAATAGACTAAAAACAAATATTTCAAAGTTTAATTTCATATTTTGATTTGAATCCAAGTCATGTTAGAACGTGTTTTAATTCAAAGAGCTTTTGAATCAAGGAGGAGCTTGCCTGAACTTGTGTCGAAATTGCAGCATCTTAAGATATAAACATTTGATCCCCGATGACTTATTTAAGAAAATCAATTCATCTCTTTTACTGCGACCATCCCATGTGATGGGCACTTAAGATTAACGCTCACAGCCACCAACAACATCTTCAAGAATCAATTTATAAATCAATAAGGATTAGAAAATGCCAGTAAGTCATTTTGTGCGGCCATATTTAAACTTTTCGAAAAACAATACTTATGAGTTGTATTTATCTTCATCCCTTGTCTCTTACAAAAGATGTGACACACGGGCGGAAAGTGAGATATGAAACCAGTGCTCCAGAGGAAGAACACTCTGACTGAACAAAAATTGCTTGGGCAGCTCCATCAGCATTCTCCGGTAAGGGTGCCCTAGGCGATTAGTAACAAAGTAATCTTTTCTCAAAAATGAGAAGCCAAAGCCTGGGAAGGTGGATCTCTTAGAACTGCATAGGACCATACTTTAGACTGACAGAGAGTAAACGGATCTAGACAAGAATAAGGACCCTAATCCACTGAGAAAAAACAAAAAGAACAGATTTCGATGACATGGCCTCTGTAAACAAATATAAAATAAGAGACATGTACGGATATTTACGACTAAGATGTATTTTATGAGCGGGCCACACTGGGCGACCACTACTGTATATTGAATACAATATAATAATCAATAGAGAATTGGCTCTATAATAATAAATATGAAATCTACATGAATTAAAATATCATATTTAAGTGTATTTTAGGATTGGGCTACATAAGCTGGCCACTACTATATTGTGCTTAAATGCCTTTAAAAAATTGGTACAAACCTGCTTTTATGCAGCCTGTAGTGTGTGTTCGTTCACAAAAAAAAAAAAAAGAAGAAAAATGGCTGATACCTCTCTTTACATGCTTGCAATCTTGTCACATGATATGCAAATGAAATACTTCTGGTTTTAAATAAAAAGGCTGATTTTTCAGAGACTCAGATTGTTTGGATTTGAATGTTGAAGGAGCAAATTTTGACAGCAGTATATCGAATTTAACCCTAGAAATGGTTACTTAGAAAGTGCAGAATAGTTAACTCTTGACTATTTAACCACAAGCTATTTCAGCAAAATGGAGGAAATAGGCGAACGAGTGATGTTAAGCAGTGACATTCTGAGGCTGTTTACTGGAGAAGGTGATGTGGTTGCATGGCTTAATAAGCTGAAGCTGGTGGCAAAGCTTTAAAAAATTGATGACGTAGCAACGTTGATTCCAATGTATCCGGAGGGGAAAGCATTAGTAGTATATTTGGAAACGGGAAAGAATGACGAGATCGATGCCAAGAACATTGAGAGAAGATTGAAGACAGCATTTTTGGAGGGTGCTATTGAAGCCTATAATAAGCTCAGAAGAGTTACCTGGAGAAGCAGTGAATGTATATGTAGCAAAGATAAGGCAACTGGCAGAATTGGCTGGCTATGCAGGGACAAAGCCTTGACAACATTTAAACTGACTTCTGTGAGTGGTTTTCAGATCGCATCTCTATGAAACTGCAATAATTAACTAATATTGAAACCATAGAGGTCAAAGAAATTTTGAAGCATGCCAGGATGCTGGCGAAACATTCCAGCAAACTAGGAGCAGTTGCAACTTCTACCGAAAACAAGCCCAGTGGGGAAGAACAGACAGTGAAGAGACAGAGCTAAAAATTTACTGTAAAATGCTTCAGGTTGTAGGGCTCCATCTGATGAGAGATTATCAAGAACCAAGATCAGACATTATCTGTTTCCAACTACCTGGGGAAGAGGAATAGTAACTGAAGTACTCTCCAAGAACAACATGGCAGTTAATGGAGTGCCACGTGACATCTTAGACATACAAAGAGTTTTCTTATCAGCAGAAGAGGAAGTCGATGAAGTCCATCAAGAAGGACCCCTATAATGGTCGCACCGCAAATGAAGATGTCTGATTTGGATGGAACATGAGACCTATTATTGATCTTGAAGCCTGGGATACTAATAGTACTAACCTGTTTTGATGCAGCCTGTAGTGTCCATTGAAAAACAAAAAGAAAGAAAAGAAAAAAAATGGCTGCTGCTTCTCTTAACATGCTTGCAATCTTGTCACGTGATATGCAAATGAAATACTTCCAGTTTTGAATATAAAGGTTGATTTTTCAGAGAATCAGACAGTTTAGATTTGGATGTTGGAGTAGCTAGTTTTGACAGCAGTGTATCAAATTTAACACTGGAAATTCTTACTTGAAAGCGAAGAATAGTTAGCTCTGGATTATTTAATTGCATATTTATTAGGTATTATATAATAATCAATAGACAATTGGCTGTATAATAATAAATATGAAATTTGCATGAATTAAAACATTATATTCAAGCATATTTTACCATTCGGTCATACTGGGTGGCCACTTCTATATATTGGGTACAATATAATAATCAATAGAGAATTGATTTATAATAATAAATATGAAATATGCAGAAATTAAAATATATTTTTTAAGTGTATTTTTTACGGCTGGGCAACGCCGGATAGCCTGCTAATATTTCCCCAAAACCTCTGGCCTTGATGTAGGGGAGACTAAAACTTGCTGCTATGGTTTCAAATGATCTGAAATAACAGTAAGGAGAGACTTAATTCCAAATATTTCTCATATGTTATATCTCCACTCTTTTGGAAATAGGGTATGATGATGAATATTTCCAGTATCAAATAATCCTTATACACTGTGAAATTTACTTTATGTATGAAAATGAAAGAGGAGAGATATAACATATGAGAAATATTTGGAATCAAGTCTTCCCTTGCTGTTATTTCAGATCATTTGAAACCATAGCAGCAAGTTTTAGTCTCCCCTACATCAAGGTCAGAGGTTTTGGGGAAATATCAGATATTTTGTAATTCATATGCAAAACTAGAAAAACAAATAACTATGATTTAAACATTTTATGGCTGTAAAAAAAAGTGCCAAAAATAGGCCCTGGATTATGAATGATCCCCTTAATATGTGCATGACTTTAAGGGCAAGACCCATATAGCCTACTACACAATTCAGGTCATTACCTTTCCAACGAGACTTCATTTGTTAAATTCTGATCAATAGTCACTGAGATTTGGAACTTACAAAATTGTCAAAAAAGGCGGTCTATCTATCTATCTATATATATATGGATATATCTATACTGGTAGCCAAATTTGCCTACATTTGTATATATAGTGTCCTGCAAGCCAGCTTCAGTTTTGCGGTTGTCTCTCCTGTGGCCTTGCTAAGCCACTAATATATATATATATATATATATATATATATATATATATATATATATATATATATATATATATATATAGTGGAAATGGTAATTAATAAAAACTGAAGAACAAATAGAGCAAATATGCGTTTTATTTTTTTTCTGTAAAAAGTCTGAGGAAGCTACAGACGGCCAAAAAAACGGCCGAGTAGCTGAAACAATAATATAACTTAACAGAAAGATACGGTAATAAAAAATAAAAACGTATATATATATATATATATATATATATATATATATATATATATATATATATATACTAGCATGGCCGCCCGGCGTTGCCCGGGTGTTTGGATGTGTATGTTGAACAAAAAAAAAAAAAAAAGTGGTAGTAGGAAGGCAGGCTTGAACCTATACCACAAAGGAGGAAAAGAACGGGTAAAACCTAACGTTTATGCTGTTACGACCACCGCCAAACCGGAAGCGACATTTTTTAAAATTAAAGCTAGACAATCTAAAGGAGAGGGTAACTTTAAAAAAATATCGGTGAAAGAAGTTACCCCCCCCCTGTAAAAAAGTGCCTAGTTGAAGGGGAAGATATTAATGTTTTTAGCCAATTTTTCGATATTTATCGTATGAAAGATCGAACTTTAAAATGATACTGATCTTGGTAAAATCCGTCGCCTCTATTGAAAGTTTAAGGCAGACATGCAAACAGGCATACATACATACATACATTTATATATTGGTAACTATAAAGTTTCGACCGAAACTGATGAAAAAGTTTGCCCTATCTCTGAATACCCTTTTATGTAAAATTTCAATTATCTGAGTAATTTGGAAGAGACCGCAGAGGTCACATTTTTTTAACTTTGACCCATATTATGACCCCTTAACCTTTATTGTTTTGGGCTCAAATCAAGTTATTAAGTGAGATCCATGTCCAAGGAATCTATATCTAAAATTTCAAGTGCGTAGACTCAAAATTATCAGAGAAGTTTCATAGAGTTCTCAAAGGTCAAATCGTTGAACTTTGACCCCTTAATCGCAAAATTTCTGACCAAAAAACCAATCACATCGATTTTCCCAAATCTCATTAACCTGTATATCAAATTTCGAGTCGGTAGACTTAAAATTGACAGAGTTATTGAGTAGGGAAATGTACACAGACACACAGATACACAGACACTTTCACTTTTTTATATATATATTTCTGTGGAAATATATTTCATTTCCTTATAATATATACCAATCCTCATTTAAGAAGCTCAATGTAATTACAGAGCAATATAGTGAATAAATGACAAAAGACTATATTCTAATTGCTATTGCTATTTCTTCTGATGAGTTAAGGGCAAAATAGATTCACTAATTGATATAATAATTAAGTGATTGATTTTGCGCTACAAAACAGATATTGTCAAGAATTGTAAAAGTCAACTGACTTAAAGAAATAAATTATAAGATGGTCAACATCATGAACTTTGGAATATAGTCTTTTGTAATTTATTCACTCTGACTGACGTTAAAAAATAAAATCTATATAATTATAAAACTCAAATGACCTTGTAACGGGTGTTGTAACCCAACATCCGGTTTACGACTTCAGGTTGCGCATGCGTACATAAACAAATGATCAATGCGACAATAAAACGTATTGTTTTACTGTGTACATTTTCAGCGTCCCAATTTTTTTTTTTTTTTTGCATTCTAATCATCCAAATAATTGTTAATACTTTCTGCATTTTTCTTTTACATCCTTCATTTCCGTATTACGTTTAAGTTATTATAACGCAATTTTTTTACAAATGAATCTACTTTAACCCTTGACAATCATTAGAACATTTTACAATAGCGATTTACCCACCACCTTCATTTTTTTAAATTTATTCTCCATTTTTTTAATACACCTTTCTTAAAAAACATTCATACATTTTCTTCTACACTACCAACATAAATAAATAACCCCGAAAATATGTTTTTTTTTAAATTTCCAAATAAATAAACAACATGACAATAAAACGTATTGTTTTATTGTGTACGTTTTCAGCGTCCCAATTGTTTTTTGTTTTGTTTTTTTCGCGTTTAAACTAAAAGATGTATCAAAATTTGAGTTTAACTTTAAGTATTATGGTATCTGTTCAGTGCATATTTACCTATAAGTATGGCAAACCACTTATAATTCAATGGCTGTAAATTAAAAAAATTAAAAAAACAATTATAAACAGAACGATTCATAGAAATCTATCTATATTCTTTTTTTAATTTTAATATACTTTCATAGAAATGTTTCTGTTAAGTCAAAAAAAAAACTATTTTCTTTACGTCACAAGTGTCACGCTCATACATGAATTCCATAACGGATCACGGGTAGTCTAGTAAATGATTAAAATTCAACAGCATTTCTCGCGGTTAACGGTAGCCGAATGGATATAGTTCTTGCTAATGAAGCCAGAGGTGGCTTCTGTGGTCGGGTTCGAATCTATCGACTGATGTTAATCGGGACACCCTGCAGTCCTGCACTGAAGATTCCCGAAAGTATGAAACAATAGTGTAGGTATTTAATAATTATTACAGTATATATATATATATATATATATATATATATATATATATATATATATATATATATATATATATATATATATATATATATATATATTGTGAAACTGATTTTTAATTTTAATTATAAATTATCAATCATTTTACTGATTTTTTTTTATTAAAATAGCTCTAGGATATCTACGCCTATCGAGCTTATTATATATCTACATTACAACGAGCAATGTTTTCTTTTAATTGTATTAATGCATTTACTAATACATTAAAATAAACTCTGCTCTTTAGACTTGTTCTAATCCCCTTAAAATTATATATATATATATATATATATATATATATATATATATATATATATATATATATATATATATATATATATATATATATATATATATATATATATAAATTGTTTTTCTTATGATTTGTGAAACAGAATAGTTGTTGAAAGCAAATGAATGGTAATTAGCTTAAAGTCTGGAGACAACAAAACAAGTGGGGAATGAACGTAAAAATAGACGTAAATTTCAATTGGCTGATTTATCTTTCAAGGTGGACAATAGAATGAGAGCAATTGTAAAAATCGGATTCTGTGTTATTTTTTTGTTGTTTTCTTTTGTTTTATGTTTTGTTTGACAAAAGACAAATTCAAGTAAAAATGGCAAACATGAAAAATGACTCAACTATAGAAGTATATTTTTTTTACTATTTTATTCAGAATAATGTATTACTTGAAATAATTGAAACGAAACTAACCGATAAGAAACTGAAGACGAAACTTGCCCCCCCTCTCTCTCTTTATCCATCTATAAAAAAATGAACACAAACAAACAAACAAACAAACAAACAAACAAACAAAAAACTAATATTGGGTTTGTTTTACAATCCAAAAAGGCGCGGAAAAGTTGTCAAAAAAGAAAAACAAAAAACAAAACTATAACTAATAAATGTTATCAAACGCACGATAAGTTACTTTTCTACCTGATTGAAGAAGGTTTTAACGTTTTTATTTATTATAAAATGTTTATTCAATTCGAAAAACAAATAGTGTTGAACACTACGTGAGAACAAGAAAAATGGCTGCGATGTCTAACGCGAGCCACAGTTTTACCCCCCCCCGCGTCTTGTATGTAACACGATGTAACTGTAATTTAATATTATCATCCTAACTTTTTTTTACCATTTAAAAGAAGAAGCTTCAAATAAACTTATTAAAAAAAAATTTTTACAGCATACAAAACATAATGAAAATGCGAGACAAAAACCGTGTTTACATTATCGACGCTTTAAAACAAGGTTCCTACGTAGTAACGTTTTTTAAACTGTTGACACACCCATGTTTAAAAAATCTAGCAAAAATCAAATAATAGTCATATTTTCTGAAATTTTCGATATTTATTCATTATTAAATAAACTTACATAATAAAAGTAGGTTTGTGTGAGCCTTTTCTAGTCTCGCGCAAAAACACGCGTTCACATCTCAAGCCACTTTTCTTGTCATACACATACGCGCACACAAAAATATGCGCACACGTACACACACGTACATATATTCACGTTCACGTACATACACTCACATTCATGTGCATACACACACACGCTAACGTACACACATATACGCACACATGTACGTACACATGGACAACGTCACTTCCCCTTTGAAGGAAATCCACACATGCGCAAAAGACCACCGGAAACACCTATAAAAGCAAGAGAGCTGACCTGTTTCTCCCTTTTTTCGAGTCGGCTTCCGACCTGAGAGGTCGACGAACCAACCGGCCCTTTTCGGGGTGCGCGCGCCCGCGCGCCTCATGTCACCTACGACTATGTGTGGGGGCAAGAGTCAACAGACAGTACGTACACTTTACACGCTTTCTATCTCCATGGCCTGAATTGACTTTCTCACTTTCTCTCTCTCCCTACAACAATAGACTTTCCTTCTCACCAGCTAACAGCGAGAAACGCACGCCAAACTGGATTGATTTTCTCACTCTCGCTCTCTACAACAATAGACTTTCCTTCTCACCAGCTAACAGCGAGAGACGCATGCCAAACTGAATTGACTTTCTCTCTCTCTCTCTCTCTCTCTCTCTCTCTCTCTCTCTCTCTCTCTCTCCCTACAACAATAGACTTTCCCTCTCACCAGCTACCAGCGAGAGACGCACACCAAACTGGATTGACTTTATCTCTTTCTCTCTTTACAACTATAGACTTTCCTTCTCACCAACAGCGAGAGACGCACGCCAAACTAAACACGTGCTGTACCCTTTTCTTTCATTTGTTTCTTCACGAAATAAACTCTAGTTCATTTAATTCAATTTAACACGTTGTTCGTCTCTTTCTCAATTCAATTCATTTCTCCTATTTTGCATCACCGCAACAAATTGGTGATCCGACGTGAGATGAACACGCATTTCCTTCTATACCACAAGTTCTGCAACAGGTTTCGTTAAATATATCAGAGGAAATTTCCTCCCCCCATTTTTCATGTTACGAAAACTTTAAAGAATAAATGTAAGTCGATAAAAATTTCAACATTTTTTAAAGCTGAAAATATCAAATAATTAAAAAATAGTTACTTTATATATATATATATATATATATATATATATATATATATATATATATATATATATATACAGGGTGAACAGAAAGTGCTTGGACCAATTCAAAAGTGGTTTATTAATAGAAAATTACAAAAATATAAATTAAACATGAATGAAAATTATAAGTTAGGAAACCAAGAATAAATTCAAATTATTTATTTTCAATGTGATGTCCGTTCCTTTCGATTAGACATTCAATTCTCTGTCTGAAGTTACCAACCAAGGCACGCAGCGTTCCTGAGGTATTTTAGCCCATTCACTCAGAAGAGATGTCTTCAAAGCATCAACACTTGGATGAGCAACAGAACAGACCTTTGCCTTCAACAAAGACCACACCGAAAAATCCATGGGATTCAAATCAGGCGATGCAGGAGGCCACATCTCCTTACTCCAGAATCTTGGAAAATGACGTTGGCACCAGTCCTGAGTTTTTCTGGAGGTGTGGGATGGTGCTCCATCTTGTTGGAAGGTGAAAGGCTGATCTTTGAAGTGTTTCTTCATCTCTTCAAATGCTGGAACCAAAATATCGTTAATGTAGCGATCTGTGTTGATCTTAACCCCCCTGCTCCACGAAAATCAGAGGCGACTTCCAAGATTTGGAGATTGCAGCCCACACCATGAGGGAAGACGGCTTTTGTCGGCGGAAAACTATTCTCACGGAGTCATCAATGTCTGCTGAAGATTTTGCGTAAACTCTGTCGTTCTGATTGTTAACAGTCGCTTCAATTGTGAAGAGTTTTTCATCAGAAAAAACGATCTCTCGCTCTGCCGTGCCAGCTTTCAGTTCTCCAAGAAGAAGCTTTGCTCTTTCAAGTCTCTTGTGCTTTTGGGCAGGTGTGAGGTACTGTTTCTTCCTCATCTTGTAGGGGGACAACTGGAGATCGTTTTTTACGATGGTTCTCATCGAGGTCACGCTCACATTCATGTCTTTAGCCATTTGTCTTGCAGATCTCTTCGGGTTCCTCCTTACCCTCTCTCGGACAGCTTTAATCACCTTCTTTGTTCGAGCAGTGCGAGGTCTTCCACTCCTAGGACGGTCTTAAGATGTACCAAGTTCCTTAAATATGTTCACAACATGGTACACGGTGGATTTAGCCACTTTCAAGAGCTTAATAATCTCTGAGTTTGTCCTTCCCGCGCAATGAAGCTGAACTATGGCCTCTTGTTTGCTCATTTTTCTGAAAGTTTAAACAAAATTATTTTAATATTTTTTTTGAAAATAATTAGATCAATAGTTAGACTAAATACTTACTTTATTCGGAAAGAGAAAAAGTGATTTTAACAATATTTAATTTTAAAACTAAAAATGGTCCAAGGACTTTCTGTTCACCCTGTATATATATATATATATATATATATATATATATATATATATATATATATATATATATATATATATATATATATATATATATAAAATCCCGTCATTTTTTTTAACTTACCTTAAAGTTGTAAATACAATTGGACATGAAATCTATATTATTATGTTAAAAAAAAAAATTTTCTTAATTTTTTTTTTCTCAGTAACATAATTTTTGAATTACAACAACAAAAAAAAACAATTCTAAAAAATAATTATTTTTAAAAAGCTTTATATGATATTAAATTCAAATATTACGCGATTTGAAGTTTAAACAGCTTTTTTTATATAACAGGTTTCCAATAATAAAAAAATATATTCATATGATAGAATATATAAATTGAGATATTAAAAATTACAAAAGCAAAATCGACTAAAAAATAAATTCGTCTTGATTTGATTATTTAAAATGACAGAGGGTGATATTCAAATGTTGCGTCGTTTTTCCAAAAAAGTATGGACGCCTGTAAGCACAGCATCTTTAGATACATGTATCAACAGAACAGGTTAAAATTAATTTTATCGTCTGTATAGTTCGTTATTAAAAATCTATTTGTTTTATAAAAGGTGTCTTATATTGTTTTTTTTTTTATCCATTTTTTTTTTATTGTACATTTTATTTATCCATAAATTTCTGCATAAATGATCTTTCATAGAAATTTACCCAAACACACCAAATGATGACGTCACTACTTATTGTGTATAATAATGACGCTTTACACAACGGTTTGAAGGTACCTATTTGACAATGACATAAAAATAAAAAAAAATGGTGGTAGAAACACGCCCAATAAATGTTACCGTGACATTTATAGAGTGGTTTTTTTATTTATTATTTTTATATAAAATAATAAGTAAAAGTCTAATCAAGGCATAGAGCATATTTTGACCGGAAGTTCGAGAGGCACGTGACAAATAGCAACACGAGAATTCTAGATGTACTTCAAAGAAAAACACGAAAAAAGGAGTTAAAATGAAGTTAAAATTTGCAAGAAAAAAAAAGAAGGTTTTTAACCTATACAACTACGGTTAGTGAAGGTGTTTATCTTTTGTGAATATTTTGAAGAGTGTCTTTATCGATAAAGTATAATTATGCGAGATAAAAGCTAACCACACATGGTACGAACAGACCACAATTTGGACATTCAGATGCAAAATACTACAATCTGAACAGAAATTGAAAAATATATGAAAAACAGGAAAAAAATTTGGTAGTGCACTTATTGATCCGTGCTGAAATAATAACGTTATTATTTAAAAAGCCATTCTTAACATGGAGAGGGCGTTTTGTACCGATTCTATACTTTAACCTTACAATTGAATAAAAAAAAACGGTGCTAATTCACTTACTGATTCGCGCTATTTTTTAAATCGTATTTCCAAGTTTAATTAAAGTTTTATGATATGTTTTTTTTATTGAATTGTAAGGTTAAAGTACAGAATAGGTACAAAACACCCTCCCCTCCCCATGTTAAGAATGGCTTTTTAAATAATAACGTTATTATTTCAGCACGGATCAATAAGTGCACTAGCACCAAAAATTTATATCAGATTGACATGAAAGTTATTGCAGTTTTTAATTTTTTTGAATTCCGATGATCATATCTCGGCTCAAACAAAAATTTATTGATCGAAATAAGCACCATCAGAATCAACATACTTTTGCCAACGCAAAACAAGTATATTTATGCCAGTAACGTATAAATCTTGCGTTCTGGTGACAATGAAATCACTGAAGGCGTTTTTTATATCACTTAGATTTTTGAAGCATTTCTCACGAAGAAAGTTGTTGAGATAGTTGAAAAAGTGGTAGTCAGTAGGCGAGAGGTCTGGAGAGTATGGCGGATGAGGCAGAGTTTCATAGTCCAATTCGTTCAACTTCTGCAGGGTAAACATCCGATGGTCGACTACATTCATCATCTCTCTCGTTTCCACCACAAAAGTTTTTCAACTTGCATTCCTCTGCCTTTTCTACAAGTATTTTAGTGGTGAATGCTCTGACGAACTGCAATCACTTGTACCCCCACAACGTGAGCACCCTCAACAAACCCGACAGGCTGCTAAATCCCACCCCAACACTGTAGAGATCCCTAGATGTAAAAGATCTTTCTACTCCAATAGTTTCTTCCCCAGAACCGCTAGACTTTGGAATTCCATTCCAGGTCCCTGCTTCCCCAACAGTACTGACGTGCAGAAGTTAAAGTGTAACGTGAACCGACATCTTGCTGCCCAAATCCCTACATAGTACCCCAGTATTAGCCCCTACACCAAAGTGGCAATTTGCCTTGTTTGGGGTGAAAATGTAAAAAAAAAAAAAAAATTGTGTTGTGCATTCAGTAGTGGTTCCTGGGCCAACTGCTAACTTGATATCGTGGGCTGTTTCAGCAGCTTTTTGGCCTAGCTTGAATTGAAATAAGAAAATTGCGTGAATTTGCTTTTTTCTATCTTGTATTCAACGTTCCGAAAAGACAGCATGATTGTAATTTAAACGATTAGATACGACAAAAAAAAAAAAAAACACTCTTTAAAATGACATATAAAGTAAAGGTATTATAACGAAAACTTATTTGAAAATACATCATAGGAAATCCAAATTACAAATTTGCAAGAACTTTCTTTTCAACCGAATAATATATTAAAACAAACGAAAATAAATAAGTGACTACTGAATTCGCTTCAGTTTATTTAATTTTTTTTTTCAGCATCGTAGGTGAACTTTTTATAAGCACTGATAAAGGTCGCCTCAAGAAAATTGATATTTTGAATTTTCTGTATAACATGAGGTCGTATGCGTTTCAAGTAGGCAGAATCAGCCGAATGCAAATAGAAACTATCTTTTTAATTTATGTATATTTGTGTTTCCTACATTTGTTGATGCGATTGAATTGAATGAGCTCTAGTTCAGGACTATTGAGCTTCTTTTTTTTTTTTTTTTTTTTCATGGAAATTGCTCCAGACGAGTTACTTGATGTAAAGATCTAAAAAAAAAAAAAGTAAAAAGAAAAAAAAACAAAACTAATCAACAATACATTTTTGATGGATAGATTCTGATCCAGAAAACAGTCATGTTCTATTCCTTGATTAGACTTTTACTTATTATTTTATGTAAAAACAATAAATAAATTTGAGCAGAAATCGAAAAATAGATGTGAAATAGAAAAAAAATTTAATATATAAAAATATCAGGTTGACATGAAAGTTATTGCAGTTTTTAACTTTTAAATTCAAATGATCATATCTCGGCTCAAACAAAAAAGTTAATGATCGAAATGAGCACCATCAGAATCAACACACTTTTCTAACGCAAAACAAATGTATTTATGCCAGTCACGTGTAAATCTTTCAGGTATGGATCTAAAAAAAAAAAAAAAAAATAGTGTTGGGACGATTAATCAGAATCGGGAATCAGAAAAATTGGAAGATTTGGAGGTATCGGAATCCGTATTGGAATCGAAAAGATTGAATCGTATTTTCCGATGCCAAAACGATTCTTTTAATTGTCTTTTTTTATTTGATTTTGTTTAAAGTAAAATCTTTCATTGCTGGTAATAATGATAAAATAATATTTATTGATTTTAAAATAATAGTAAAACTAAAATCGATAGATCATCCTCCACAAGTGTATTTTGACGTTTAGGAAAATATTTGCATATTTAACATGTGTTTTTACGAAAAGCGGGGAAAATAACAATCTTATAGTTAATTAGAGATTTATAAAGAATCGGAATCGGGAATTTAGCACAGAATCGGTAATTGTATCGGAATGGGGAAAATATTGGAATCGTCCAATAATTAAAAAGGTAAAAAAAAAAACAAAACAAAAAAAAACAACTAATCAAAAATAAATGTTAGATGGATAGATTCTGAGCCAGAAAACAGTCATTCTTCCCCGTTTGTCAGAAACATCGCTTATGGAATGTGAGAACTAAAGGACAAAATAAGAGAAGCAAGAGGTGCGAGGCTGCTAAAAGTAAACCCAAGGTTCACTTACAAAATCTGTGTTGCAAAAAAAAAAAAAAAAATTGAAGAAAAATTATGATACATGAAATCTGACCAAACCCACCACATTAGTTGGAAGGTTTGACAAAAGCACATTTGCCCAGCATAGAGGTTATCCTAAGGATGAACTATTTATGTTGGTAGAGTCATGTGAAACATTCATCTGCTTGGATAAACCGTTGCAGAAGTATGAATATTTGAAATTGCAGGAAGATTGGCTGGCCAGGGAAATCTTTGAAGCATGTGATTATTCAAGACCGCCCAGAGTGGAATTTGGAGATAGTTGACTTGCTGAACCGTGAGAACCGGAAAATGAGTTTGCATAATATCAGAAAATGTCCGATCCCTAAACAAGGGAAAAGTGACGTTAAATGAATTTAAAAAAGAAAAATGAAGAGAAGTTAACATGACTAAACTAAAGCGTATGCTATACTATTTCATTAATGTGACAGACATCTCACTGCTCAACTCCCCACAGTCCCCTGTAGACATGATCCTAAATAGCAGCCCTTATGTTTTATGTGGCAATATGGCTTGTTTGCGTATGAATAAGAGTACAAACAAAACACATTAAGTCAGCGTATTTGCTGAAAGTACAACATTTGCTCAGTATAAAAGGTTATCCTAAGGATGGATTGATTATGCTCGTACAGTCATGTGGAACGTTTATCCTTCTGAATACATTGAGAGCATTGCCAAGGCTGCTGCAAAGAAGATTGGCTCCCTCTACCGTGCTAGAAAACTACTTACGCCTGAAAGTATCCTGTACCTCTATAAGGCCACCATTCGCCCATGTATGGAGTACTGTTGTCACATCTGAGCTGGTGCATCTACTGCTTGTCTCTCACTCCTGGACAGGGTTCAAAAGAGAGTCGCCAACCTGATAGGTTCTGAACTGTCATCTAGGCTACAGCCTCTGTCCCATCGACGAGATATTGCATCCCTCTGCCTGTTCTACAAATACGTTAATGGTGAATGCTCTGACTAACTGCAAACACTTGTACCTCCTCGACGTAACTACCCCCGACAAACACGACAAGCAACTAAGTCTCACCCCTTTACAGTAGAGATCCCTAGGTGTAAGAAAGCCTTTTACTCCAATAGTTTCTTCCCCAGAACTGCAGGTCTTTGGAACTCCTTTCTGGGATTCTGCTTTCCCAACTGTACTGATATGCAGAAGTTCAAGTGTAATGTGAACAAACATCTTTCTACTCATCTCCCTTCATAATGCCCCTGCAAATTATGTCCCAGATAGTAGCCTCCTGCTTCAAAGTGGCACTGTGCCTTGTTTGGGGTGAAAATTGAATAAAAAATTAAAAAAATAAAAATAAACTGTTGCAGAAGCATGGAGGTCTTAAACCGTAGGAAGATTGGCAGGCTAAGGAAAACTTGGAAGGAAGTGATTAGACAAGATTACTCAGAGCGGAATTTCGAGACAGCTGATCCTGCGCCTGATTAATTTTTTTTTTTAAAGCTTATGTGGCTTCATGTCTTGTCAGGAGCAATTTCCATAACATAAACTTGAAGCAAATTTAAAAAGAAATAATTTTTTTTGATATTCATTAAAATGAATTTTTCTCTTTCTAATTATAGACTGGCATACAAAAACTCTCCTAAAAAGTACAATGAGCAGATGTGCCATTTGAAAGGATTGCCAAATTGTACATCAACAGAAAATCTAGTTACAAAACCATAAGTGTTCACTTAAATTATGTGTACCAGATCTAATCCAGAGAATTTGAGTGAATAGGCAACAATGATATGGGTATTTGCTAAAAGTACAACAGTTGCTCAGCATAAAGGTTATCCTAAGGATGGATTGATTATGCTGGTACAGTCATGTGGAACGTTTATCCTTCTGAATAAACTGTTGCAGAAGCATGGATGTCTTAAATCGTAGGAAGATTGGCAGGCCAAGGAAAACTTGGAAGGAAGTGATTAGACAAGTGTTATAATCTGTTTCAACGGTATATAATAATAAAATAATAATAATAAAATGACAAAATACACCGAGTGGGATGCGTAACAAAAAGAAGGTTTATTAGTACTTCGCAATAATACAAATACAAAATGGCTACTTGCTTTTGAAGTTAGATAAATTTCAATGAAGGTAAAGAAAAGGGAACTTAGCGTGTGAGAGCTAAACGCTCGTCCCTGGGAAGCTTGGTTAACCGGAGTACACTTGTAGAGCGCAAGACGCGAGACTGGTAGGACGCAAGGCTGCAGGACAAGACTGCAAGACTAAAACGTAAGACTAGACTGCAAACAAGACAAGACACCCCTACCTTAAAATGGTAGCTCTTTTATATACTGTTTCGTATCCGGTTCGATACGTAGTTATGTCTCTTATAACAACAAGATTACCCAGAGCGGAATTTCAGACAGCTGATCCGCTGAACTATGAGAAGTGAAGAATAAGTTTGTATAATACCAAAAAATATCTGCCCCCCCCCCACTTAACAATGGAAAAGTGATGATAAATGAAAAGAAAATAGATTTAACAACAGCTAACAAAATTGAACATGTATATTTATATGGGATTGTAAACTAGTGGAAGCAAAATTTTTTCTCGCACTGCCCAACTGCATTCTTCACTTTTAGAAACAAATACCATTAGTGTTCACTTAAATTATGTGTATCCAGATCCAATCCATAGAATTGATTAAGCAAGATTACCCAGAGTGGGATTTGGAGACAGCTGATCTGCTGAACTATGCAAAGTGAAGAATGAGTTTGTGTAATATCAGAAAATGTTCGAATCGTAAACAAGGCAAAACTGACATTAAACGAATAGAAGAACGACAACAAAACTTAGTCTTACCATATCGAGATCGCTGATTTCATTGTTTCCAAGAGAAAGAACTTCCAACTCAGCCAGAGTATCCATGTTTTCAATCCGTGTTATCCGATTATTAAAAAGGGTTAAATCTTGCAGTTTTACAAGAGTGTCGATTCCGCTAATTTCTTCAATGTTATTAAATGACAAATCTGCAAAAAATAAAATCAAAGACGAGATTTAGATATCAGAATATTCGAAGAGTAATTGTATATGGCCCCACTTTGCGCTGGTGCATTAGGAACCAACCAATCAGAAGAGCCAATGTTCAGCTAACGAACATTATTATTAATTTTGTATCATAGCGTAACCACGTGATCGGGTACATCTTTCCTGAACATGAAGTTGCCGCTTTGTGTGTTGTTGGAGATAATGCATGGGGAGAGATGAAAAAAAAAAAGAAGAAAAGATAATAGTGAGAAACAGTTTGGACTTACATAAACATTCATTCTCACATAAATGGTTTGTTGAAGACAAACGTAAAAGAGAGACACAAAACATATGAGATGATTGGTTCTTTTGTTTTATGGCATATTAATCTTTTTCGTATTATTTAACGCTGAATCCAGTAATTTTGAAAAAAAAAAAAAAGAAAAAAAAATTTATGCTTCAAGTTGTTTATATCTTCAAATATTTATTCATGTTTTTTTTTTGTTGTTTTTTTTCGAAATGTTATCCTTATCTTCATAGTTGTTATTTCACCATGTTTCGGCTAACTCATCCTCTGGCCTTCTTCAGATGGATGAATTGGCCGAAACGTGATCAAACAACAACTATGAAGATGAGGATAACAGTCTGCAAAATAATGAATAAACAAATTATGAAACGGCATCTCAAAGAATTCAAAAACATAAAAAAATAAAAAATAAAAATAAAATTTATTCATAGTGTATATATATAGAACACCCACACACCCACACACACACATATATATATATATATAATTATCCACTGACACATGTTTTGTTGTCTACATCTCATCAAAGTGGTTGAATCTAGCGAGATTCGAAATTCGAAATTTAGATTCAGTCACTCTGATGAGTCGTAGATGGTGAAACACGTGTCAGCGGATAATTATATTTTAAAAACAATATATATATGCCACTCCCATTTAGGGGTACCAAATTTGTAAAAGGGAAAATTATTCCCAACTCGCATTTAGGTAAAAATGCACTTACGTATAAATAATTGAATTCATTCAAAAAGTATCATAAACAAAAACAAATAAATAACGTCTAAGACGTTATATATATATATATATATATATATATATATATATATATCTCAAAAAAAAAATATATATATATCTCAAAAAAAATATATATATATCTCAAAAAAAAAATATATATATATCTCAAAAAAAAAATATATATATATATATATCTCCAAAAAAAAAAATATATATCTCAAAAAAAAAAAATATATATATCTCAAAAAAAAAAATATATATATATATATATCTAAAAAAAAAATATATATATATCTCAAAAAAAATATATATATATCTCAAAAAAAAAAAAAATATATATATATATATATCTCAAAAGAAATATATATATATATCTCAAAAAAAAAAAAATATATATATATATATATATATATATATCTCAAAAAAAAAAATATATATATATCTCAAAAAAAAAAATATATATATATCTCAAAAACAAATATATATGTATATATCTCAAAAAAAAAATATATATATATCTCAAAAACAAATATATATATATATATATATATATATCTCAAAAAATATATATATATACATATATATATCTCAAAAAAAAATATATATATACATATATATATCTCAAAAAAATATATATATATACATATATATATCTCAAAAAAAAAAAAATATATATATATATATATATATCTCAAAAAAAAAAAATATATATATATATCTCAAAAAAAAAAAATATATATATATATATCTAAAAAAAAAATATATATATATATATATATATATATATATATATATCAAAACTGATTGGAATGAGTTGAAGCTTAGCAGTTTACTTGTCAACAGTTATTGCTACCTGACACGGACTTCTATTACTGTACCTAATGAAATAAATCTATTTTATATCTGTGTATTGTTTTCCACTCAATGATACACTAATAATAAAATAAAGTTGTTCTATTTCTTGACTTTTGTTATCGAAAGCGTCCATCCTGCAATGTAGAAATTTTCATTCTGATTAGCTATTTCCTTTTCTTGAACGTTCATTCATGTTTTTACAAACAATAATATGGAATTCGATTCAATCTATTATATAGACAGCAGTTGTATGTGTGTTTGTATAGCCAGCCAAAAATTAAAAAGAAAAAAAAACCCTCTACAAAACAAACATGCACAAAGTTGGTATAATATTGATCAGCATGACCCTGGATGAATTATATCTAAATTTAAACAAAAAAATTATTTATTCTTTGGTGTCAGCTGGGTCATGTTTCGTCATGGGGGGAGGGAATGTTATCTATTATATAAATCTCACCTGTTTAAATGTATGTATGCTTGTATATCTGCCTAAAACTTTCAATAAAGGCGATGGATTTTCACGAGATCAGTATCGTTTTGAAGCTCAGCCCTTCGAACGACAAATATCGAAAAATTGGCTAAAAACATTTATTCCTTCACCCTTAAGTGGGCACTTTTCTACGAGGATAGGTCACTTTTTTCAACAATATTTTTGAAAGTCATCCCCTCTTTTCGATTGACTAGCCTTAATTTAAATTTTTGCCACTTCCGGTTTGGCGATGGATGCACCGACAAAGACGTCACGTTTTTTTTTTTTCATGTTGTTTTCCTCCTTCACGGTACGGGGTCGAGCCTGTCTGCCTACAACCACTTTTTTTCTTTTCTTTTTTTTTTTGCTCAACACATACCTCCAAACACTCGGGCAACGCCGGGCACACAGGCTAGTCTATTATATAAGGAGGAGGTGAATAACTTACGTTATTAAGAGAGGGGAATGGGGTGGGAAGAGATGAAATAAGGGCGAGGGAGATGGATGTTGAGAAACAGGGAAGGGGAAGGAGGAGAGATAGACGGATTGACTGAGAGATGTACGAGGTCACTTATTCTAATACGATCTGTTCACTTCACTCTTAGGAATATAGAAATGTAATATAAAGATGTTCCTATTTACAATGTCTCCCCACAGGACAGAGTTAGACACCAGGGTCGTTTTTTAATGTGGAGAAAAGGAACAAACATTTAAAATTGTCTCAGTCGTGAAGAATTTCTCCTCCACTGACAGAGAACAAGAAATTGAAGTCCAGCATCTGCAGAGCAGATACTACACTTTGAGGTATTTATTTGCTCCCCCACTGAGCAGATTAGGCACAAGGCCGATTTTTAAAGTGAGGAGTGAAGGGGAAATGGGGACCAACTCCCCGGGGAGTAGGAGAGCTGGATAGTGACAATTGGTATGAAGGGTTGCCCCTACAGTGACCAAAGTCTGATATGTGGGGTTACCCCCACATATGGTCTTTGCTTGCAGTATCTGCCGGAACAGATACTACACTTTGATGTATTTATTTGCTCCCCCACCGAGCAAATTAGGCACAAGGCCGATTTTTAAAGTGAGGAGTGAAGGGGAAATGGGGACCAACTCCCCGGGGAGTAGGGGAGCTGGATAGTGACAATTGGTATGAAGGGTTGCCCCTACAGTGACCAAAGTCTGATATGTGGGGTTACCCCCACATATGGTCTTTGCTTGCAGTATCTGCCGGAACAGATACTACACTTTGATTTTGACCCGAAATGGTTACACATTTTATAACTTCTGTTTAATTATATGTTTTCTCATGACCCGGAGCAACACCTCATAGCCTTGGTAGTATGAAATAAGATAAACTTACCCAACCAGACAAGATGTACAAGTGACTGCAGTCCATTAATTTTTTCAATGATGTTATTATCAAGCTGAAGCTTCGTGAGACACGTGAAGCACCACAAGTTATCAATCTTTAAGATGTCTGTAAAAAAGGAATCGAGGAAAGAAAAATGAGAGAAAAGTATGAACGCATATTTTTTTTACGGCAAAATTAATGATAATTATATTCAAGTAGTTATCATATTCAGTCAAACGTCCGTTTCACATGTTGACATGTGTTGGACAGCTTTAAGAAATTGATGTCCAAACTAATTTATCTGACTAGGTTTTTATTTATCCTTCTTTCTTTCTCTCAAATCCATTTGCATCACTTCCTTCCACGTTCCCCTTAGTATCCCCCATTAACTGAATCTTCTACATTTACTACTGAGAGGAGACGGTGGCCAGATGGTTAAAAACACAGACTGACGACTTGGGTGTTCCAAGTTCGAATTCATTTTGTTCCACAAAAGTCACTTTTACTTAGGATGTTAGCAATCTCCATGTGGTCTCTCCCATAACTACTTGATGTCTTTCTAGAGATAATTCTGACAAGAAAAAAATCGAGGGAGCCGATACCTACTATAGAATATTCGGATTCATACGATATGATGATGATGATGATGATGATGATAACCCGAATTCTCATCCATTCTTTCAACATGGCCATACCATCGAAAATATACGTCATATTATACAGCATATATGCAAAGATATTCGCCATAACTACGTTGAAACACTGGTTTTCATCTGAGCAACATTGAACTTAGTCAGTACCAGATAGATGACCATTTGAGAATACTAGGTGCTGTATGTAGGAGTACATTGGCACCTCCTTGTAAGAACTGCATAAGCCTAACACTGTCATCTTCCCTGACTGCAATATGCATGCAACTGGAGACCACTTGTTAATTAATCCCTAGAAACTTTCAGAAGAAGCTATTTCAACCCACCTAGGGTGAATTCTGCTTTATATTATCAAAGTCCAATCTTTTGCACATATCTTCCTATACTGTCCAGATTTAATCTTCCTCTGAGGTCATCAGATCTAAGCCTATCTTTAAGTCTCACATTACGCATCCATTGTATCATTCTCTTAACTTAAAGATGGGATAGAGAGACTGTTGTATTGTCTTCTGTATCATAGTCATCACATGTCAACATTTGTGACCCACACATTGTATGCAGACATTCGCAAGGAAACAAAGACATGAAAGAATTCGGCTCACTTTTTTTTTATTGAAACAGACATTTATTTACAGGTACTTCCAGAATATTGCCTTATCTCTTGTTCAAAAGTCTTTCCGTGCTCCAGATAGTTGCAAGGAAACAAAGACAAGGAAAGAATTTGACTTTTCATACTCCAATATACTTAACAAGACTCTGCCATTTAGGACACATCTTTTTCCGTTGCTTTTGGAGTACATGTGTAACATGTCTATCTCTTATTTAATTATTGGAATTTAAATTTTTTTAGATGAATAATTTGTATATTTTATTCAGCATTCCCATCCGATCGCGGTTAACAACCTGAAGGAAGCCAGAGGAATAGTTGGCCAAAACGTCATGAAACAACAACAATAAAGATGAGAATAATGTCCACAAATAAATAAATAAAATGTCTATCTTTCTTTCCGCTTTGGGCCATGTTTTCCTTTTTAATAATCTTTTTCTTTCGTTCTTCTTTGCTGTAACGTCACCTCGCACACGACTCGAGCATTTGCATACGTTGGCTGTTGTACAGCTGCTGCTGCAGCTATACTCCCGTCCACACTCGATCGATTTCAATGTTGTTATTATTCTCGGGGGGTCTACGTGTGATGATGATGTTGAAAATCTTTTCTTGGGTAGCTAATACATTCGTGGAGAAGAAGATGATAACTGGCTGCCCATCACTATATTGGCCTCTGTGACCATTGTGCATGATCTGCATTCATCCGGGATGCTGTGTGTTCTATGGAAGAAGCCTGTTCATCCTGGGTAAATGTCGCCTCAAGTCAAGTCAAGAAACATGAACCTCAAACTACTTAGTAAGAAAACCACAATTCCTTAAAAATCAAACGGGGACTAACAACGACCTCAGCAACCTGATGACAAATTACAATTAACAAAGTAACACACACAAGGACCTGAACATGCGTGTTACTCCAACAGACACTTCTAGCAAACAGTGGCCTTCAGGACAAGATCAAAGTGGGGAGGCATTGTAAATAGGAAAGTTGAATGCAATATCGATTATGTTTCTATTTAATGTGGCTATTTCCATTGCCAATGTGAAGAGTTTTGGCTGGCGCTTGGCAGCACCAGTTATCCTATATACATATGTGTTCAAATACAAGATGTACAGCCTAATTTGACGTTTGACTGAAAGAAAACGAAATAGACAATCAAAGCAAAAGCTGTATATGCAGAGACCCAACAATTTATTTAGCAACACTTAAAGTTACATACAACAGGGTGGAACTATAAATTTGTCGCCCTAAAGAAAATAACAGTACAGCTTTATTTTGAAACTTTTATTGAAAAAAATCAGTTCAGGTATCTTGATTATGTAGTAGAGCTGACATCTATTCAATGTAGCCACCTTCAGCCTCAATCATCACCTTGACATGGGTCCGGGACTAGGAGCATGTCTTTTCCACAAGCACTGGCAAGAGCTCAGTGAATACTCGGCAGAGGGCAGTGATCACTCTGGCTTTGGTGTTGTGGGAGGTTATGTTGGTGATGTTCACGATGTATGACGAAATGAAGTAGTCCAGCGGGTTCAGATCAAGCGAAGAGGGAGACCAGTGAGATGAGGGTACAAAGTTCTAGAACTTCTTTTGAAGTCAAGCCTGGCTGTGTTGCCACACCTGGAGTCTGCCAGCAGTCACCTGATTGCACCAGGGGATCACGACATTCTTCAGCACATCCAGGTACACTTTGGTGTTGACTTTTAAGCTGACTTTGAAGATGTGGGGTGGCATGATGTGGCCCTCACTTGAAACCATACCAAAGACCATAACTGCGTCTACAAACTTTGTTGAGCTGTGCCCTCAAGCGTTGAACCGTCCCAATTTTTATTTTGAGGGTGCTGGCAATGGTCTTGCTGTCATAACTTGGATCAGTAGAGAGCATAAGTTGTACAGCAGTGCATCTCCGATCTCGCTCGTTGAACGCTGTGTCACTTTCAGACATGATAGAAGGCTTTTACTGCTCTTGGGATTTGTACACAATTGGTCAACTAGTAAAAAACAAAAAAGAAAACCGGTTTTTATTGAACAGAAATGGAAACATGTCATCTTTTCTAGGGCAAAAAATTTTTATTGTTCCACTCTGTACATTATTTTTCAATGTAACTGCTGCCAGAGGAGATGTCTATTTCAAGGAAGGCATGAAATGAGTTACACACTTTGGCAATCATGTCTGTTTCTGATGCTTAACAATAGTTCATGTATTTTATGTTATGGTAAGATGTCAAAGACTTAATGCCTTGCCATTGAATTTGGCTAACATTAAACTGACAAACAGGAATGAATGAATATAACATACACAGTAGACACAACCATCTGTGACAATGATTCAAAGGCCAACCACGCCAACCATGTCTTTGAGTCTCTCTCTTCTGACCATAAGCAGATGGTACAATGGGGCAAAAGGTGGCTGGTCAATTTTAACAGATCCAAAACTAAGCTTCTACCTTTTCACCATAAAACACTTTGATCCTCATTTAACCCTAATTGATATGAATGCCTCTCATCTCAAAGAAGCTTCCTGCTTTGACAAGCTTCTGGGTCTGACCTTTCCTTCCTGGCGGCCTAAGATGGAAGACCTTCATCAAATCTGTTGCCTATGTTGCTGGAAAAATGGTTGCATCGTTTTACCGCTCTAGAAGGTACCTCGCTCCCAGCGAAAGCATTTATCTGTATAAGAGTCAGATACATCCTAAAATGGATTATTGTTGCCATATCTGGACAGGAGCTGCTCAGACGCATTCTTATTCTGCTTTGACAAAGCTCAAAACTGGCTTCAAAACCTAGTAAATGTGCCATTTTCTCGTCCCTGCAACCTCTTTCCCACAGAAAAAAAAACAAAAAAAAACGTTGTGAGCCTGTCTCTGTTCTATCGTTATTTTCATGGCAAATGCTCATCTGAGCTTCAATCCATGGTTCCCTCTTGCCAAACTTTCACAAAAATACTCATTTTCTACAACCACTATCAACAATTGCCCCCACTCTTTATCTGTGCCTAAATCTAAATGCAAATTCCATGAACAAAGCTTATTTCCTAGAACTGCCTACATATGGAACTTTGTTCCACTAGCTTGCCTTCAAGCTGACTACAACATGGTCGTCTTCAAGTCTAATATAAACAAGTCCTTATTGAACTGTCTCTTTAAATAATTAAATTATACCCAATTTCCATCACTAACGATTTCTATATTGTTGTTCAGGTGACAATTACATACTCATTAACACTTATCCTCAATCCTTGATAAGTGATGACTCTTGTAAAAAAAAAAAAAAGAATGAGATCCCAAAAGGTTGAATGTAAGTGGCCTACTGACTATGTATCTTTTTTTATTATTATTTCAATTCACTCCAAATAAGATATAATGCCAAATAGGGAGCAGATTAATAGGGTCATCCTAAGTGGGGAGTTGTGCAGCGAGCTGTTTGTTCATAGTACATTTAAAGATATGCATGTTATTACAGTTCTTGCATCTGAAGCTCTCTAAAGTGAAGCGGCCGAACTATAGAATTGAAAGAGCCAAGTTCATTAATTAGATATTGTTTTTACTTATTAGCTAACGTAACAATGGTTGCATGAAATTTATCATTCACTTCATCATTGTCATTATCATTGGCTTCACATTTTTTTTGTGTCATGGGTGTCACCATTTATCAAGGCCCAGAGGCCATTCAAGGATAAGGGTAAATGAGTGTATAGTAGTCAATGGGATAATATAGTAATCGCTAGAAGTGTAAATTTTGTAAATTGGATTACTTAAGAGAAATGGCTCATCAAGAACTTGTTTACATTGGACTTGAAGACGATCATATTGTAATCAGCTGGAAAACAGGCAAACGGAAGACTGTTCCACAGGTGTGCAGTTCTAAGAAAGAAGCTTTGTTCTTGGAATTTATGTTTAGGTTTAGGCAAAGATAACACAATAGCATATGTTGGGCGGCTTTCAGAAATTGACTTTCAAACTAACTGATCTCTGGCCAAGTCTTTAATCATCCCTCTTTCTGTTAAAGCTTTCTCTTTCCTGTTTATCATTTCCTTCCAGGTTTTCCTTGGTTTTCCTCTACCAAATGACCCTACTACCACAATTGTACTACATCCACTAACACAAATTAATCTTCATCATTTTCTCTCAACTGACCCTGCTACCTCAACTGTACTATATTTAATGGAAAATGAAGACGACTAATCAATATTTCATGTCATTAAATTTTTTACAACATATGTATATAAAACATTTTGTATTACATTGCAAGGTGCACAGTAAGCCTACACAAAAGGGTAGTAGTAGTAGTAGTAGTAATAATAATAATAATAATTATTATTATTATTATTATTATTATAGCTAAATTGGTGTCACTACTACCATTCTTTTTCGTCTAGTCTGTTTTACATGCTGACATGTGGTGGACAGCTTTTAGAAATTGATTTTCAAACTAACCTATCTCTGTCCATAACTTTAATCATCACATTTTCAGTCAAATCTTTCTCTTTTGTATTTATCACTTCCTCCCATGTTCTCCTCTGCCAACTGACCCTGCTACCACAACTGTTCTACATCTATTAACACAAGCAATTTCGTCCATTCTTTCATCATCATAGATCGTTTGAACATCTCTAATGTGGTGGATAATTTCTTAAATTTCACTTACTATACGTGTATGGGGCTAGGACATATATATCCTAATCCCGTTACAAAAGAATAATGAAACGAATGGAATTGAAGGAAACAAAAACTCAATTGATGGATAAAATAAACGTCGTTTATTTAATGTTGAAAGAATTAATGTTTTAGATATAACGTGTTCATGTCCGCGTGGGTGTAACCATCGTTCGTTGCGGGACTGGTGTTGTAGAAAGAAAAGGAAATGTGTGTTCATCTCAAGTTCGGGTCACTATCGTTTGTTCGCGCATGGGAAGAGAAGTGAGTAATGTAATAGAACGAGAAATGGCAGTCCATCGTGTAGACAAAGAAAAGGATAGAGGGTTGACGTCAGTTACGCGAAGGTGTTCTCAGGGACCAGTAGTAGATAGAGAGAGAAAGAGTGAGAATGTGTACGTACGGTCTGTTAGCTTTTTGTCCCACATAGCAGTAAATGACGTGAGGTACACGGTCGGTCTACGGACCGACCAGCTCGAAAGCTGGTCCTAAAAGGAAGAAGCCGCTTGTTGCTCTTTCTTTTATAGGTGTTTCCGCTGGTCTTTTGCGCATGTGTGGATTTCCTTTGAAAGGAAGTGACGTTGTCTTTCTGTGTGCGTACGTGTGCGCGTACATATGTGTACATTAGCGTGTGTGTATATACACATGAATGTGAGTGTATGTACGCGAACGTGAATATATATATGTGTGTGAATGTGGGCGCGTATGATTGTGTGCGCGTATGTATGTGACAAGTAATATAGCTTGAAATGTGAACACGTGTTTTTGTGTGAGACTTGAAAAGGCTCGCGCATACGCAACCTATATCTTTAGTCTTTATTTGTCTCTTTTTCTCTCAAATACATTCTTATTTCTACTTCACATGATCTTTGGCCTTTGCCTGCCAGCTGACCCTGCTACCTCAACTATCCTACATCTACTAAGTGGGTCAGATTGCTGAAACAATCTTTTACTTGGTGATACAAGCACCGAAATTGAAATTTGTCAGGTTTGCTTCTGCAGGCAACTTGAAAACTGGCAGCCATCTTGAATTTTCTGATGGCTAACGTTCTTTTCTTAAAATGTATGTTCTGAGCGTCATTTGTGCCAATTTTTTTTACATAGACATCATCACTTATCAAGGCACAGAGGCCATTCGAGGATAAGGGTTAAAGCGTGTACAGTAGTCAATTGGACAATATAGTAATCATTAGTAATAGAAATTCGGTAAATTTGTTAACTTAAGTGGAATGGCTCATCAAGAACTTGTTTACGTTGGACTTGAAGACAACCATAGTGTAGTCAGCTGGAAAACAGGCAAACAGAAGACAATTCCACGGGCGTGCAGTTCTAAGAAAGAAGCTTTGTTTATGGAATCTATGTTTAGATTTAGGCGCAGATAAAAAATGGGGGAATTATCGCAAGGGTTTTCAGCTAGACGAGTGTTTCTTTTGGTGCTTTCATCACTAAGTGAAAGATTTTTATGGAATATTGAGATAACCTGCCCCACTATAACCCAGGAAGTCTTATCCATTCTTTCAATATGCAACAATGAAATCTCCTGTTCTACACATTTTTTTTTATAGTTCCAGACAATGCAGGAAACTGCTTGATATAAAGATCTAAAAAAAGCAAAAAAAAACAAACATTTCAAGGTCAAAATCTAGCCAATGCTAAGTATTACATGATTAGATTCCAACCCAGAAAACAGCAATTCTTCTCTCTTTGTCAGAAACATCGTTCATAGAATGTGAGGACTAGGAACAAAATAAAGGAAGCGAGAGTCATAAAGTTGCTGAAATTAAAACCAAGGTCCACTTTTTTTCTAATCTCTTTATACTGTCCAGATTCAGTCTTCCTCTGAGGCTATCAAATCTAAGCTTGTTTTTATGACTCACTTTCTAGTTGAACTTCCCATTAAGCAACTGATTTAAACCCAGATCCAACCATTCTCTGCAATCCTCAAAGTGTTTGTGGTCCTGGATATGACCTTAAACTACATCCAGTGGTGAGGCCCCAGCTTGCAGGCTTTGAGGAGTGTTGAGCCACCCTTTAATTACCATTGCTCCCAGGTCCACTCTGACCTATGGGTTAAATAGAAACCGACTTGAAAACAACAAATATATTCTATTAAAACATTTTTCTTCAAAATCTTTGTATTCGGCATTAAATAACCTGAAAAGGGTTGATATGCCGTAAAACAAAGACAACCAAACCATCAAGGTGCTTGTCTCATCATGTCATTCTCAGATCATTTCTCTCCATGAATGCATATTCTTTGCCCTCACTCTCCAAGATTTTTCTTTTCGTCGGCAGTAGTAATACTCTGCTACATAATACTGGCAGAATTTCCATTAACTTACTCAATAAAAAGAGCAGAAAGTTTATTTTTGGTAGTCGAGTAACTCTCACTTCTCTTATTTTATCCTTTAGTCCTCACATTCTATGAGCGATTTTTCTGACAAAGAGGGAAGAATTGCTGTTTTCTGGGTCAGAATCTATTCCATCTAACACTTACTGTTGGCAAGTTTTCGACCTTGAAATAGAAGTTAATTTTTAGCTCCTTACATCAAGTGGCTTCATGTCTTGTTTGGAGCGATTTCTATATAAAGAAAAATGCATTTCTAATTCATGCAATCCCACTAACACCAGCTCTTCCCCTGACAAAGAGGAAAAGGAAACTGAACACTTACTTTTAAAATCCAGTCTAAGTTGTCGTACGTCTGCGAAATCGATTCCTTTACTTTTCGCAATGGTCCCCGCTTCATGTTTTGGTCCTTGCTCTTCGGTAGCAGTGCGAAGCATTTCATCATCGATTACAGATGGCTCAACTGAATCATACAGGCGGCTCATTTTTTGTTACTGATAATATAATCTGTAAGTAAATTGGAAATATCACAACAAAAATTGCTTGAAACATTGCTGGCAAATTAATATGTGAGTATTTAGAGAGAGAGAGAGAGAGAGAGATTTTGCCAGCTGCCTGCATGGAAAGACGCAAGACCGTATGCTCACCTCATGTCTTTGGCCAGGGGTGTGAGACAAGGTAGAAAGAAATATTCAATGAGTCGCATACAAGCCTTCTTCATCTCACATACACATTTTTACACACCAACGAATGAGGTGAACAGAAATCAAATCCTACTCAAAGCTGTACACACACTAACAAGAACAAGCTAAATGCACACACATACACAATGCCACGCTGCCAAATACTCACATACATATATTGCTTAAATAAACATATTATTCACATTATAACTTGTGACTACTTATTCAATTTTTTTATATTTTTAACAAAACACAATATTGCATAAATGAAAATTTAATAATTAAAAACAACTTTTAACCCTTCTACAGAATTGGGACGAGATTTCATAGTCGATGAATGGAGCTTTCAGATAAAAAACAATGGTTTCAACTGATTTTTTTTTTTAAATTCTAATAAGTTGCAATGGTAGCTTCCAAATTATACAGTCAGAATTACCTGAATATTACTAAATTATCAAAATAAACAACTTTAATCGTGTTAGATGATGAAAAACTGCTGCCATCTTATTTGAATCAAAATGGAAAATTACCTCCCTTTTGAACTGTGTTTTACGATCGTTATCATCCAATTCTATTTTTTATTTTCTTTAATAAAGCTCAATTCCACCTGTGCAACATAACAGCGTCAACAACCAAATTTTACGCTGTCATATCATCCCTGCCTGAAGAGGTGGTAGCTAAAATACCAATAAATATTTTAGAAGGCAGGAAATATGAGGAACTAAAATGCTCCTTGATTGAGTCCCACGAAAGGACCAAACCGAAATTGATCGACAAACTAATGTCAACTAACACTATAACTGGCCGTCCTTCCGCATATCTTCAAGAGATGCTGTCTATTGCAAAAAGGATAGGTACTGGCGAAGAGATTGTTCTTCATAAATTTTTGCAAGCCTTACCCGCAACAATATCCCCTGTCATTGCCTCACAGAAAAAGCTAAACGCATCTCAACTAGGAAAACTAGCGGATGAACTAATGCCCTTGTTGAATAATATAAATGCAACAGAGTTTATCGCTCAGCATACTGACAAAAACAAGAGCAACGTTCGGATACCGATAAGTGTCAAACCATTTTTCCCTGAACAAAAAACAAAGATATGCAGAGCACATATTTACTTCGCGGAGCAAGCCAGAACCTGCAAACCCTGGTGCAAATGGCGAGGGAAGCGAAACATAAAAATACTACCAAGCTCACGCCCACCCACACCAACACCAAGTGACTCAGAAAACTAGTAGCGTGAGCCATGTCCGTCCCCTTGAGTTTGCCACTACTACAAGTCGAAGCAAGGCTAGGTACAAAAACATTAAAATTTATTGTAGATACGGGCGCAAGTATCTCGATAATACCAGCAGCCATGATAAACAGTGTCACATTACACCCAACACCAGTATCACATCACTGACCACTGCCAACGGTGAGAAAATAGAATGCCATGACCAAGCTAACCTTGAAATTGGGATACCAAGTTTGAGAAGGTTATTTTCCTGGACATTTGTTATCGCAAACGTCACCAATCCCCGCCTTGGACTTGATTTCTTAAATAAATTTGGCCTTACAATAGACTGCAAAAATAGAACAATTTACGACCCAGTTACCAACACCAAAAAAAAAGTTACTATTAAATGCTGCAGCACCAGTAAATGTGGTCATAAATGAAATAGAACTGCCTGTATTCATAAGAAAAAGCCTGGATAAACACCTAGAAATTATCTCTCCGCACACCAACAAAAACAGTGAGTACTGTGGTGTTTATCACAGAATTGACACAGGCAGCCACTCCCCCAATCTTCGCTAAATCCAGACAACTATTTGCTGAAAGGCTGACGGCGACGAAAGAGGAATTTAAACATTTAATAAACAAAGGTGTAATAACTCCTTCAGACAGTGAGTGGTCAAGCCCACTACATCTGGTACCCAAACAAAGTGGAGGTTACCGCTGCTGTAGAGACTACTGCGCCTTAAACAGCATCACTAAAAGTGACAGATTCCCCATCCCCAATATAAACTCCTTTACGGCTAAACTCGCTGATAAACAGCGATTTTCAAAAACTGACTTGATTTCGCATATCATCAGATTAAGATGCACCCGATGATGTTCCAAAAACTGCCATAATCTCGCCGATGGGACTCTATCAATACAAATACATGTCGTTTGGACTAAAAAACTCCGCGGCTATGTTTCAAAGATATATGGACAAAATTTTCCGAGATATCGACTTTGTTTTCATTTATATAGATAACATATTGATCTTCAGTGACAACGAACAATCCCACAAACAAGATATCGACACAGTTTTTAAAATCTTAGAAAACAACAGCCTAAAAATATCACTTTCCAAATCCATCTTCAATGTGACATCTTTTGACTTCCTAGGATTTAGAATCAACTCAAAAGGAATCACACCAACTGCAAATAAAGTTAAAGAAATAGAATCTTTTCCGTGCCCTAAAGATGCAAAAAGCCTACGCAGATTTCTTGGTATGGTAGGATTTTATAGAAAATTAATACCAAGATTTGTGAAATTAGTCTTACCCTTATCTGAGAGAATGAGACTAACGCCGAAAGGTTTAATCACCTTAAATACCTCGGAAAAAGAAGCCTTCTCTACTATGACAAAAATACTGGGTAACCTAACAGAATTACCCCACCCTCAACCAACTTGTACACAGTATCAACTGGTCATGGACAGCAGCAAATATGCAGTAGGTGCTGCCTTACATCAAGTCATCGATGGAACCCCAGTACCAATAGGGTTTTTCTAAAAAAACTCACAGCAACACAAACGAGATATTCCACTTTCGACCGTGAACTTTTAGCAGCATATTTGCCTGTATTACACTTTTGCTACATAATAGAAAGTCGTGAAGTATTGCTTCTGACAAACCATAAACCAATATGCGGTGCATTTTAGTCTAAAACCTGCAAAATCAGATAGGCAACAAAGACAACTAGCCATTATCACAGAATTAATCTCAGATATTGCCCATGTGAAGGGTGACCAAAATATAGTTGCAGATTGTTTATCTCGCCCAACATTTGCTGTACAAATAGATATGTACGACCTCCCAGCACTTTCAGATGCACAGAAAACAGACACCGAAATGCAGTCCTATCCAGACTTAAAGAAATTTGCATTATCTGGAAAAAATCAATTTGTGTTATGTGATACATCAACGTCATAACCTAGACCTTTTGTATCATGCACACTACGAAAATCTATCTTCGACAGCTTACATTCAGTATCACATCCTGGGATAAAATCATCTATCAAAATGATTAAGGCTAGATTTTACTGGCCACATATGGATAAAACAATCAAAGAATTATGTGCATCATGCACATCTTGTCAACAAGCAAAAATATACAGACATATCAAATCACCAATTCAAACGTTGGAAATACCATCATCAAGATTCCATGCCGTACACATTGATATAATTGGACCATTATCCCCAGCAAAATGTGCCAACAATCCTTATACAAATCCATGTCGGTATGTTTTAACATGTATAGATCGAACCAGTCGATGGATGCACAATCCATAGCAGATATCACAACACAAACTGCATCAGAAGCTTTTAACACGTGGATTACTCGCTTTGGTGTCCCACTACATGTCATAACTGACAGAGGCATACAATTTGAAAGTGAACTATTCCTTGAATTGTTAAAAATTATTGGATTCTATAGGCTATGAACAACATCTTATCATCCACAATGCAACAAACTTATAGAAAGAGCCCACAGAACTATTAAAGCAGCTATAATAGCCCGAAAAGAATCTTGGATTTCAACTCTACTAATAGTCCTCTTGGGAATTCGAAGTATGCCCAACTGCTCCAATTTTTCCCCATTTTATGCGGTCACAGGTACACAAATGTTATTACCACAACTAATGATTGGTGCAGAAAATACAGAAACAATTACACAAAATTTTACAATAGAACTACACAAAACTATGGAAAAATTTGATCTGACAAATTTTTCAAACAGAGAAAAATCAACAAAGAAAGCATACGTACCAAATCAACTTCAAACCTGTGATAAAGTTTGGATTAGGATAGACCGCGTTTGGAAACCATTAGAAGCACCTTATTCAGGTCCTTACATTGTACTCGAATGAACACCGAAATATTTCCTAATAGAAATGAACCCAAACACGTATACACAAGTTTCAATAGACCGTTTGAAACGTTACATTGAAAACAAGCAAAAATGTACGCAAAATACAACTACCAACAAAAATAAAAAACCCAACAGTTTACTCCCTGAAAAAGTGCAAGAACATAAGATAAAAACAAGAACTTCAAGGAGGAGAGTTACATGGAAAAAAAGACAGTGAATACATTTATTATTAAAAAAATAAATAAATAAAAAAATAATAAAAATAAAAATATACATATATATGAGCATTCTGTCTACTGGCAGGGTATCTCTCTGTACTGACCAAAGATTTAGGTCACAAAACCAAAACCACTACTACCATCCTCTTCAGCCCTATATTAAACCTTCCTCTTCCCTACAATGTAAAAGACAATTCTCACTCCTTAACCCTTCCTTGCACCTAGTCACCCTGCTTACTGACTCCTCCCCTACCAGCCTGCTGCTACCATTCAAGTGGAGCCTTTTCAACGAGAACGAGAACGAGGCAGAGTTCACTGAGTCGATGTCCAGTACACACGTGTTTTGACGACTGTTATACTCATGTCATCTTACCATGTTCGCAGTATTAACAGAAAATAAAATAATCCTTCAAATTAGTATTTGTGTTGTGCCTTATTCAAACGAGATAACAGCAAATATTACAACTCCAAGAAATACAATAGAAATTTAAACATTTCTTATTAAATGTTGTGACGTTCGTCCATCATGATCTAATGATTATAACATCCTAATCTGCACATGCGAGCTTAAGTGACCGACTTTTATTTCAACTTTGAAGTGCTCAACATTAAGAACCCAGTTCTTAAAGGGACTGACATAATTATTACTATAATAATTTTTTAAAATACCTACAGACACTAGTGTTTCATCCTTTTGAGAATCATCAGTGCAGGGAGTTATGATTACAGCAGGTCAGGAGATTCGAACTGGGTCACAAAGCCATCTCTGCAGAAGAGTAGACTTTGATGGCGTGGCTACATAAATAGATGGCCTTTTAGTAAAGATCAAAGTGTAGTATCTTTTGACTTTGTTTAGTTCTGGAGTGACAAGGATGACCAACGACCCCCAAAATCCCCCCCTTTTGAGTTGGCCATGTGCCTAAGTTTTTTGTTCACCGTTAATTTTACTGTATTTTTTAACATGAATAAAAGATTTAATATCTCAAAGTGTAGTATCTGTCCTGGCAGATGCTGCAAGCAAAGACTAGCTATGACTAGCAAAGACCATATGTGGGGGTAACCCCACATATCTGAACTTGGTCAATGTAGGGATCACCCTACAGACCACAGTTATCATCCAGCTCCCATTTCCCACCTCTCGGGAGCTGGTCCCCCCTTTCCCTCCCCCCTCCCTCCATCTCCACATTAAAAAACGGCCTTGTGCCTAATTTGCTCAGTGGGGAAGCAAATAAATCCAATCTGTTCTTCAGATGCTGCACTTCCATTTCTTGTTTTCTTTCGATGAAGGAGCAGTCCTTCACGACTGAGACAATTTTTTTTATTTTTGTACCTTTTCTCCACGTTAAAAACGGCCCTGGTGTCTAACTCTGTCCCGTGGGGAGGTATTGTAAATAAGTACATAAATATATGAAAGTCAGTAGATGTAAAACAGTTGATATAGCAGGCTCAGTTCACAGAGAAGGCTAAGAAAAAAAGTAGGAGGAAGTGATAAAGACGAACTTGAAAGAAGGAAAGATAAGGACCTGACCAGAGATAGGTTAACTTGGAAGTCAATTACTTAAAATCGTTCAACCACGGCCACCGTGAATTACGATTTAAAGAAAGAAAATCATAATTACCTTCTTGAATCGTGAACAACTCAATTACTAATTTTTCTGTGCTTAAGCTTTAGAAAAATTAAATATTTATGCAAGCATCGCAATATTCACTTTCCTCAGACGAAACTATGTTTTTCTACAATTATTTACGTTTTTACACTATTATTCTTTACTATAACTGTCATTCAGAAAAGCGTCTTGCTGTTACCATGACGACGCCCACTTCCGCCTTGTAAAAATATTTCCAGAGAAAAAAAAAATCACTTTATGCGCCTCCACATTCTTGTAAGGTTGTAAATAATCAATTTAATCCCCAAAATATTTTTTAAACTAAAAATTTCTTTAAAACGGAAAATGCAAGTGAATATAAGTAAATAGATGCGAAGAAAATACGTATTACTTTAAAAAAAAAAAAAAAAAAAAAAAAAAAAAAAGGCATTGCCATTCGCAATATTCAGTGACGTCATTTTATGGAAGTCAAAAATCAAAATGGCAGCGCTTTTTGGACACGGAAACCCTTTGAGTACTCCTGTCGGACAGTTAATAGGTAACTATTGCGATGATAATTATTTTTTAAAACATAAAATCTTGACTCAAGGCTGTTTTTTCTCACTATTTCAGAATTATTTCAATTTTAAACTGAAAACGAGTCGAACGTAAATAACTTGAACAGTAAGAAATGCATGGCCAAAAAGTGGGGGATGGAATGCAATCTATAGCTAAGTTGTAAAATGGTCCCCCAATTTATGACCACATGACATTCCTTACGTTTCTTATACTGTTTAACGTGACACTCGTAACGAGTCCTCTTTGCTTACGTTTTCTGTTTTGATATTAAAACTTTAATAATATTAAATAAAAAGCTTTAATATATCATAAGTATGTTGCTCTGCTTTTTAATTTAAGTCGGATTGTTTGTTATTTTATTGTCTTTGGCTTTAAGTGGACGTACTTTTTCATTTTTTTGATAATTCAATTAGCAAGTGCGTGTTGTGTTAATTTCAATACTATGAAAATAAAAAAAATTTAAAAAAAATGGTTAAAAAAATCAGCTTATATATCGAATATATCTATATCTGGGGTTTTTGTTATATGTATATATATATATAAATCAAAGTTTATTTATTATACGATTACATAAGAATTATTTTCCATAAAGATTTATTTTTGTAAGTAATATTGTTTAGCACGGTTTAGTGTTGTAATGTATCAACACACCTGATGGGTTGTGTTCGTTTTCGGCGTAATGAAATTGCAAATTAAGATGTAAAAAAAAAAAAAAAAAAAAAAAAAAAAAAAAAAAAAAAAAGTATTCATAAGGATTTAATGTAGATTTTTTTTTGGGGGGGGTACTTGTGCAGTTTGCGGACCGTACTAAAATAATAACATTATTACTTAAAAAGCCGGTCTTAATATGAGGGGGGGGGCTTTGTTAATTATTTTGGGTCAGTTTGCGCTGGTTGTCCAACCGAAGACAAAACCTACCTTTAGAAAATCCCATCTAAAAAAAAAAAAAAAAAATTAGCACTCTTCGGAGCCGAAACACATCGTGGCCTTAGGAAAAGTCACGAACTAATTCGACCCAAGGCAACGGATCCGGATCGTATTCGTACACACACAAAAGAGGATACTATATCCTTTCAGATCCAGTTTATAACTTGATAAATATTTAAACTCTGGAGCAGTTTCACGGTAAATTCAAATTTTTTTTTAAAAATAAGAGTTAGGTCCTACTTTGTCAACTAAGCTCCAGTCCCTGTCCCATCGCCGCACTAGTGTTGCATTTCTGTGCCTGTTTTACAAGTATTTTAATGGGATTTGCTCTGATCAACTCATTGCACTTGTACATATCCCCGACAAAACGGCTTAACAACAACATCTGACCGCATTCACTGTTGAGGTCCCTAAATGCCAGAAAGCTTTCTACTCTAATAGTTTCTTTCCTCGAACAGCTAGACTTTGGAATTCCCTTCCTGCTACCAGCTTCTTCTCTGACTGTACTGATATGCAGAGGGTTTAAATATAAATGTCAATATTTCCTATGCATGGTCTCAAATAGTAGGTCCTTACATCCAAGATATGCCTTGTTAGGGGTAAACGCGAATTAAAAAATTTTTTTAAAAATCCGATCAAATAATTCATTTCTATTCAATATGTCTGTATATATTTAAGTTTGAGCATACTCCTTCAAATGTTATACAAACGTGTTATATTGTGGTAAATTGTTTTCCCATTTAAATTGTTATTAAATTTAGTATAATATCTCTGCTAGTATATATTATGAACAAACATATACTACATTTTCTCCCTTCTCGAAGGAGAAAATGTCTGGGAGGATGACATCGGAGCATTCATAACAGATACTACAGTGTAGTACACTACGCCTTTTTTTTTAAAAGGGACAAGCTAATATCTGAGTGGATATGGCCTCATGACAAAAGAACAGATGCTACATTATGCCCCCCCCCCTCCTCGCACCTGAATTGAGCACTGAAAGTGCGGTAATAAATTATAAATTTCGGTACAACTGCAGTAACATTCACAAGCAAATTGTTTTCATTTTAAGTTCCGTCCGCGCAACATAAGAGTAAACAAAGCCCCCACCTCCTTCCCTACCCATGTTAAGATTGGCTTTCTAAATTTGCTTGGGAATGTTAAACTACAGAAGTGCCGAAAATTCAAAAACTACTAGGCGAGTATGTCTGGTGAACCAAGTGCGCGAAATATCAAAACAATTGTTTTTAAAAGGACGGTTAGAATCCTAAAAAGATCTCTCGGGTGGAGTCTGCGAAATACCGGACGAATGCCTAATATCCAGTATCCAAAAAGATAAAACGAAAAAAATAGATATAATAGTCTAATTTCGGTTTTAGATGTATATCAAATCTCTCTTATAACGTTTTTTTTAAAGTAAAGAGAATTTGGGACGCTGAAAACGCAACTCCCACCTGATGATATTGGCAGGTGTTTTTTTTGTTTTTGTTTTTGTTCACATATAAACGAAAAACGTTCTAATTTTTTGTTGTCGGTTGAAATTTAAAAAAATGAAATCAATTGAAAAATAATTATCAAACCATTTCTACATTGTTAAGCTTAAAATAATTTGAACGCATCGGAAACGATAGTAATTTTATTTCAATATAAAAAACTTAGGCTTAATAAAATCATTCGTTTTTGTTCTTAAAGATTATTTGTTGGGTGGTGTACGATTTCGGCGTCCTAAATCCTCCTTTCAAAAGACGTCATCTTATATACGATTATTTGATGTGTGTGTGTGTGTGTGTGTATATATATATATATATATATATATATATATATATATATATTAATTCAACATTACAATTTAAGATTAAGAAACAGTAAAAAAAATTTTTTTAAATACTAAAAAATCTTTATGACCGGAACAAAGATGATATATTCCAAAAATGACTGTAATTTGATCAAGTAGTTTATTTTCTTTTTTTTTTTTTTAACTAAGAAAATCAAATTTATGATGAAGCGAGTCGTGGTCAGCCAGATTGTTTTAGAATGTGTTAGAATTTAAGGGTGGCAACTTAATTAGACTATTAAGATTGTTGTTTATTCAAAATAATTAGAACATTTTAATCGTTAAAAATCGTAAAATTTGATTTTTTAATAATAAAAAAAACAAACTATTTGATCAATTTACTTGCTTTTTGAAATACAACTTCGTTCCGTGATGGGTATACACAGCATAAAGATTTTTTTTCTGTGTTTATTCATTTTTTAAAATTATTTTATTATTAAGTGTAATTGTAAATAAGCACCTATATATTTGTTAAAGATTTTATTTTGTTAGCTTTTTCATTAGGAAAAACACCCCGCATAAATAACAGAAGAACGATAAATTCAAATTGAAAAATTAATATATATTCAATTTAATCTTTAATAATATTTTGTCATTCCATCTTTAATTGTAATGCAATGTTAGGTGCTTGTTAAGACACAATCGACAGATCGATTTTTTTTTTTTTTTTTTTTTTTGTAAATATGTCGTTTTAAGCAAAAAGAATATTGCTTATTGTCATGCCGAAAATAGTAATATATCAAAAAATTACGAAAACTGGAATTGAAAGTTATTTATCGTTAAAAGTATTTTTTTGCGGAGAACGCTGTTTTACGGTTGTTTTAAAAATGGAACTGAAATTTAAATTTCGTTTCGTTTTACGTCCAACTCACCGTTCACGTTGGACATGCCAACTTTTCTAGATTTTCGAATATGCTGACAAGGTTGGGAGTGTCTATTTCGAAAACCGTTCTTAACATGGAGAGGTTAGCGCGGGGGAGGGTCTATTCGTTAATCATATCCGAAAACCTTTAAAAGTCGGCATTACCAATGTGAACGGCGAGTTGGACTTATGAAAAAAAAAAAAAAAAATATCAAAAAAATTATACCAAATTGACTTTTTTCGTGAAAAAATTATTTCACTTTTGTTAATAAAATTTTATAAAAAATCTTTCGTTTTTTATATATATAAAGTACGATTATTGAATATTATTCTTTCGAGTACTTTCGATTTTGGGGGACAAGTTTTTCTTTTTTAAAAAAAAAAAAAAAAAATTAAAACGGAACGAAATTTAAATTTCCATTCCATTTTTTTAACAATCGTAAAACAGAGCGTTCTCCGCAAGTTTTACCTCCCTGAGGTTCAGGTTCACTGGTTCTACTCGATTAATTTTCGTAATGTTTTGATATATTACTATTTTCGACATTACAATTAAGTATGTAATATTATTTTTGCTTAAAACGAAAACGACATATAAAAAAAAAAATCGATTTGTCGACTATTATCTTAACAAGCATCCAATTTTTAAACTACAAATAAAATATAATAAAAATGACTTCTTTTGAAAAGAGAATTTGGGACGCTGAAAACGTACATAGGCCTATAACTTATATTTAATAAAATCATTAGATTCGAGTTTTATTTTATTTCTTGATTGTTATTCTTTTAGCATTTAAGATGGAAATGATAAATGCTTCAGTTTTTGACATAATTCAATTCCACTTTAAAGAGTGACATATTTTTAGACTTTGGGGGAAACCTGACCCAATTTGTTTTTATCTCCACATTAGAAGGCCGTCTTTATGCTGATAATGACGATCAGTAAAAAAAAAAAAAAAATGGAAATACTAATGATCATTATATGCCGGTTATTAGTTTTCATTTCTATGTTATTCCCGTAAAATTATTAATAATTAAAAGAATCTGCTGAAATAGTCAGTAAATGCATATTTCCATCACATTTTTTAAAAATCATTTGCTATTTTTAAAGTTCTTTTTCATAGATTAAAAGATCCGGCGTTGCACGGGAGTACATACCATCTTTACGATTACTGTTTCCATTTAACTTCTGGTTGCTCTTTGTTTTTATTTTTTAATTGATTTAATGTTTTGCTTATTAAATTGTTAGGGTGGTAAAAGGGTGATTGCTAAGATAGTCGACAAATCGATTTTTTATTATGTCGTTTTAAAAACAATATTACGTACTTAATTGCCATGTCGAAAATAGTAATATATCCAAAAATACGAAAACTCATCGAGTAGAACAACTTTTTAAAAAGATTTTTTAATAAAAAAAAGTCTATCGCTATAGACAAGATATTGCAAGATCAAGACATTTAAAATATTCGTTTCTGAGTTGTCTCCTCGTGTAGACTTTTTTTTTTTTTTTACACAGTGATCACCACTTATCAAGGCCCGGGAGCCACTCAGGGATAAGGGTTATTGCAAGTACATTAAGTTAGTGAGGAGATTTGCTGAAGTGTTTACTTAAGGGGGCGGTTCATTAGGAATTTGTTAACATTGGACTTGAAGACATCCAAGTTGTAGTCCGGACTCTTACTACTTTATAACCCAAGAAAAATGCAATTTTACCCAATTTTCCGTAAATATTACTTTTAACTACAAATAATTTTCTGCTCGATGTATTTCTATAATTTTTGGATATATTACTATTTTCGGTATGACAATTAAGTACGTAATATCGAAAAACAAAATTGATCTGTTGACTCCATCTTAACAAGCACCGGTAAAGGTACAGAATAGGTAAAGAATGCCCCCACCCCTAGCGGTGTCAGAAATTTCGTGAAAATAGTCAATAATTCCACCCCATCTTTCCAAGCTTATAACTCCTCGAAAAATGCAATTCAAGCCCTAATTTTTTTTTTCAATTAAAGGAGCAAGGACCAAGGTTTCATTAAAAAAAGAAAAAAAAAACGTGTTTTTTTTTTAAAAAAGGTTTTAAACTTCGGACTTTACAGGTAAATTTCTAAAAAACAGTACATCTTTTTTGTTTTAAATTTGAATATATTATGTATTGACCTTTTCGCTTCAATTTGTGAGTAAATAATTATTTACTTTTCGGTGTCTAAATTAATTATTATTAGACATTTCAAAATGGGAGGCGTGAATTATTCGACCCCCTGTCTTTCCAAGCTTATAACTCCTCGAAAAATGTAATTCAAGCCCTAATTTTTTTTTTTTCAATTAAAGGAGCAAGGACCAAGGTTCCATTAAAAAAGAAAAAACAAATAACGTGGTTTAAAAAAAAGGTTTTAAACTTCAAACTTTCCCACCCCTCCATTACAAAAGGTTTTCTAAATGTCATTTAGAAACTCATTCTTAACATGGAAGTGAAGTGAGAACAGTAATCGTATTGTTTGGTAATTGTTTGTAGAAACAGTTTACGTATATTTTAGTTCACTTAAATTTTTTTCGGTATCTTTGTTTATTGTTAGGTGAGTATAGAATAGTTAACAAAATTCTCTCTCCTCATGTTAAAATAGGTTTCTAAATAACGTTATTATTTCAGCACGGTCCGTAAATTACAGAAGTATCAAATTATTAACCGAACAAAATCATTAAGCTAATGTTGTTTTAATATCCATAAAAATTATTTGACAAGTATTTGTGCGGAATAGACTCCAGGAATTGTCCGAAGATTTTGACGGCAAATTCCGGAATTGACTGAGATATGCAGACGATAAATTAAAACGTCGGCCACCTCTTTTTTCTTCTATTGCGACAACATCGCTTTGCTTTATTCGCTCCATTCCAATGTATGGACTTCCATTCTCCATTTGCACCCCCCCCCCTCCGCCAAGCACTGGAATCTTGCAATTAACGTATTATTTTTGCCCTTATACCAGTGCAATCTAAGACGAAACTAATCGCAAACATTTCAGTCATTACAGAGTTGAAAAATTCAACATAACGAATTCTATCGTGTATTTTAGGGATCAAATCACGTCATTTTAGAGCTTGTCAAACAAATATTGAGTTTTATTGGAACCAAATAAATATTACAGCAATAATTTAGTTTGTAATTTTAGATACTGTTTTTTTTTTCTCTTTACGGCGTAATAACAACATGACCTTTTGACTAAGAGCAATGACTGATGTCGCACTTGGTCTTTTGTAGAATTAACACACTTAAAAAATTACATTTTTAGGTGATCGAGTGTGAAGACACTGAAAAACGTGACAGAAAGAAAAAAAAATATTTTAGAATTTAGAGTGGAGGATCAGTGGTTATGATGTTCTTTTAGACTGGGGCAATTTTGATTTTTGTTTCAATCCAGAGTGCCCGGTTTTTTTTATTTTGGGAGCTAGATTTCCATACATTAAAAGCTGACCTCGTAGGGGAGGCAAGTGAATAGGTACGTGGATGAACAAATAAAAACGGTGCTTATCTTTTTAAAAAATTCAAGTAAACGTTACTTTTGGTGACTACTTTTTTTTTTTTTTTTTTTTAAGGGAAACACAGTTGGGAAATTAGTTATAGTGTTTTTACTTATTTAATGACCTGTTTGCGTTAAAAAAATATTTAATAAAAGTTAGTTATTACCTTAATTTTAGACTCCCATAACGAAAAATACAAGTAAAAATTAGTAAAATGAAATTAATTTGTGATTTTTACTCTATATTGGAGAAAGATCAGGGTTTAAATCGTATATAAACATTAAAATAAAACCGGCAAAATTTTATTTGAACATTGCAAAATGACAAAACCTTAAAAAATGACAAAATATAACAATGACGACAAATTTGTTTTGGAAAAACAGACAAATTAAACATTAAAAATATAGGGGAAAAGTTGGTACAAATATTCATTATACTTTGTTAAAGTTTTGGTTCAATCATTAGTAATAGGAAGGTCTTACCCTTGTCTTGAAATATGAAAAAAAAAATAAATGAATAAAGGTGTATATCCAAAGAAACAAACAAAAAAAAAACAAACTTATATTTAAGCGGACAGCATCTAAAACAATAAACTTCGGCATCTATGGACGGCCCTAAGTGACAAATTTGTAGCCTGAACAAAACGTAATATTAAATTATTCCTATTAAATTCCTCTTTATTCTAGGAAATATTAATTTTTATTTCCTAAAACTAAGCATTATTTAAATTTTAACTAAATTCTTAAATTAATTTTATCGGAAACTTCAAAAATTTTTGTATGGAATTATAAACTAAAAGTCATTTTTTTATTTAATATTAACGGATTGTAAAATCAGCCGTGAACAAAATTTTTTAATTAACTCTGAACTCCTTGTTTCAGTTACTTTTAGAAATTATATTTTTTGTTCCAACAATGAAGAAACAAGTAATATAGGTCACGTGACGATTTTTATTAGTGAGATGTGAAGATGAACAAATTGATCTTCCACAGAAAAAAATATTCACGTTTGATTTTCTAAGTATATTTATTTGCTTATTGATGAAAAGCAGCATCAATTTAATTTTTTTTTTCTTTTCAATTATTAACAGTAAGATTGTCTGTTTATTTATAAGTTTTAAGCGTCAATCTTCCACAGTTTTCTATTTAACAAAGTCTGAAAAATTCAATCAATTTTATAATGTAAATAATAAAAAATTTTTTTCGGAAAACTTAAATTTTAATATTTTTTCCAATTTTTTTTTTTTTTTTTTTTTTTTTTCCCCCCCAAGAAAAATCATAAATCAGCAACGATTATAACCTCAAATTATATTTTATTTAATCATTCCAGTATATCTTAAGATGTCAGTACCCCCCTCCACCCCCCAAAAAAAAACTAAGATCGGGTTGAGATGGGGGGGGGGCAAAATATATTTTTATTGTATATTATTTTATTTCAGTTTATATATAGTTCAGTTTTTTCTTTTCTTTTTTTTTTTTAAAATAAGTCTGTAAGAAATAAAAAAATTAACCGAATGGATCAATTATTCGATTTTTGAGAGAATTTTTAAAATTGTTTTCATTGTTTACGTCAAAATATGTGGTTCCATTTTTCCGGCTTTTAGTTTTTTGGGGAATATTTTGAAAATTCATCGGTTTTATGGAGAGTCAAAAGCAAAATGAGATTTTTTTATGATCTTTATTCTTGAGAATACAGCAAAAATTACGATAAATTAATTTTATTTTACAAGTTTTTACTGTTATTATTTGGTAGTGAGGAAGTGTAGGAACTGAGTTATTGGTGATGGGGGTTTTGACAGCATTTGGCAGATGCTCAGAAGAGTTGAACTGCAGAGGTATATTTTGTAGCAGTCAATTCTCTGGCTCGGGAGCAATTTCTGCTTCCAAACTGCTTAATCTATCACCCAATGGAGAAATGTGGCATAGGGACACAGTTGTCTTTTGTCAATTATTAAAGTGTATAATGAGCATAGTTAGGATTAACTTCAAGTACATCAAGTCTCGATTAGGGGCTCATATTTGCTTCTGTGTACATGTCGCTTTAATATGATTGATTTAGCATTTGTTAACCATGTAAGAATAGAATCTCCAGTAGTTGATTTCCTTTGGAAATTGAAGAGACGTTTGTAGGGAGTACAATTAGTGGAGGTGGAAAGCAATGAATCCTGTGCTGGGGTACATCTAGTACTCTCTCTCTCTCAATTAGTAATAAGATTTCTTAACCGTAAGAGCAAAACTCACTGCTTGCCAGATAATTCTGTTATATCTCTTGACTTGACTATTACCTTGAGGATTGAAAGCAGTTGTTTGACTGGTATCAATACCTTGAGAAAGCAAGAATTCCTTTAGTTCGTCCGACATGAAAGCTCCTCTACGATCAGTGTACAAAAGAAGGATTTCCAAATATAGAAAATTGGCTAATCGGGAGTTTCTGAACATTGGCAGCTGAAACATCAGCACAAGGGGAAGCAAAATGAAAACAAGAGTATTCATCAGTCACTGTCAGTATTTAGTGTTTGCGAGAATTTGAACGTAATTGTTCTTTGAAATCTACACTTATATTTTCAAATGATTGACTTGCTTTTGTGAGTCTGAGGTGCCACCTTAAGGAACCTAGGTTTTATTTTTGAACAGACCTTGCAGGCTTTTACATCTTCCACAGAATATAGCAAATTCTTGTTCTTAACAAAATTTAACATTGTGGTTAAACCCCTCCCCCCCAGGCTGCATAAGTCTGAGTACAAGGTGTGTAACTTGTTAGCAAAGGTAGAGAAACAAATTTAAGACATGGCGTCCACAGCAGCATTTTGTTTCCCAGGGTGCTAAGCAATGTTGTAGCTGAAACAAGTTCTAGCTTCCATCTTGTGATCTTCCCATTTTTAATTTTGCTCGTCTTTCGGGTCGAAAATAAGAGACTGATTTTTGGTCAATGGCCAGCTTAAAATGTTTCTGCGAGTAGTAAATGTCGCCATTTTCGGTTGCATAAGTCTTCTTTTCAACTGTATAGTGCTTTTGTTCAGAAGAGGTTAAAGTTCTTGAAAAGGCGGCCACAGGCTCAAACTTCTGGGTCAACGAGGCAATGATAGCATGTTCTAAAGCATCCGTTTCGACCTCAAAAGGAAGAAAAGAGTTTGACTACAAGGGATGACTTAGCAATTTCTTTCTTCAAGTATCTAAAGGCATCTGTTTGTTCCTTATTGAGGGGAAAGTTGGTAACCCTAGTTAGGGATATAATTTCTTGGAGAAGTTTGATATCCACTTGAAATAGTGGGAGAACATTCCTTTAGCTTGTTGAAGAGAAGGAAGGCTTTGAGGGACAGGCAAAACTATCAATCCCTTGAGCTTGTCAATCAGGTTTTACTGAACCTTTATTTATCCAAAAGTCTACAAAAGTGAGAAAGTAGTTACACTTTTTTTATTCAGTCACAGCACTCGTGAACATTTTCAAGTTGGGTCATGCTTAGTTCTATTTTCGCCACATACTGTATCATTGTCAATGTAGGCAAAGGTTCCTTGAAGATCTCCTTATTTAATGATGTCATCAATGACTTGTTGGGAACTTGGTATTCCATTAGTTACTCCAAACAGAATTCAACAAAACTGATACAGAGATCCAAAAGTTTCGAAGGATGTATATTTTCGTTTTTCTGGCTTGATGACAATTTGCTAAGCACTGGTTAGATCAAGAGTCCTGAAAATTTGGTAAGCGGCAATCTCATTTAGCATGTCTTTTATTCAAGGAAGAGGATAAGCATCGAGGAAAGTGAGTCTGTTTATCGTTTGGGATTAATCCACAACAAGTCTCTTCCTGTGATTCTCAGGGGATGCTACAAGCATTTGAGCTGGCCACAAAGTTTGAGAGGGCTCTATAATATCTTCCTGTAGCATATTGAATGCTTTAGACTGAATAAATTTTGCATACGGTAGGGTATGTCTCCTGGATTTAACTGCATTGGGCGATGGTCAGTGGTTAAATTTGTAAACAGAAGGATAAGGGGCGTTTTTAATGACAGTCAGTCTACAAACAGTGAGAAGGAGAAGGGGGTCTTTCAAAAAGGTATTTCCATTGAAGAATGTTGACTTGAAACTTTATACCCGAAGATGATATCACTACATAGGTCAACTATAATTGATGGCTTGATATTATCGTACTGCTTTCCATTCAGACTTGAAGAAACGACACGATGTCTAAGAGTAGAAGATGAATGAGAACTGCTAGCCATCAAAATTCGCTCAGAACGTTGTGCAGTAACCAATCCAAGCCTCTTCACTTTATCAGAATGGATGAAATTTTCATAGCTCCCAGTATCTACGAGTACCCGCATAGGTTCCCCTCAATTTTTTCTCATAAAATTTACAAATCTGCAGGAGAAAAAGGATTAGTCGAATTTAAATTGTGATTTTAATTAATTTAATGGTTTTAAACTGTTATCAAACTATAATTTTGTTATTCAATATATATTAATATCTATAAAATTATTGGATGTAAATAACTTCCTAATCTTTTAATTAAATGAAGATTTCCTAATGATTTTGAAGCTAGTTTAAATGATTTTCTAATCAACATGAATGAATTTTGTAATTTTATTTTTAAACAGTATTAACTTTTTTTTACTGTACACTATTGCATTTTTAATTTCAATGAATAGTTTTTAAAAAAATCACGTAAAGACGAAAACCACAAGAAGTGGTTACACAACATTTTTATATATTAAAAGAATTTAAATTCTGATTCATTGGTTGATAAAATCTGTCGCATTTAAAAGTTAAATTTTGTGTTATTTTTTTTATGTCCTGTTAAACTTGTTTAGTTTATTTTTTTATTAATATAAAATTTTATGGGCATGACTACATATGCATTTGGATAAAATATTATTTTCTCATGGTGAGGCAAAAGTGAATAAAACATTTTAGACCAAAAACCATTTTTATCTGAAATGTTATATATATATCAACTGCTAAACTCTATGTAAATAAGGCATAACCATGTTGTAAAATGGCCACTCAGTTTTTTCACCTGAAACATATTGCTACTTGAAAGTGATGGTGTGAGATTTTTCTGCTTGCCAGGTTAGTTGAGAGTATGAATGTCAAGGGGGCACAAGTGCTATTTGTTCATCAAAGCATTAAAGTAATTTTAAAACATTTTTTGATGGGACAGTGGTTGGAGCTTAGCTGATAGTGCAGAATCTATTAGATTTAAGACTCCTTTTTTGATCTTGTCTAACAGTAAGAGACTTGTGGTAGATGCACCAGCCCAGTTGTGGCAACAATACTTCATGCATCAGTTTAATTGTGGCTTTGTAAAGATATAGGATACTCTTTGGTGTGAGTAATTTTCTAACATAGTAGAGGGAGCCCATTTTCTTTTCAGCAATCTTGTCAATATCCTCAATGTATTTGTTCCAATTACGGTTGTCTGTGAATGTTAGGCTGAGGAGTTTGAAAGATGGATTCTCAGGTAGGGTGTTATTTCTCATGGAAATCGTTGGTTGAGAAGTTTTTTTTTGTATTTGTTAAAAGAAAGAAGCTTAGCCTTAGTAGCATTAAATGCTGCCATCCACTTACCATTCCACTACCGACTGAAAGTCGTTTTCTGGAGTTTCAGACATTGCTTTTAATATGTACAGTTAGTCAAACTGATAGTAAGGATTTTTTTTTTTAATTTATTTTTCTATTGCCATTTGGTAAATGAAATCTAGATCATTAGTTTCCAATGGGAATTGCTGCAGCATTTCTTTCTTCAATAACTTTAACTGTCATGAAGTGGAGTTGATTCCAAATGAGTTCACTGCATCTTGCATCAAGGCAGTCCACCCTTACTGATCAGCAACTGAGTACTTGGTCTGTTTCAGCCATTCTTGGTTCCAGCATCAAACATCAAAAACATGGCATTCCGTATTCCGGGGTCCTACTATATATGTCAAAGACACTGAATGCATCATGATCTTTTTTGTACAGGGTCAAGGTCTCTCAACTGTACAGCAGTATTGTGTATATCAGTGCTTGGTATGTCTTCAATTTTGTGGAGAGCTTTACAAACTTTATGTATCTCTTTTCGGAACCAGACAATAGAAGATTACGTGATCAATAAAAAATAGAATCTCAATGTTACTTTGTTAGCTGTAAAGATTGAGTCAAGATACTTTAACTGCTCAACTTTCTCAACAATTGAAAATGATATGGACTGTGTTTGAAAGAGGTTAGTTGGCTGACAGGACGTTGATTTTTGAAACATTGATCATCATACCACGCATTTGGTGGTAGTATTGACATTATTCAATGCCTGCTTGATATCAACATGCATTTTACCTCGGATAACAACCACATCAGCATAGTCTACGTAATGGAACAATCATATCCAAGCAGTATATACCAGCGTGTATGCGTATGTGTAGTGATAGAACCTTATAATACTCATCAGCTGTATCCTGTGAATATCAGGATAGGTGACCATGCCTGGTCCTCATGCATACTCTAAATCTTTCATGGGTGGCTCCAAGCACCAAATCTTGGGAAACTATCTTAGTAGCTGAGCTAAACCTCGTGAAAGTACCTGCTGCCTTGTAGGATTTCTTTGTGGAATAGCAAAAGGTCCACCACTTATAAATGCAGTTGAAGATAGAAATTCATGCAGCATCTGCTTAGAATCGATGGCTTCTGGTCACACCTTTGTGTCTTTGAAGACTCTACAGTAAGCACAAGCATGTGAAAATCAGTAACTGACATTTTCTGGTTGCCTGTCTCTCTCTACGCCGTTGGATAATCTGCACAATGAACAGGTATATAACTAGCACCTGGTTTAACAGTGGCCTATGGATACAGAGAACTGTTTTTTTTATATTAATCAGTATAATCTCTCAGCACTCTAAATGATTCCCTGGTGTTACCATATGAAGCTGTCTGAAGATATCAGCATCCTGACTTAAAATGTATGAAGCGTTGATGTTGGGTTTTTTTCCCCCTTTGCAAAACTCAATCATGATCTTAAAAATCATAAATAAAAACAATTTCCCTTTACAAAACAACCAAACCAAATACCATAAATAAATATTTGAAGATATAAAGAACTTGAAGCATATAATCTATTTTTCAAAATCATTGGATTCAGCATTAAGTGGTTGATATACCATAAGACAAACAATCACACATCCAAATGATATAAGTTTTTCTTCAATGGTTTATGAAAATAATCTGCCTACTCATTCTCTTTACGTTTGTTCTTAGCTGTTCCACGAATGTTCCAATCTGAATATGAAAATTACTAAAACAAAAGTTCAGTGTAAACTTCTAATGTCAATCTGTATCAGAGATTGAAAAAAAAAAAAAAAATGATACCATATCTGTTGTTTCTGTGTGACACTGGCATTGATCCATCAGTTTCTATCGAAGGCTTCAAGATTACAGGTTACTTGAGCATTACCTCAAAACTTGACCTTTCAGATCACCATGGACATGGAATCTCTGCCTACAACGGGAACTGTTTTCCATGTTGTAGGGACACCTCCAATGAAAAACATAAGTTATCATGTGTTTTCATATTGCATCTGCTCATGCTCTATGGCTCCCCTGATAAGTCTTTCACAGCAAACACTCGACTAGCTACAGTGACTATTAGCAATTTCCCTTACTCTGTCTTTGCCTAAATCTAAGCATAAGTTCCATGAGCAGAATTTTTTTTTTTTTTTTTTTAGAGCTGCTTGTTTGTGGAACACAATACCATGGAGCTGTTTCTTGGCTGACTATGACATGGTCGTTTTCAATTCCGACGTGAACAGATTCTTGAAGAGCTATGCTCTAAAATAAATTATCAAATTTCCATTACAGTATCCATTAACTCTTATCCTTGAGTGGCCTCTGGGCCTTGATGAGTGACGACTATATGAAGTAAAAACAAATAATAAAAAAAAAGCACCACCATCATCTTTGCTTTCTACTTTCCGCACAACTATAGAGTTACTGTGATTGGGTTTATCTATAAAATAGTTCCAAGATCTTGTCTGTTCACTTTTCGGCTAACATTCATGTCTGATGACTTTGATGTTAACAATGTTGAGTGGTTAGTCTGCTAAGATTGATGAGGTTTCGAAAATGAGCTGATTCAGATTGATGATAAACCAACATGTATACATGATGCTGACGTATACTTTGTAAGTCTTCCTGACAACTTGCCCTGAGTAGTTCTCATGTACTGTTCTATTTCCTCTAGGATATTCTGGTCACGCTGTTGTTGCAATTAAAATCAAACCAAAGTTCATAAAGATGTCTCTTTCCATTGCAAAGTGTACCGATATTCAAGGGCTTATTGTAACGGCATCTGATTTTTCATTTTTGAAATCTTCTGCTTTCCATTTTTCAGTAAGACTGTCCGGTATCACATGCCATCTGACTGGTTAATTGCTATTATTGAGAGTTTGTTTTATACTCTCTAATTATTCTTCAGAGATGAAACAGCCAATCATGCTATCTCCATGAATGTACCCCTGCCATTGCTCACAGAAACCACAATTCCAGTTGGTTTCAATGAAATGGATACTCTGAAACAAAAGTCTTTGAAACTTTAAACCACTACAAGAGAGTTATAGAAAACGCAAAAGAATTCCATGTTCAATCCATTAGATCTATAGTGCAGTGCTTTTCAACCAAGGTTCGGTCAGTACAGTCCAAATGTTCCACGTTTTCTAAATTTTAAAACGAGGAATAAATAAACAGAACGTTAAATTCAATTTTGAAAATCTATTTTATTATTATATGCATATTTCAAAAAATTTATTGTTTAACTCTGTTAAATTTTAAATAATTAAATTTGCTTAAGGTTTTATATATTCTTATGATACTGTCAATGCCAAAAGAATTGTACTAAAATCATAAGAGTATTTTCACTTCATTTTAATTTTTAAATGCTGTTTTTTGCATTAGACAACTAAATTATTGTATAAGGGTTCCATGAGCCAGTGGAATGTTTCCATGGGGTTCCGCTCCAGCAAAAAGATTGAAAAGCACTGCAATAGCGATTAATTTGGAGAATAATCCTAAACTGATGTCAGATTTCTATTCCAACTATCATAAATAGATAAGGAATGATTTTTGCATCTGATAAAGCCAAATGTTTTGCAAAAATTCCACCCTTTGTGATCAGAGCCACCTATCCAGAATTTCTTTCTATGGCTGAAAATACATATCTGTCTGGAATGTTGCCAAATTCATCAAGAACCTTGATACCAGCAAACCAAACTAGTCCCGACACTAAACTAGTTCCTACAAACGTCAAATCATTGTACTCAAGAATTTGCACCAAGAACTAGCTCCTATCCTTACAAAACTGTTTAATCATTGCTTAAAGGAGAAATGCTTTTTATCACCTTATAAAATTTTGTCTATTTTATTTGTGTTTAATTAAAAAATATTGAAAATTGGTCTTTTGCAAATTGATACAGTCTCATTAATAAGTTCTTTAATCTATGATAAATCCAGAAGCTGTCAGCCACCTCGGCAAAAGCAATCTACTTAGTAACGAGCAATATGGATTTCGTCCTGCAAAATCATCAGCTGATGTGCTTATAATATCTGACTCTATCTGTATCAGAGTAGCTGAGAGCATTTTTTTTCAATCTAGTGACGAATGGAAGAGATGCTGCTAGTCTCTCTACTCTATCCTTGTTTTCATGATTGGTGTTCAGCTGAACCTGGATAAGGTAGGGGAGCTAAGGCAGTAGTCCTAGATATATCTAAGGCCTTTGACAAAGTGTGACATGATGGTCTCATGAAAATTAAATCCTATGGTATTACTGGACAAATACTAAACTTAATCAAATCCTTCTTAAATAAAAGAAAAATCCAGGTTGTCCTTGATGGTCACACGTAAAAACACAATATAAATTAGGGTTTGCCTCAGAAGTCGATCCTTGGACCTTTATTATTCTTGATACTCATAAATGACCTTCTTGATAAAACGGTCTTCAAGATGGGTATATTTGCTGATAACATCACACTCTATAACGGACATGAGGGGGCAACGAATGAACACATATCTATGGACACGGCTGAAACGTTAGAGGAAGACCTGTAGAGATTCCTTGATGCCGGAAAGCCTTTTACTTTAATAGTTTCTTCCCTCAAACTGATAGATTTAGAATTCCCTCTCGGGTCCCTGCTTTCCTTGACTGCTGACATGCAAAAATTCAAGTGCAACTTAAACGAAACTTCCATGAAGTTTAATTTCAGGAAATTCTCATCTATGGAGCACAATTCCACAGAACTGCATCACAGCTACTACATGGATGTTTTCAAATCCAATGTAAACAAATTCTTGTCGAAGCCTCCTCTTAAATAATCAGATTCTGTCCAGTTTCAACTATCGTTACCAATCCTCACAATCTTGTCACACTGTCTATCTGATAAACTAATAAACACGTATCCTCAAGTGGCCATTAGGCCTTGATAAGCAGTGAATTGTTAGTAAAAATAGACACAGACACATTGAAAAAAAATATTATGGTAATAAAAAAAAATTAAAGAGAAATAGAAAATGATTACAAAAAAAATAATAAAAAGTAACAATTTACAAAAAAAGTAATAAAAAGTAACAATTTACAAAAAAAGTAATAAAAAGTAACAATTTACAAAAAAAGTAATAAAAAGTAACAATTTACAAAAAAATAATAATAAAAAGTAACAATTTACAAAAAAAAATAATAAAAAGTAACAATTTACAAAAATATAATAATAAAAAGTAACAATTTACAAAAATATAATAATAAAAAGTAACAATTTACAAAAAAATATAATAAAAAGTAACAATTTACAAAAAAATAATAATAAAAAGTAACAATTTACTAAAAATAATAAAAAGTAACAATTTACAAAAAAAATAATAAAATGTAACAATTTACAAAAAAATAATAATAAAATGTAACAATTTACAAAAAAATAATAATAAAATGTAACAATTTACAAAAAAATAATAATAAAAAGTAACAATTTACAAAAAAATAATAATAAAAAGTAACAATTTACAAAAAAATAATAATAAAAAGTAACAATTTACAAAAAAATAATAATAAAAAGTAACAATTTACAAAAAAATAATAAAAAGTAACAATTTACAAAAAAATAATAAAAAGTAACAATTTACAAAAAATAATAATAAAAAGTAACAATTTACAAAAAAATAATAATAAAAAGTAACAATTTACAAAAAAATATAATAAAAAGTAACAATTTACAAAAAATAATAATAAAAAGTAACAATTTACAAAAAATAATAATAAAAAGTAACAATTTACAAAAAAATAATAATAAAAAGTAACAATTTACAAAAAAATAATAATAAAAAGTAACAATTTACAAAAAAATAATAATAAAAAGTAACAATTTACAAAAAAATAATAATAAAAAGTAACAATTTACAAAATAATAATAATAAAAAGTAACAATTTACAAAAAATAATAATAAAAAGTAACAATTTACAAAAAATGATAATAAAAAGTAACAATTTACAAAAAAATTATAATAAAAAGTAACAATTTACAAAAAAATAATAATAAAAAGTAACAATTTACAAAAAAATAATAATAAAAAGTAACAATTTACAAAAAAAATAATAATAAAAAGTAACAATTTACAAAAAAAATAATAATAAAAAGTAACAATTTACAAAAAAAATAATAATAAAAAGTAACAATTTACAAAAAAAATAATAATAAAAAGTAACAATTTACAAAAAAAATAATAATAAAAAGTAACAATTTACAAAAAAAATAATAATAAAAAGTAACAATTTACAAAAAAATAATAATAAAAAGTAACAATTTACAAAAGAAAAATGTATTACATGTGCTTTCGCTTTTGTTTCTGAAAGAACTTGATTTTCATTCTGTGGGGTCACTTTTCGGTTGCTGTTGTAATACTTTAACCAGGATTTGCCTAGAAAATATAAGCAGCCATGGGGCATTGATATCTATAAGCGCCGAAAAATCTTTTCATTATCTTCCAGAAAACGACGTACATGTATGCACACAACTTTTGTTTGTTTTGGATGGAATTTGTATCGACGATTTTTTCTTTAATATTTTAGATTTTCTATGGATTTTGATTATCTTTAAAGTACCACATTGAAAAAAAAAAGTACAAAGTATTCATCCAACGACTTAAAATAATCTTTGGATTTGCTGTAGTAGTTACACATCGTTTGTGTATTTATGATTTTTGGCTCCAAGGATGAGATTATTAACGAATTAATTGTAAAACTCATGTCATTAAATTAACTTCCACATATCCGGTTTGGAAACAATAATAATTATCACGACATTGATCCATTTTACGCTAAATGAATCTGGATATTTAGTAGTTCAACTTTTTTTCTTTTTTTTTTAAAGTGCAAATATTAACGGATCGGTAGATTATTTCGTTGTTTTTGTTAATTTCCCAACTATTCAAATGTTTAAAGACTGGACTTCGTTATGATGATTTCTTTGGAGAGGGTGCTGGATAGGATACAATATCAAACTTCTTGTATGTCATGTGTGGCACATCACCACGGAATTTTGATCCGAACTCAAAGGTCGATTAAAAATATTTCGTTCACAATAAATAAATTAATTTAGATTTTTCCCTAGGGCTTACATTTGCATATACAACAAAAAATAAATCGGACATTATGTTTCGGAATATATGATTATTCGGGTGTATAATTCTTCTCATCTTGATATTTAGAACGTTTCAGTTGACGTAGCAACCCTTCCCCCCAACGTCTTCAGATGCATCTTTTTCGACGGAATTTCGAACTAAACTCTTCATTTAATGCATTGGGGGTAAATTGTTCTCATTCCGTTAGCCATGGCTGGGTAGACATATTAATGTTAGTTATTTTTAGTTATTAGTGCCGATATTTATCTTCCTCTCAGGATGATGTGACACAAAGGGTCGAAAAGTGGAATTCAGCCTAGAGGAAAAGCACTCTGGCTTGCAAAAAATCCCTAGCCAGCCCCGTCCGCATTCCCGATTAGGGGTGCCTCGGGCGATTAGCTATAAACTAACCCTTTTCTCACAGGGTGAGAAAACCAAATTTGGGAGAGTAAACCTCCTAGAACTGCACAGAATTGAAGATCTACCTTAGTCAACAGAGAAAAGGTAATTTCAACAATAGCCTAGACTCTGCTGACTTTGATGGCGAGATAAAACCTCCGAAAGCTTCAATAATTTATTTTCATTTCGTTATTTTCATGGCAGGTGCTTGATTTTCAATCTGTGCCTTCCCTCCTGCCAAACATCCACAACAAAATACTCGTCTAGCTACAGCAACTGTTAAAAATTTCACTTACTCTCTATCTGTGCTTAAAACTAAACAAAATTTCCATGAGCAAAGTTTCTTTTTCTTAGAACTAACTACCTGTCTGTGGAATACAGTACCGTGGGGTTGCTTCCCAATCGACTACAACATGGTCGTTTTCAAGTCTAATGTAAACAAGTTCATGTTGAGCTGTCCCCGTAAATAATTAAATCCTACCCAAGTAGTAAAATCAATAATTTGTATACATTCCGTATCCTAAATTTTAATTTTTATTTTAACCTTTCATTAGACTTAATACTAACCCTAAGTTGGAGATGGCAATCATTTAAATCATCGATCTTCATTTTTAATATTCATATGTGTCAGTGTTTTGTTTTGGGGAGGGGGTTGGAAAAAACATGCGTGCGGCTTATCGAAGCGAGTTATCGTCCTTGGTTGGGGATAATACATTTTTTACTTGAAAAAAAAAAAAACTTGGATAAAAAGGTTAACATGGGTATTTTTTAATTATTTTTATACTCTCCAGTAAGTACAGCTGCTGGTAGTAGAAGTAATTGTTAGAATTTCCGATTGTAAATTTTAGAAGATCCAGTTAAAATAACATTAATATTAGAATCTTGCAATTTATTAGGTGCCTTCAGTAAATTTGATGTCAGTGTGGGAACTGTACACAAGAAACTGAAGATGTGGAAGATGCACAAGTCCACACCTCCATCCTTGTCACAGACTATTAGACCAAAATGGGCATCAAGACAGTTCCTCACCCTCCCTATAGTTCAGACCTGTGACTTTTGGTTATCCCCTAAGCTCAAGGAAAACCTTAGAGGCTGTCGTTATGAGAGGAGATGAAAGAGGCTGTGACAAGGGTCATTGACATGCTCACACAAGATGACTTCTATCAAGCCTCCCCGGAGTTGTTGGAACGGTACAAGTGCATTGCAGCTGGAGGAGATAACTTTGAATGGGACTAAAGTTTCATGTGCTCATACGAAAAAGTTTGGAGACTTATTGAAGACACTGCATCTATATTTAATACTAGCGGAGCAACCCGGCGTTGCTTGGGGTCTTGTAAACACTGAGGAAATTTAATTTGATTTTGAATATATTTGTTATTGTTAGGAGAGAGGAATTTGTAATGTTTGCGATTCTCGTTGTCATTATTATTATTATTATTCGTATTTACCATGCCCCCCCCCCACGGGACAGTTATACACCCGGGTCATTTTTTAATGTGGAGAAAAGGATCAAAAAGTAAAAATTGTCTCAGTCGTGAAGGATTTTTCCTAATCCATAATAGTATAATACAACCCTCGTCATATTAAGAATTATTAAATTGCTAGTTGTAAGTACAGAAGTTTTAAAAAAGATCCCCTCCCAATATTAAGAATGTCTTTCTAATTAGCAACGTTTTTATTTCCACACGGTCCGTAATCCGTAGTAGTATAATAGTACCCACGTCAGAATAAGAATTAATAAAATGCCTTATAATAAGATGTATTAGATTGTTAGTTGCAAGTCCAGAAGAATTAAGAAAGATCCCCTCCCGATATTAGCAAGTTTTATATTTTACAATGTGAAATGCGGTAATCACGATGCTATAAATATTTAGACCGGAAAAATAATATATAACCGTTGAAAAAAAAAACAAAAACAACACAAAAAAAACCAAAGTACCGATGTTAAACTTGGAAAAGAAATGTGTAAAATGGAAACACGGTTAAGTAGGGAACCACGGTGAAGTGTTGGTGGGGGGGGGGTGTTAAATTTGTAAAAGAAATCTGAAAAATGGAAACGGGAGAAAAGAACATGGAACGGAACGAAAGGGAACGAAACGGAATGGAATGCAAATGATATATTCTATCTTTATGTATAAAAAAAAAAGAGGTAATGGTAGGAATTGTTTGTTTGTTTTTTGGTCTTTTTTTTTTACTGTAAAGCGGAACAGACGTTAATTAACTAATATGATGCATCCCCCACCCCGTCCTCCGTACGTTTAGAGTGTCATGTAGAAATTCATTGTTTACATTTTGTAATCGAGTAATTTTGGTCCTCGGCAGTAAATAGTTTTAATCAGTCATGAAATGTCATGGTCGTAATCGAATTACGTGTAAAGTAGATATTTTACATTTTGCAATGCAATAATCACGATTGGATAATTAATTTGAGTGAAAAAGTAATATTTAACTGTGTTAAAAAAGAAAGAAAGGGGGGAAAAATAACGATGGCGAGCGTCGCAAGAAATCGGAAAAATGTAAACATAAAAACAAACGGAGAACGAAACGAAAGGAAATAAACCGGAAATGATGAATTGTATGTTTATAGGAAGAAAGAAAAAAAAAATGGAAAGAATCCGTTTTTATTTAATTTTCGTAGTGTGAAAATGCATTGAAGGAAATGGTAATTTAACAACGTAAAAGTAAGCGTGATGCGTTTCCGCCAATAGGAAGCATGTCAGGTTTTATAAGGAACTACTAAAGCCGAAATCGGTGTGCGTTCGTAGTAGTTCCTCGTAAACGATCAAGCAGCGGTGTAAATGGGGAGCGGAGAAAGGAGGAATTGAATAGAGAGAAAATATTTTACAACTTCCATTGATTCTAACCGATTTTTGCAGTGAACTCTTACCAGAAAAATTATAGGAATGTACGCTTATCGAACAAGTTTGCCTATAGCACACCTCAGATAATCTGCTGGAGTTCGTGCATATTACACTTGCAGGAAATGTCTTGGTTTTTAATCCTATTAAGGTCAAACTTGGGGGGAATGAGTTAATTTTATTTATATAGAGAAGAGATAATATGAAATAAAAGTGATGTTAAATACTTTTTATGCTTCAAAATATCGCAGCAATATTACATCACTTTCAGAAAACCTTTGGGAAACGCATACACTCGTATATCCTTCATCTAGCTAAGTGTTAAATAGTAGGGTAGACTAAATTCTCAAGCCTTGATTGTGCAACTTATCTCGAAGAAGGAAAACTGTTAAATAAAGTCTATCTTTCCCTTACACCAGAATTGACCCTAGTTGTCTTGAACTTTTTTTGCCATTAAATTCACACAATGCCGTTTCTGAAAGGTTGTGAGCTCAGCATTGCCCCTCGACAACAAAGCCATTGCTGAGATGGCTTGTTTCCAGAGATATAGTTCTGATCCTGTGCAGTTCTAGGAGATCCACCCTCCCAGACTTTACCTTCTCCTTTTGAGAAAGGGTTAATTGTTAATCACCTAAGGTGTCCTTACTGAGGAATTCCGACTGGGTTGCCCAAGCATATCAGTGTATTCTTCCTCTAGGATGCTGGCTTTTCAAATCCCTCCTTCTAACCTTTGTGCCACATTATCCTGCCGTGGGAGGGAGATAAACAGTTTCAGGAATGGTGTGGATGGAGATTTTTCAACCTTTGCTTCCCTATAAGCATCCTTACATTGTCTCTTGAGATGGAAAGAAGACCTTGAATTTTATTAAAATTTATGAAATAAACTCGAATATAATTTTCTTTCATAACATTGTGTGACTACAATTTGTTGTTACTCGTGTCCATTTGTTTGCAAACTGGTAACAGTGGTATTGCTGCTGCTGCTACTACTACTACTACTATTACTACTACTACTAATAATAATAATAATGGGTTAAGGAGGATGGAAAAACTGAGGACAGAGAATTTCAATTGGAAAAGTGCGGAGATTACTGAAACTCTGTGAAGGCTTATTGCCACTACAATTTCCAGAGAAGGCCAATGGTTATTGTCAGCAAGAAATCAATAGTAAACGGCTCTTTTGATAACACAAAATGATTTGCAATAGTTACTGAAAGAGGCAAAGAGTGCTGGAAATCTATCAAAACTAGTCACTCAGACTCCAGGGAACACGACTTATTGTGGGCAATCATTGATAATGACTTAGGTGCTAGCTTCTAGTGAGTAAATAAATAAATAAATAAATAAAAAATAAATGAATAATAATACTTTTGGATGTGAATCATTATACAAATGTAAAATTAACTTTGTGGTCATAAATCAGGTGACGGTGAGTTTATGATGATTAAGAATTTCTCTAATTTGACATGTCATCATTAAACTTAGCTTTTTGTCGTTTTTTTTTCCTTAATCATCTCAACGTCAGTTAATATATATATATATATATGTTATGTACTAGACAGTTTAACCTGTTAACAACAGAAAAAGGTTATAGCCCGTTGATTTAGAATGATTACTTTATGCCAAACTAGCCTGGGTGCCCGGCGTTGGCCGGGTGTTTTGGAGGTGTGTGTTGAGCAAAAAAAAAAAAAGTTGTAATAGGCTGGCAGGTTCGAACTTGTGACGCGAAGGTGGAAACGAAAGTGGAGGTTTGTGTAAGGGTATTGGTTGAGCAAGAAAAAAAAAAAAAGAAAATTGCGAGCGTAAAAAAAAAAAAGGTCAGGCAGGCATCGTCCATCACCAAACCGGAAGTGACGTAGGTTTAAATTAAGGCTAGACAATCGAAAAGAGGCGATTACTTCTGAAATTATCAGCGAAAAAAAGCGACCCCTCTCTGTAGAAAAGCACCAAGTTGAGGGTGAAGGAATTAATGTTCCAGGCCAATTTTTCGATATTTGTCGCCCAAAGGGTCGAGCTTCAAAATGATACCGACCTTGTGAAAATTCGTCACCTTTGTCGAAAGTGTTAGGCATACATACATACATACATACATACATTTAAACAGACAGGTGAGATTTATATTATAAACTAGCAGGGCTACCCGGCGTTGCTCGGGACCGTATAAACAATGAAAAAACAAAAGCAGATATTGAACATATGTTTTATTCTTAGGGGAGAGGAATCTTTCATCTCAAGTTTTAGCGTTACAAACAAACATTTGTCTTTTATATATATAGATAATGACAGGTTTTTTTGGGGCCCCCCTCGAAAATAACTGATCATTTGACCAACTTCTAGTGGTCCGTTTGACGTGAAATTTCGATATTTGTCATCCGGGTGATGGGGCTTCGATATGATACCAAATTTGTCAATTTTGGTTCCGTCTTTCAAAAGTTTTAGCGTTACAAACAAACATACATACATACACACAGACGTTTGGCTTTTATATATATAGATTATTAGACACAATATATAGTAATGATTTAAAAATTTAAAATAAAATAACTCATGCACATTGAGAATCAAAACTAAAACGTTTAGCTTAAGATTTATTTTTTTTTCTCTGCCTATACTGACTGAGCTATGAAGTCCTGTTTGCTGTAAGGCTAAAAATTAAAACATGAACTAATAGCCATTATGTTATGCATAAATATTTGTAATGCCACCGTTCGACCATCATTTACCAAATTTCATTTTTTTTTTTTTTTCATACTTTTGTATCAATTTTCCCGGGCAAAACCCAAATATAAAGTTTCGCATGGGTTCAGATACCTTATATATAAAGTTTCATGTCTGTAGACCAAAATCTGTAGGAGAAGTTTGGTAGGAAAAATTTTTTAAACAAAAATATATACGCACTAGCAGTTCATATATTATTTTAATTTGAGTTCATTATTGAGATGAGTATTATTTATATTAATTTATTTATTGCGGACTATTATTCTCATCTTTATTATTTGTTGTTTCACAACGTTTCAACCAACTATTCCTCTAGCCTTCGTCAGGTGGTAACCATGATAGATAGGAACTTCGAATCTCCTAACTGTATTCTCAGCAATCACAGCCATCCGTAGTTGTTGTCGTCTCACCGTCACAACTACGGATGACAGTGATTGCTGAGAATGCAGTTAGGAGATTTGAAGTTCCTATCCGTCGTAGTTACCACCTGACGAAGGCCAGAGGAATAGTTGGTCGAAACATTGTGAAACAACAACGCAATAAATAAAAATTACTAGCAGTTCAGTCCGGTTTTGCTTTGGCCCTATGTACTGTTCATAACTTGCTCTACATGTGAATACATTTTATGTAAGATTTCAAATGTTTAGACCAAAGTTTGTCTGAGTAATTTCGTAGAGACCACAGAGGTAAATTTTTTAAAAACTTTGACCCCAATTTTGACCCCTTAACATTTATTATTTTGGTCTCAAATTAAATACAAAGTTTTACCCATGTCAAAGTTACCTACATCTAAAATTTCCAGTCTTTAGACCCAAAATTGGCGGAGGAATCTCCAAAGGTCAATTCTTTCAACTTTTACCTTTTGGCAGACAAATTTTCGCCCTAACTGATTAAAATGATTGCTGTATGTCTGAATACCCGCTATGTATAAATTTCAAATGTTTAAACCAGAAATTGGCCGAGTAATTTGGTAGACACCGCAGATGTCAATTTCTTTTTTTAACTTTGACCCCAATTTTGACCCCCCTTAACATTTTATTTTTTGAGGCTCAAATCAAATTAAAATGTTTTGATCCATGTCTGAGTAACCTACATTTGAAATTTCAAGTGTTTAAACCCAAAATTGATGGAGGAGTTTGGTAGAGTTTTCAAAGGTCAAATCGTTGAACTTTGACTCCTTGACAGCCAAATTTCTGGGCAAAAAACAAAAAGATTTTCCCAAATCTCAATACTCCTTATGCCAAATCTCGAGTCTCTAGACCGAAAATTGAGTTATTTGGTAGGGAAATGTACACACACACACACACACACACACACACACACACACACACACACACACACACACACACACACACACACACACACACTTTCACTTTTATAGATATATAGATTGATGGTTGTTGTGCTCATTTTTGCATTAAATACTAATTCCCAATAATCCCTAAGTGTGCATCATATGGATACCATAATACTTAGTTCGCTGCACCTTATTACAAAGGTTCATACAAAATTTCAGCCAGATCAACCCAGTAGTTCCAAGAAAAACTTGAATGGACAAAGAGAAATCAATTGAAAATTTATGGACTAAATTTAGTCGAATCTTAAAAACCTGCTGCTCAACACAAAATGCCTTATTCTTGCATAAATGCATTAAATGCGATTTCATTTTTTTTATTAAATATTCCGGCCAAGGTCTAACACCTATCTAAAAACCTTTTTGAAGATTGTGCAGTGAAGGAAAAAAAAAGAAGAAAGAAAGAAAAAAGTTTAAAAAATCGCATAAACAATAAATAAATGTTTTTCATCACCAATAAAAGTTGCTTTTCTACCTACTTAGCTCGTGTTTTGTTTTTTTTTACGTGTGTGTTTTTAAAGTTGTTTTAGATTCTCTTTATTTCATCTCAAATATTCGCGTTTACGAGTTGTTAGCCAACAAGATGACCAGACATTCTTCAATGTTTCCCATGAAGAATGTCGGTAACCATCTTGGTTACCAAGTCATAAAAAGCAAATATTTGAGATAAAATAAAGAGCATCTAAAATCACTTAAAAACACACACAAAAGACCAGCAAGGTAGGCGGAAAAGTAACTTTTATTGCCTATGGAAACATTTATTTATTGTGTGTGTGATTTTTTCCCCTTTGTGGTTTGTTGGCTTAACTGCACAATTCCCCACTTTTTATGTTTATGTATTTTATTTTTTATTTATTTATATATTTGTTTTTATGTATAGATTTTCAAAATTTCTTTCCATTACTAACGGTTTCAAAATATAAAGAATTTTGAAATTGGAGTAAAGACCCTAACTTCGACTTCACCGCGCATACAAATCTCACAACAGTCGAAAACTATAATTATCAAATTGTGTCCAAAAGATGAGTGGATCTTTTCCGATAAACTGGTAGGCAGAGGGGGTGGTATGTTAAATTGAAAGTAAACGCTATGGTCTTCCACTCTATAATGAATAGCAATGTGTATTTTATTTATAAGTATATATGTCTGTCCTGCACACAAATGTGTCAAACGAATGAGGGAAAGGGTAACAAAATTCATTTGCATAATGAGACGTTTTCTTCCTATGTTTTCTCTGCCGATTTATACGTTTTTCGTTTATATATATATATATATATATATATATATATATATATATATATATATATATATATACACACACACACATACACAGGGTGTTCCAAAAAAATTTGACGTCATTTCGCAGACCAATAATTTTCACAGCTTGTATAGAAACAGTTGAAAATATTATGTTTAATGTTTGACATTTATCTCTTTTCAGGTTGAGAAAACTTTTTTTTTTTAAATGTTAACTAATAAAACTTATGATCTTCAAAGTTTGCAGTTTCATTAAGATACACTGAGTAGTTTACGAAATATTGGCATTTAAAATGATGTCAATTTTTTTTTTTTGGGGGGGGGGTCCTCTGTGTGTGTGTGTGTGTGTGTAATATATATATATATATATCATACATGCACACAAATACACACTTTGTTTATTATCTGTTTGAATCAGACTAGGATGTCGGTATCTTTTTTTTTTTTTTAAAGAAAGAAAAAAAAAAACTGACTACCTAAAAAATTCATGACATGTGATGCTCACCTTTTATTTGATATTATAAAATGCCTCAAAATGACCGACTTTATTGTTTATATTTTTTTGTTTGTTTCATAGTACAACTTTTAATAATATAGATTTTATGAATTTTTCTAATTTGACAAGACAGGCCTGAAGAATGTCTGAGAATGTTTAAATCGGTTGAACCGTTGTCAGAATAACATCTAAGACAAGAACAATAGTCCAAATAATATAAATTATCAATCGTCATCTAAAAAAATAATGTTGCTTAAAAATATTCCATTAATAAGATTTGACAAAAAAAGCTCTTAGAAGCATCGTGAAGAAATTAACAAAAAAACATTGCACGCCTGTGGAACTCTGTTCCGTCTGCCTGCTTCCCACCTGACTACAACTTGGATGTCTTTAAGTCCAACGTTAACAAATTCCTAATGAACCGCCCTCTTAAGTAAACACTTCATTAAATCTCCACACTAACGTACTGTACTTGCAATAACCCTTATCCCTGAGTGGCTTCCAGGCCTTGATAAGTGGTGACCACCGTGTAAAAAAAAAAAAAAAAAAAAAAAAAAAAAAAAAATTTAGATCAAAAGGTGAATAAAAATCTCAAATTGAAGAGATATTCTCTCCCATATTCTTATTTTAAGCTAAAAAAAAAGCAAAAAAAAAAACTAGTTAACAATAAGGGTAGACAGATTCTGATCCAGAAAACAGCAATTCTTCCCCTTTTGTCAGAAAAAATTACTTATGGAATGTGAGGACTAAAGGACAAATACAACTGACCCTTCTATTTCAACTGTTCTACATCTACTAACCAAAAAACCCTTGCACATTCTTTCAACCTGAATATATCATTGAAGTCTCATGTTCTACCCTTTTTCCTATGCTGTCCAGATTTCATTTTCCTCTGAGACCATCAAATCTTAGTCTGTCTTTAAACTTGCAATAAACAACCATCTTATTCTCATATCATTTCTCTCAATGTAACAAATATCCTCAACCCTTACTAAGCTGAGGACATCAGCTTGAGATCCTGTCTGGATAAATGCACTGATTCCCATCATTTCATCAGGTAGGCATCAGGAAGTGCATCCAGGTTATAACAATCTTGCCTCAATTTTTTTTTTCTTTTTAAAAACTTTTATTCAGCCTGCTGTGTTCGGAGAAATTGTGATGTCAAGATTATTAGATAACATAGAACAAGTAGGCAAGCTCGTATTTTTAGACACAATTTATTTGTGGCAGAAACATTAATTTAATTACAGACAATATTGAATGTCCGCCATGATGCGTTCTCCTTCTGGAATTCTCCAGCCTTTTTAAAAATCTATAAGGGGCTATAACTCTTACTTTTTTTAGAGTTATTCCCCCTTTTATCACTATAACATAGCCCAAACAAGGCATGTTTACACTTGGACGTAAGGAGCTACTGTGAGTTCATGCCTACAGAAACACTACGTAGAGAGTTAAGCAACGAGGCGTCTGTTTGCATGTTAGTACAGTCAGGAGAGCAGGAAAGCTCTAATGATTGCCTTGATAACATGAGCCAATGGCATTTCGAATTGCTGAAGAAAAATACTTTCATTATAGCTATTTTATTATATGAAATTAATAAGAAAAAAAAAATAATCTAATGATTCTTAATAAAATATTTGTGCTTTAGACGTGTATTTTGTTTGTTCAAAATTTTATTTTCGTATTATCTTTTATGTAAAGCACATAAGGCTTTAATCTGATCTTGAATTTATATATTACTAGCGGGGGGGGGGGTACCCGGCGATGCCCGGGTGTTTTGAGGTAAATCGAAACTCCAGGGGGTATTAAATAATAATAAAAATGTTTTGGTAGGTGAGTATGAGAATCGAACCTGTACCCTTGAGTTGGAAATTAATGTGCGAAAAAAAAAAGTGCTATGTTAACCATTGAGCCACGGCGACAAACAACGTTGGTTAGAATTTATTTATTTATTTATTTAACTATAAAAACAGGAGTGCGTGCGCAATAAAAGTAACTCTGCTGCTCCCATTTGACCTAATTAAGAAGGTCAAATAGAAGTCACGCAGCGTTTGGGTTTGTTTATCCAAATTTGACTGTTTCTTCCCCCAACAGATATTGGGGAGGGGAAAGCAGCTCCCAATTGTCCAGATTGAATCTGATATACAAGATTGATCAAAACTGATTACTTCTGGACGTTTTTCCCGGTGCAATGCCGAGAATATGTCGTTTGAGTTTAGTTTCACTTTATTTATACTAAAAAGCCCGACGTGAATAAATCTATACGCTACGCGCTTTCCTAATTCCTAGATATTATTATATAGGACCTATATACACAGTTGTAAGCGATAGTAACGACCCCGGGACCGTGTGCGAGAAAAGCCTTTTGAAGACATACACGAAATGGTCACACACATTTTGCCTTTTATATATATAAATTAAATAAATAACTCGGTGTTTGAGAAGACAGTAACTATTGGTCAAGATACTGCCGATTAGTTGGGGCAGGTTATCTCAATATGCCATAAGAATCTTTCACTTAGTGATACAAGCACCAAGTGAAAGCTTGTTTCAGCAATCTGCCCCACTAAATGTCTTCGATTTCATATTAGTAAGGAAATTAATATTGTTGCAAGTCGAATAGCACCTACGCTTATTGTGATTCAATACACAGTAGAAGATGAAGATGATTGTGTCTTTTTGTTTTCTTTGACCTTTTTGCGTGCAAATTGAAAAGCTGAATGACTAGACAGGAGGAGGATGAGGTGTAGGATGAGGTAAATAACTCTGGCCTGTCTTAAGTGGCTGGACTTGCATTGACCAAGTGCACTAAATCATCCTTTCACCATCACCACCACCATCTTTTGTCTGGGAAATAGACTTTTTTTTAACCAATTTCCTATTGGATCTTATAGATTTCGATTTTATATTGACTTCATGTGCCGTTCAAGTTGATCCTGGCATCTTTATTAGTTTCTTTTATTTATTCATCTCGATAATCGTATTCATTTTATGTGATGGCATGTATTGGACGGCTTTTAGAAATAATTTGTTTCTAAACTAACCCATCTCTGCCAGGTCTTTAATTTACCTGTCTTTATCTCATTTTTTCCTTCACTTCCTCCCATGTTTTTTTTATTTTGTTTTTTTTTATGGAAATTGTGTCAGATAAGACAAAAAGCCACTTGATGTACGACGCAAATAAAAACAAAAAATAAGTATTATTTCAAGCTAAAAAAAATTAGCCAGCAATAAGAGTTAGATGGATAGATTCTGACCCAGAAAACAGCAGTTCTTCCCTTTTTGTCAGAAACATCGCTTATGGAATGTGAGGACTAAAGGACAAATACAACTGACCCTTCTATTTCAACTGTTCTACATCTACTAAGCAAAAAACCCTTGCTCATTCTTTCAACCTAAGCATATCATCAAAGTCTCAAGTTCTACACTTTTTTATACTGTCCAGATTTAATTTTGCTCAGAAACCATCAAATCTTAGCCTGTCTTTAAGACTTGCATTAAACAACCATCATATAATTCTCATATCATTTCTCTCAATGTAACAGATATCCTCAACTTAGTGAGGGTTGAGGACATCAGCTTGAGATCCTGTCTTGATAAATGCACTGATTACCATCAACTTGAAGTAGACATCAAGAAACACATCCGTATTATAAAAATCTTGCCTCAGTTTTTTTTTCCTTTTTTTAACTTTTATTCAGCCCAAACAAGGCATGTTTACACTTGGGTGTAAGGAGCTACCATAAGAGATCATACCTACAGGGGCACTACATAGGGAGTTGAGCAGCGAGATGTCTGTTTGCATGTTAGTACAGTCATGGAAGCAGGAAAAAGGGAGAAAATTCCAAAGGCTAGCAGTTTGAGGGAAGAATGTATTAGAGCAGAAGGTTTTCCAGCATTTTAGGATTTTTATAGTGAAGTGGTGGGATTTTGCTGCTTGTTAGATTAGTTGAAGATATTTATGAAGAGGGGGGGCGTACAAGTATTATGAGTTCATCAGAGCGCATTCTATTAAAGTACTTGTAAAACAGGCACAGGGATGTGATATTGCGATAATCAGACAGGGTTGTTTCACAACGTTTCGACCAGCTATTCCTCTGGCCTTTGTCAGGTGGTGACCGCAACTGGAGAGGAACTCCGAATCTCTTAACTGTATCCACTGCAATTACTAATAGTACTTGCAGTGGATGCAGTTAGGAGATTCTGAGTTCCTATCCTGTCGCAGTTACCACCTGATGAAGACCAGAGGAATAGTTGGCCGAAACGTAGTGAAACAACTAAGAAAAAATGACGATAATAAAATAGAAATTAATAAATAATATTCATCTCGACAACGAATTCCAATTAAATATATAAATCGGAGTATTAAAAAATACTTTTTGATTTGATCTCTGGTCTGTCGTTTTATTTCTGGACCAATGTTTTTATTTGTTTTTTTCATCGTTTATCTATTCTTTTGTGTTAATTTTAATGAGTGCAGTACATATACATAACAGTTACCGATAGAAGGCATCGTTTGCTTATCGTGTAAAGAATTTTTGTGGTAACATGTATTATGCGTAAGCATTGGAAAAATGGATTCTGATGTGATTAAAACAGCTGAGGTTGATTTGCACGAGTTAAATGGATGCACAATTGAAGAGGTCAGATGTTGGAAGAGTGATGCTATTTGAATATGCAAATTTAATTCAAACATTTGAATGAAGAACTTTGGGCATGAGAAAAAAAAAAAAAACTACAAAAAAAATGATCACTGCCGGTGAACGAATAGCAATCATTTCTTAAGTGTTTTGAAGGATGATAAAATATTTTTAATGTGTTTCTGCTGTTGTTTCACTCATTGATGGAAGGGATATGGGTTCATACCTTTTTTCAAGGAGTGCAAAAGTGAGCCACAACTCAATCTGTTTTGTAATTTTTAAGATGAAGATAATTTTGCGGTGTTGCTATTCTAATAACGCTTCAACCGATCCATCTGATCTTCTTCAGATGAAGACTCTCAAGCATCTTTTTGTCAAACTCCTCAATCTATACAGCATTTCATATTGAACTCTTTATTTAATCCATGGGGTAGATTGTTCTCATTTTGTCAGCCATAACTGATGTTAAGTAATTTTTATTTTAACATTAGTTAGTATCACCTCACTTGTAGTTATAGTTTTTTTTTATGTATGTGTGTGTGTATATATATTGTACGGGCAGTCGGGTTTCGATCCTGGCTTGAGGTAGTTGCCTGTCTAGCCGTACTGATGAGCTGTGATACAGCAAAACAGTATTATATGTACATGATTATATATATATATATATATATATATTTATTACTCTTATTCACCTCAAACAAGGCATATTGCTACACAGGCATAAGGGGTTCCTAAGTGAGGCCATGCCTGCAGGGACATTATGTAAGGAGTTGAGTAGTAACATGTCTATTTACATTACATTTAAATTTCTGCACGTCAGTACAATCAGGGAAAAAGGAATTTCAAAGTCTACCACTTTGAGAGAAGAAGCTATTAGAATAGAAGGCTTTCCAGCATTTAGGGGCCTCAACAGTGAAGACATGTATGTCGAGGGGGCACAAGTGCTATAAGTTCATCAGCACACATTCCATTTAAGTACTTGTAAAACAAGCACAGGGATGCAATATTGCGGCGATGGGACAGAGGTTGGAGGTTGGTTGACATAAAAATAACAACCAAGATGCAGATAGTAGTTTGAACCATTCAAATACAAGAAATCAATTTTATTCAACATGCAATGACGCTTACACTAATTCCACGATCGTTGATGTCGATAGTATGTTACTGGCATCTAGTGTGTCCAGTTATTTTGAATAATGGGGTTACAGTTCCTTCCTTACGCCTCGTATGCCTCAGCTCCCTTTTACTAAAATGATCAACTTTCTCTTTCATAGAAAGTGGAAGATGTTTTACATAATCTGCTTGCAATATTTTAAAATTGAATTTTAGATCTTCACAATTCTTCCAATTCAAAGATGAAATTAATAAGCCACACCCGGGGAGGGACTTTTTTCTCCCCCTCAGCACCAGAGCCAACAGAATCTATGCCATTCTTGAAATCCTATTGCTGGACTTGTGCAGTTCTAGGAGGTCCACCCTCCCAAGCTTTGCCTTTTTTATTTGACAAGAGATTAGTTTATTGCTAATCCTCTGAGGCACCCCTACTGGAGAAAGTGATAGGGGCTTACCATGTATTTTTTTGCAGGCCAGAGTACTCCTCATCTGGAGCGCTGGCTCTTCAGTTTCACTTTCCGATCCTTGTGTCACATCTTTCCGCTTATGTTTGTTATAGAAATTATTTTATTTTTCAATTCTTTGCTTCTTGTGACACTTGTAGTAATCTGAATAAAACAGATCATTTATCACGTGTTTCGCATAAAATCTATATAGATTTTTACTTATCGCAACTATAGTTGTACATAGCAAAAATGTATAATCTTTAGACATTCTTTTGCTTCTAATACTTTGCAACTATGATTTCTCTTAAACTAAGTAATCAAAATAGTTCATTTTATTGCACAAGTAATGCTATGGGATTTATAAATCGAACAAAAGGTAAAGCATAATGTGGTATCACTTATTTTGCATTACTACACTTTTCTCTCTCTTATATATATATATATATATATATATATATATATAGATATATATATAGATATAGATAGATATGTTTTTTGTTTTTGTGATATGTTTTGAATAAATCCAATAATTTACGAAAGTGCATTTTTACCTAAATGCAAGTTGGGAATAATTTTCCCTTTAACCAATCTGGTACCCCCCCACATGGGGAGCGGTATATATATTGTTTTTACATAATCTGCTTGCAATATTTTAAAATTGAATTTCAAATCTTCACAATTCTTCCAATTCAAAGATGAACGTGCTTTATAAGCTGCAACCGGGGAGGGATTTTTTTTCCCTCAGCAAAGCCAACAGAATCTATGCCATTCTTGAAATCCTATTCCTAGTCTTGTGCAGTTCTAGGAGGTCCACCCACCCTTATATTAAAAAAAAACAACAATATATACGCACACACACACATTTCCTTAACTTTTTTCTTCTCTAAATCCTTTTTAATTCTTCCATATGATAAACTTTCTAACAGTTTTTTGAGGAACATACATTTGTCTCTGAGGAATTGTTTAGTAGTCATCCACTATTCAACAAAACTCCTGCAAGGTATATATAGAAAGTTATGAAAATATATATGGCAATTAAGCTACACAGAATATTCCGTGTTTCATTCTTGTGAGAATTTGTCAGGCTTATGCCATATTTTCATAACTTACTACCTACCTATGTATTGAGCACTGTTGAAGTAAATACTGAAAAATTTACACATAAAATTGTATGTATATCAATTTGTGATTAAATGAAATAATCGTGTATATATATATATATATATATATAAATAGTTTTGTTTTTGTTTTTTTCAATTATATTTTCCCTTTTATTTATACCAATCCTTAATGTATGAAACTCAATGCAATTACAAAGCATATAACAAATAAATGACAAAAGGCTATATTTAAAATTTCATGATGTTGACCATCTAACAATTTATTCCTTTAAATACATTGACATTCACAATTCTTGACAGGAACTGTTTTGTAACACAAAATCATTCAGTGATATAATAATTAAATGAATGATTTTAGGCTACAAAACTGTTGCGTTCAAGAATTGTGAATGTCAACGTAATTAAGGGAATAAATTGTAAGATGGTCAACATGATGAAATTTGGAATATACTTTTGTCATTTATTTATATAACCTAGAACCCCATCCTCCAACGTAGACCCCTACTACCATGTCTCCTTCTCCAACATCAGGGGTCTACGTTCCAACCTTCCAGAGGTTGAAACCCAATTACAGGAGACAAAACCGGACATTCTTTCTAAGTGAAACTGGCATAGAGCCAACCACTTCCCTAGAGGAGTTCATAATTAAAGGATACTCTAACTTAACATCTAATAAATCTGACCCCCAAGATCGCCATGGGCATGGAATATGTGCCTACATTAAAGATGGCTTCCCGTGTGGCAGGGATATCTCCAGAGAAGACCCTAATTTTTTTTATTTTTTATTTTTTTTTTTTTTATTACATTTTCACCCCAAACAAGGCAAATTGCCACTTTGGTGTAGGGGGCTACTATCAGGGGCAACAACTACTGGGGTACTATGTAGGGATTTGGGCAGCAAGGTGTCGGTTCACGTTACACTTGAACTTCTGCACGTCAGTACTGTTGGGGAAGCAGGGACCTGGAATGGAATTCCAGAGTCTTGCGGTTCTGGGGAAGAAACTATTGGAGTAAAAAGATCTTTTACATCTAGGGACCTCTACAGTGTGGGGGTGGGATCTAGTAGCCTGTCGGGTTTGTCGAGGGTGCTCGCGTCGTGGGGGCACAAGTGATTGCAGTTCATCAGAGCATTCACCACTAAAATACTTGTAGAACAGGCAGAGGGATGCAACATTTCGTCGATGGGACAGAGGCTGAAGCTTAGATGCCAGTTCAGGGCCTATCAGATTTGCGACTCTCTTTTGAACCTTGTCAAGGAGCGAGAGACTAGTAGCAGATGCACCAGCCCAGATGTGGCAGCAATACTCCATACATGGGCGAATGGTGGCCTTATAGAGGTACAGGATACTTTCGGGTGTTAGTAGTTTTCTAGCACGGTAGAGAGAGCCCACCTTTCTTGCAGCGGCCCTGGCAATGCCTTCAATGTAATTGTTCCAACTCATGTTTCCTGTGAACGTTAGGCCAAGGAGTTTGAAAGATGGACTCTCAGATAAAGAGTCGTTGGCCATTGCTATTGGTGGTAGAGAGGGTTTCTTGTAATTATTGAATGAAACTAGTTTAGTCTTGGCAGCATTGAACGCGACCAACCACTTTTGTCCCCATTCCACTACAGATTGGAGGTCTTCCTCTAGTGTTTCTGCCATTTCTTTAGAAATGTGTTCATTCGTCTTCCTGTCGTGTCTGCCATAGAGTGTAGTGTCATCAGCATATATACCCATCTCAGAGGCAATGTTGTCGGGGAGGTCATTTATGAATATCAGGAACAATAGAGGTCCAAGGATAGAACCCTGGGGCACTCCCGCATTTATATCATATTGTTTAGATGTGCGACCGTCGAGGACTACCTGGATTTTTCTCTTATCTAAGAAGGATTTAATTATGTTAAGTATTCTACCAGTGATACCGTATGATCTGATTTTACTGAGGAGACCCTCATGCCATACCCTGTCAAAAGCCTTAGATATATCTAGAGCTACCGCTCTGCCTTCCCCCGCTTTGTCCAGTGATTGGTATATACGTTCAGAGATCACGGTGAGGATGTCTGCTGTGGAACGGGCTTGTCTAAATCCATATTGTTTGTCAGTCAGTAGTTTAGCATCTGTAAGATGATGGATTAGAGCGTGGTTAATTATGGTCTCAAATATTTTGGCAAAAAGTGGAAGGAGGCTAATGGGGCGATAATTTGATGGGTCTGTCCTTTCACCAGAATTCTTGAATACTGGTACAACAGAAGCAGTTTTCCAACAGCCCGGAAAGCAAGCTTCATTAAGACATTTGTTGTAGAGTTTGGAGAGAACTGGAGCTACTTCGGCTGAGCACTTTTTTAATAGCACAGCTGGGATAAGATCGGGTCCACATGCTTTTGAGGTGTCAAGGTTTTTTATGATAGCATGCACCTGAGCAGGGGTGGTTTTCAGATCGTCTAGTGTGGCGTCTGTCCGCATAGGAAAGTCAGGTAGGGGGTGGTTGGAAGGGTCCAGTGTGGAGTTTGAGGCAAACCGACTGGCAAGCATGTTAGCCTTGTCGGTTGCTGAGGAGACAACCTCGTGATTGTTGGTTAGTGGGGGAATTGTCGATTGCCCATTATTTACTACACTGTTGTAGATTTTCCAGAAGTCTCGAGTTCCTAGTTTTTGTGCTTCGATGCGCTTTTTAGTGGTTTCCGTAAATTCTCTCTTAGCTGTCGCTATTTCTTTCTTAACGTTATTTCTAGCTTCTATATACTTCAGTCTGTTTGAACTGGACTTATGTCGGTTAAACCTACGGTATGCATGCTGCTTTTGAGTAATGGCAGTTGCACAAGTCGACGTAAACCATTGGGGAGAGTGGGGCTTACTATAAAATTTCCGCATGGGAACATGCGCTTCGATTGCAGTTTTGAACCAGTCAGTGGTCTCGTTTGCACACTGTTCAGCAGGGAGAGAGAAAATATTTTTCCATGGAGCATCTCTAATTAGTTCCCTGATGTGCTTCCGGTTTGCACTTGCTTACACCACTGCATTTATATTTGCCCTCTATCGCCCCCACAAGAGTGGAGTTACTATCTTTAAGAGTATATCTGAGAAAATAGACTACATCCTGTCTGCACATCCCTCGGCTAACATTCACATTTGCGTTGACTTCAATGTCCATAACGTGGAATGGCTGACCCACTCAAATAAGACAGATGATGAGGGGAGGTTCTGTCATGATTTTGTCATTGCCTATGACCTCACCCAGATTGTTCGCGAGCCCACCCGTGTGGCCGATACTACCGGTCAGTATGCAAGCCTTCTAGAGCTTTTCTCTCAATTTCCCCTGAGCTATGTTCATGTTCCGTTCTATCTCCTCTAGGATCCTCCGACCACTCCGTTATATCAGTTAAGATAAAAATAAAATGTAATAAGTCCTCATATGTACTGTACTGTATACCGATACTCTATGGCTGACTTGGATAGCTTCAGTACATTCATATCTGATCTACGTCTGCATTCTCTATAGTATCAGACCTGACCGAATGGTTAATTGTAGGCATAGACCGATTCATACCATCCAAAAAATTCCAACAAAAACCTAACAGCCAGCTATGGTTCTTCCCAGAATGTGCTGCTGCCATCGTGCACAGATCGCTTTTTTCTATAGCTACCAACGTAATAGATGCACTGAGACTAAAGCTGCTTTCAGGACCACCAGCAACCACTGTAAAAGAGTAATAAAAAATGCTAGAGAGCTATATGCTTAGTCCTTTAAATCCAAAGTAGCTGATCAGCGGCTTGGTTCCCACCAGTTTTGGCAAATAACAAATAGGATCCTGAACAGAAGCGTGCGTTCTATCCCAATCATTATCAATGGACGAGAGTTCATCTCGTCATCATCAGACAAGGCCAAACTATTTGCCAAAAACTTTGCAGCTAATTTTACCCTATGCGATGAAGGGCATCAACTCCCCGTATTTCCTCCTATAACACAGAACACGATAGGTAGCATAAAAATATCTGTGTGTGAGGTCACCAAGCTAATCAAGAATCTTGATTCCAGTGAAGCAACTGGCCCTGACGGCATCCCCATTATAGTGTTAAAAAAGCTTCAACCAGAACTTGCTCCCATACTTACAAAACTCTTTAAGCATTGCCTTAAGGAGAAGTGCTTTCCAACACCCTGGAAAACCTCATCAGTATGACCTGTATTTAAGAATTCAGGTGATAAGTCGTCTCCCTCTCAGTACAGATAAACGTCTCCTGTGTCATGAGTAAGTTGCTGGAATTCATATTAAATAGAGAAGTAGTCAACCACCTCAACAGAAACAACCTTCTTAGTGACACGCAATATGGTTTCCGTTCTGCAAGATCTACACCATATGTGCTAACTGTTATATCTCATAGGATTAGCGAATCTCTCGACAAAGGCTTCCTTTCTAGGGCAATTGCTCTTGATATATCAAAGGCCTTCGATAAAGTATGGCATAAAGGCCTACTTCACAAGATTTCCAGCTACAGTATAACTGGAAATGTTTTCTCAATCATTAAATCATTTCTCTCTGATATAGGCTCATAAGAGTAGTGGTTGATGGGCAAAAATCAGAGGCCTGCAATATTAATGCTGGAGTCCCTCAGGGGTCCATCCTGGGCCCAACTCTTTTCTTGATCTACATCAATGATCTCCCAAAACACATACTTAAATCATTCGTTGACATCTATGCAGATGACATTACCATCTACGGCAACACATCAAAGGACGTAAATGACAAAGTTCTCTCTGATTCTCTCTCCTCTGATCTTGAGCACGTGGTATAGCTTCTATCTTTACATCATCGCTCTGATCCCCATCTGGCATACATTGAAGGATGGCTCTTGTCTAGGGGAGGCCCCATGTTTTGACGAGCTTCTGGGTTTGACCTTTACTCCTGATCTGAAATGGAACACGTACATTAAGTCTGTTGCCAAGGTCGCTGGAAAAATGGTGGGATCCTTCTACCGCTCCAGGAGCTCACTAATGAAGCAATTCTCTATCTATATAAAAGCCAAGTACGTCCAAGGATGGAATACTGCTGCCATATCTGGGCAGGAGCTGCTAAAAACAGCCTATTCTGCCTTGACAGCGTACAAAATAGACTTCATGGCTTAGTGGGGGATGTCTTTTCTCTACCCTGCAACCTCTCTCCCACACAAGAGACGTTGCGAGCCTATCTTTGTTTTATCGTTATTTCCATGGCAGGTGCTCATCTGAGCTCTAATCTCTGGTCCCCCCCCCCAGCTAATCTTTCACGATAAACACCCATCTAGCTGAAACGACTGTCAATAATTTTCCCCACTCTTTATCTGTGCCTAAATCAAAATGTAGATTCCATGAACAAAGCTTCTTTCTTAGAACTGCACGCCTGTGAAACTCTCTACCGCTTGCCTGTTTCCCTCCTGACTTCAACATGGATGTCTTCAAGTCCAACATAAACAAATTCCTGATGAACCACGCCCCCTTAAGTAAGGACACTATCAAATCTCCAGTACTAATGAATACTGCAACACTATCCCATTGATTACTGTACACAAAATAACCCAGATCCCAGAGTGGCTTCTGGGCCTTGATAAGTGGTGACCTCCATATAAAATATATATATATATATATATATATATATATAAAATGCTCTGTGTGTGTGCATGTGTGTATATGTTTATGGGGAAGAATATGCTTATTCAATTATATTTCACCTTTTATTTATACCGATGTTTTTTTATAAAGCTCTATGTATGTTAAATATAACTACAGAGCATATAATATAAAAGCGAAAATGTGTGTGCACTTTTTGTGTGTATCCAGTAAAGGAAAATGTGTGTGCACTTTTTGTGTGTATCCAGTAAAGGCTTTGGGGTGGGGGGTGCTCACTCATTCTTGAAACTTTTTATATACTGTCTAAATCATAATATATACAAGTTATGAACGGAGGTTGCGTCTATATTTAATTTGCCCAATTTTTACTTTCGCTAATTTCGAGATTTTTTTCAATTGATGCGTATCAGCAGTTCCCCGGCACTCGTAGCAGAGACGTCCAGAAAAGCAATAAAGTTGATCAATGCGAGGGAAACCTCTTATATCAGACAATTGCTATTCATTGGGACAGTCCCCTTTTTTTTTCATCTTGGGAAAACAAACAGCCAAAGTTGTGGAAAGAAAACAAAAAAAAAAGCCTCGCAGCGAAAGCTGACTGCGAGATATGTTTGACCTCATTATCACTAAAATCGCACATTTAAGTTTTAATTGTTAAATTAAATCACTTTTCTGTTACTCTGCCGTGTCAGGATTTTTTTCCACCTTCGCCTCAAGGTTCCAGATTCGATCCTACCTAGCTACCAAAACTTTTTTTTCTTTTACCACACGGGTGACGCCGGGCATTTTTTTTTTTTTTTTTCCGATTTTTTAAAGAAGTTTAACATCGTTTTTTTTTTTTTTGTCCCCCCAACACACACACACACACACCTCCAAACACCCAGGCAACGCCGGGTACTCCTGCTATTCTATATATATAAAAGCAAAAGTGTGTGTGTGTGTGTGTGTGTGTGTGTGTGTGTGTGTGTGTGTGTGTGTGTGTATCTTGCTTGCAAAAACTTTCGGCAGAGGCGACGGATTTTCACGAGATAGGTATCATTTTCAAGCTCGAACTTTCGGCCGATAAATATAAAAAAATTGGCCAAAAACATTCATTCCTTCACCCTCAACCAGACTCTTTTCTACCATGAGGGGTGAAAAAAAAAAAAAAATCGTATCTTCATGACAAGATGGCTTCTACGCATGTGTCAACATGCACGAAAGACGTACCTTGAATTCGTTTTAATATTTTAAAAACCGACCTAGATTTGTCCCCGTGTTCATAGCACAATGGGTTAATTGACAGCATCATTATCTTAAGATTGCAGGTTCAATCCCAGTTATCAGATATATTTTTTTTTCGATTTTTAAACTTTTAATATTGGAACAAGGTTATTTATACCATTTTTTTCACCCGCTTTTCGCTGTTTTTTTTTTTTTTCCTTTTTTTTTTTTGTTTTTCCGATTTTTTTAAAAAGAAGTTTTACGTCCGTTTGCTGTTTTTTTTTTTGTTGTTCCCCCCCCCCCCGGACAGCATCGTTATCTTAAGATTGCAGGTTCAATACCAGTTATCAGATATATTTTTTTTTCAATAATATTTTTTCTATAATACTAGCGAGGGGTACCCGCCGTTGCCCGGGTGTTTGGAGGTGTGGGGGGTGGGGGTTTAAAAAAAAAAAAGTAAGTATGAGGATCGAACCCGAACCGTTGAGGCAAAGTTGTAAATTAAAGTGTGAAAAAAAAAAACGTGCGACGTTAACAATTGCCCCACCGCGAGATGCTAACGGAAACACGTTTGAATTTATTTAATTACTTGGATTTAGCAGGTGCCCGTTTTAATGAGTTAATGAGGTCAAGTTTGACTGCGGGATAGTATTCATTTACTGCTGAACGCTTCCCCCCCCCCCCCAAGATATTATAGGAAAAAGACTAACCCACATGCGGCGAGCGACAAATGTTGAATATTTATCTTCCCAAAATCGAGCAAATTAAATAGACAGGCGAGCTTCGTTGTTAACTGTGAGATATTACGATTTATATGTGATACAAAAAGTTATTAATTACCCCCCCTCCATACACACACCTACAAACACCCGGACAACGTCGGGTACCCCCCCCCCCCGCTAGTCTATATATATAAAAGCGAAAATGTATATATGTATGTTTGTGTCTGCTAAAAACTTTCGATACACGCGACGAAAATTCACAAACTCGGTATCATATCGAAGCCCCATCCTTCGCTTGAAAAATATCGAAAAATTGGCCAAAAACGCTAACTTTTTCACCCCAAAATCGACAATTTTCGACAGGGTGGGGGTCAACAAAAACGGGTTTCTCGTAACGATGACCAATTCTACGCATGCGTCAGATGACGTCATGACCTGATTTACTTTAAATAGTTGAAAAACCGAACAAATTTCGTCTACGTCGCTTTAGCGCAGTTTATTAGCGCATTTGTTCATTATCTAAACGTTTTGGGTTCGAATCGTGGTGTGAGATGGGTTTTTTTTTTTTTCGATTTTTTAAAATTATTTAAGCCATTTTTCACGTAACGTTCGTTTTCCTGTTTTTTTTTTTTTTGTTTTTTTTACTTCGCTTATTCTTAGCGACACCCCAAAACACCCGGGTATCCACCGATTTTTTAAATTTTAATATCGAAACAGGCTTATGTAAGCCATTTTTCACGTGTTCGTTTTTCTGTTTTCATCGTTCATTTGCCTTACGTTAGATTTCTTTTGTTTTTTTTTGTTTTGATTACCCCCCCCCCACCCCCCGCTTAATTAAAACGTTGAATGCTTACATCGTCGTCGTAACGCTCGACGACTTTCAAACATTTTTCACTAACTCATTCTGGCTGGCCGATTTTATTCTCAAACTTCGCCTCAGGGCTTCGGGTTCGATCCTACCCCCCGGTTTCTTTTTTATTTAACACCACACACACCTACAAACACCTGGGCAACGCCGGGTACCCCTGCTAGTTTATAGATAAATCTCACTTATCCATTTAAAAGTATGTATGTGTGTCTGCCTAAAACTTTTGACAGAGGTGATGGATTTTCACGAGATCAGTATCGTTTTGAAGCTCGATCCTTTGGACGACAAATATCGAAAAATTGGCCAAAAACATAAATTCCTTCACCCTCAACTGAACACTTTTCTACAGGGAGGGGGTCGCTTTTTTTCACTGATATTTTTAAAAGTCATCCCCTCGTTTCGATTGACTAGCCTTAATTTAAACTTTCTTCACTTCAAAATTTTCATATTATCGTTTATGTAAAGCACATAAGGCTTTAATCTGATCTTGAATTTATATATTATCAAATAACCCAGTGACGTCACATTTTTTTTTTCATGTTCTTTTCCTCCTTCGTGGTACGGGTTCGAGCCTGCCTGCCTACTACCATGTTTTTTTTTTTTTTTTTTTTTTTTTTTTTTTTCAACACACACACCTCCAAACACCCGGTCTATGCCGGGCACCCAGGCTAGTATACAAATAAATGACAAAATGTCTATATTTCAAATTCCAAGATGTTATTCATCTTACCGTTTATTTCTTTAAGCAATATTAAAATATTTAAGTCTTGGCAGCACCGGTTACATAGTGCAGAAACAATCATATAATTGTGTCAATTTTAAATATTTTTCACCCAGATTTGTCAGAAGAATAAGAACTCATTAATTGAACATTTTAACATGTTCAAAGAAATAAACGGTAAGATGGCTAACATCTTGGAATTTGGAATATAGACTTTCTATCATTTATTTATATATAGCACAATCATGTTACCATACCAGTTCTCATTAAGCAACAATGAGCCTGGCTAGTATCACAAGAGTAAGCATTTAGGAATGTATTTGCCCAGGGACGTAAAAATTTTCAGATTTGTATCTGGGGACGTATGTAAAACACTGGAAAAGATGCATTCTTGATCTTCGTGAAGACATGCGTTTAGCAAAAGAAAAACTCTAATACAAAACCTGAGGTTTACTTATGGCAATCATTTGCACCGACTGAATTTAGAAGTGGTTCCAAAAAGTGTGGATGGTTCTATAGAAATCCTTCACCACTATAAACAAATTATCTGTTTTGATTTTGGACAACTTAGTGGTCTGAACCTCATGTAATAGTCCATTTTTTTTTTTTTTTTTTTTTTTTTTTTTTTAAATTTTTTTTTAATATAAACAAATCGAGCTTAGGCATTTGGATGATGTCAAAACATCGTTAAATCACTACTCGCACAGCAGCAACTGGTTAGCGTAGTTGTTAGAAGCTTTGACTGTCGTTTAGATCTTAGTAGGTGCCTGTCAATTGATAAGCTGTAATACAGCGAAACAGTACTGTATGTGGATGACTATATATATATATAAACTCATGATTGTGAATTAACTACATCTTTTGGTTTTGGAATGATAATTAATGATACATTGTATAATTTTCTTTATACTAACATTATAGGCTACATATGTGCATATGTGATTCAGCTATATTTTCTTTCAAAATTCAACTTCATCAGGTCAATAGTCTCAACTGTTTTTAAATGCAAATGTACAAGTTTTTTTTATTTTTCTTTCGGTTTTTAAGAGGAAAAGTAGAAGTTTCCTCTTAGACATTTTTGATAAAAGAACTTGTGCATTTGAAAACGGTCTAAAATGGACGGAATTCATCAACCTTGTCTGCATTCCTTGCTAGAGTAGACTGAAGCTATTAGCAATAAACTAACTTCTCAAAGAGATTGGACCTCCTAGAACTGAGCAAAACCACAACTAAGCTCAAGGAAATTGGTCACCTAAATCAAATGGTAACAGATTCTGATTTTCGGTGGCGTCTCCTCAAATTGGTATGAAAAACATCACTGAATCCTTATCGGATAAGATAACTTCTCTCCTGTCTGGCTCATCTTAACTTTTATTGTAATAGTGGGGGAGGGGGGATGCATTATCAGAAAAAGAATTTTATTCTTGTAATGCTCCAAGAACTGTCACTTATCGAATATCACTGACTATAGTTTCTTTGTAAAGAGAATAAATAAATAAACCCCTTTTTTTTTCTGATTTCAACTTCTGATTCAAAATGGTGACGGCATTACTGAGCTGCCATGTTGCAAATGTCTGCCCTGCAGTAAAGATTTCTTATTGAATTATCAGAGAATTGTGATGAGAATAATCTTGCTTACACGTTCATCAACTACTCTAAAAATAAAAGGCAAGGGTTGTTATAAGCACCAATGCTACACTGTTATGCTTACTTTAGTCACAAAAAAGAAATATTTTTTTATACAATTACAAGTAGTAATACTAACACACGTAAAATGAAGTTAATATTTCCTCAAATTCAAACCAGCATTAGATATGTATTAGACACAAGGGTCACATGGTTTCTCATTTAATCTCTGGCAATGCCGACTTGCTCTGTTCGTTATTTATTTATTTTTTTATTTTTTGATAAAATGGTTGGAAATCTGCAGATACTTTGAATGAGGTTACTAATACTTTCACATTAGGTTTCTCTAATATCGATCGCAAATTTTGACTATTTTTCTTCGTAGGAACTCAAATATTGATTTATAATTTTAATTAAAAATTTTTTTTTTTTTATACTTTATTTAAATATCTTACTTTCACTTATGGATCGACAGATGTCGGTAACTATAAACTAGTTAAAATGAGATGCACCTGCTGCGTTTCACTTTAACTTTTCTGCCTTCTGATTTATCCACCCATAAATTTCATTTAAAATTTTTTTTTTACTGTACCATGCTCTACATCCCAGTTGATATTGCAGTTTTAATGATGACCCTAGTACTCTTCAAATTTTATTGCTTTATTAGGTGAAATATATTTTTCTTTACTTTCTCTTTTTACTCATTTTCTCTTACCCTGCTGCTGCTATCTCTATTCCCCTCCTCCTACCATCTAGTGCTACGAGATCAGGTTGTCTGAAGATACTAGCTTCCTGCTCTAAAATGCACCAAACACCAATGTTATTTTTCCCTTCCCTTTGCAAAAATCAGTCGTGTTCTGCAAAGTCCAAAATAAAAATAATTTTCCTTTACAAAACAACCAAACCAAACACCATGAATAAATATTTGAAGATGTAAAGAACTTGAAGCATAAAAACATATTTTTTATCAAAATTATTGAATTCTGCATTAAATAACCCAAAAAGGGTTGATATACCATAAAACGAAACAAAACCTTTTCATCTCATTCACCTTTTGTTCTCACAATCATTGTCATCATATTCGGTTTTATGTTTGTTTTCCATGCATTCATGTGTTGGACTACTCTAAAACATTCAGTGTGCAACCAAGCAAACAAGCAAGATTATTGAAGGTATAAACTATGAATATATTATTAAATAAAATTATGTTTATCATATGAGCATAGATATCGTTTCTGAGATGTGGTATTATTGACATGTTTTGGACTGTTTGAATAATCTTAGTGGCTGCCATTTTGATAACGTTTGTGGAACACATTCTCATGGGGCTGCTTTCCAACTGACTGTAACATGGTTATTTTCAAGTCCAATATAAACAAGTTCTTGTTAAACCATCCTTTTAAATAATGAAATTTTATCCAATTTCTACCATGTTGTCTCACTGACCACTTGATACTCATTAACCCTGATCCTCAAGTGGCCTTTTGGCCTTGATAAGTGGTGACTCCCAATAAAAAAAAAAAAGGGAGGAGCTGCCAATGCTAAGTTTTTGCAGTTCTTTCAGGAAGGTGTTGAGATCCTCCTACATTCGGCACCTGGTATTCTCTCAATGGTCACCCATCTGATATTAACCAGGCTCAAAATTACTTAATTTTGGTGGTCTAATTAGAAAACCGATGTATCAACATGATTATATACGCTTATTGATTACGCACGTTGACCTTCATGTTTGATACACTTATTAGGTATTTTGCATAGATAAGCAAAGCTAATGTTTATCTTAAATGTAAACTCTTATGAAGGAGTTGAGAGCATTCACTTGAATTTATTTACATTTTATGAAGGAATGTTTTATCTGCGTATTCTTTTCTCAAGTAATAGAAGTGTAGCTGCATAGAAGATGATTTATGAACAGCGTAATTGTTTTGATTCATCTATTCTTAGATTACTGAAGTTAAGCAACATGGAAGCTGATCAGTACCAGATGGGTGACCATTTGGGAATACTAAGTGCTGTATGTCATCTTTCTACGACCCAGATATACATGTGGCTGGAGACAGCTTGTCAATTTGATATTCTTCATAAACCTCCTACTTAGACGGAAGCTGGCAAAATCTGACCAGGGCTAATACTACACCAGGTGTTACTGGTGGGGGCGGGGGTATTGATCAGGCTCAATGTCTTTTAACTTTAGTGAACCAACGAGACTAAAGAGGTCCCTGTGGCTTTGCTAAAGTAGGTCAGGAGATGAACAATATGCAAACAAATTATTAAGTGAAAATAATTCCTGAATTTGAAATAATCATTTGTGATACCATTAATTAATTTCAGTCTAAAACCTGCAATATGAGTGCAGGCAAATAAACATCTATAATATAAATCTCACCTGTCTGTTTAAATGTATGTATGTTTGTATGTCTGCTTAAAACTTTCGACAGAGGCGACTGATTTTCACAAGATCAGTATCATTTTGAAGCACAACCTTTCAGACGACAAATATCGAAAAATTGGCCAAAAACATTAATTCCTTCACCCTCAACTGGGCACTTTTCTACAGGGAGGGGTGTCTTCTTCACCAATATTTTCGAAAGTCACCCCTCTCTTCGATTGTCTAGCCTTAATTTAAACCTACGTCACTTCCAATTTGGCAATGGGCGCAACAGCAAACACGTCATGTTTTTTTTCCTTTCTTCGCGGTACGGTACGCCTGCCTACTACCACTTTTTTTTTTTTTTTTTTTTTTTTTTGCTCAACACACACCTCCAGACACCCTGGCAACGCCAGACATGCAGGCTGGTCAGGTTTATATATAGCAAAGAATAATTCTAGATTTTTTATTTCAGTTGACCTTAAACAAACCACACTGCTACTAAAACGTTAAACGGCTACTGTTAATTAAGGGCCGGACTTATAGAGGCATCCTAAGTGGGAGGTTGTGCAATAAAATGCTTGTTCACATTACTATCATGGGAGGATATTTTCCTCATAAAAGTATTAAGATTGTTCACATTACATTTAAATTTATACTGTTGGTATAGTCAAGCGGTTTTGAGAAAAGACTATATGAGAGTAGAAATAGCACAAGTGCATGAAGTTTGTTGGAGCATATTCAGTTTAAATACTTGTAAGATAAGTACAGGGATCCAACATTGTAGCAATGGAACAAGTTGAAGCTTGATAGACAGTGTGGGACTTATAAGCTCAGATTCAGGCACCTTTTTGTTGTACTAGACATGTAATAAGGTTGAAGGCATTGATTAGATGATAATCGGGAGGTCGTGATAGTAAATTGGGTAATGACACAAACTAACAACCTAGGTGTGCTGAGTTCAAATCAAATTCTCATAGCACCGCTTTCACTTATGGATGTTGGCAACCTTCATGTGATGCTTCCTGTAACTGATTCTTAAAAGAATTGGAGAAATTGATGCAAAAAAGCCATACCATGTCGGTTTATACAAATTATAGGTATTTTTAAATTGTATTTAACAAAAAAAATAAGTCGGAAACATATGCCAACAAATAAATGTTACCAAAAACAAATTATTTTTCTAACTCTTTGGATAAGTTTGTGTTTTAACATGTTTTAAAATATTTCTTGGTTTAAAAATCTCTGTTCAGTTAGAATGACCCCTCCTCCCAAAAAAAAGAAGGTAAACAAACTTGGCTGCCATAAGCACTGCACAAAAACCTTTGATAATTGCTCAAAAATCGAAAATTAAGCATATTGATAAAAGCACATCCAATAAATGTCACTAACCATGCAAAGATGTAATATTTTATAAATATTTATATCTACATCGAAGAATGAAATCCAGTGAAAGGCTTCTCTCATTCTTTACCCAATCTGTGTTAAAAATGTTGGAGATTCGCCTGTCCGATGTTAGAAGCCAGTCATACAGCAATACTAGTGTCTGACAAATATGGCAGCTTACAAAAATTCTTGTGCAGTGCAGATTCCATGTATTGATCACTCATTGAACCTTGTAGAAAAAGTAACTGCCGATTGTTACCCAATTGCAGCATCATTCTTTGAAATAATTTGGCAATTTACATGTTCCTTATTGAACTTATTTACCGATTTAGATGACTAAAGCAATACATAAAACTGATTACATTACTTTACTGTTGCATTTTGCCATTAGGATTGATATGCCATACAACAGACAAGTTGGTTCTTGTCCAGAATTCCCTCCATATTAAAAAATAAAAATAAATAAATTTTGATGATGTATGTGTACCCGTGACAAAAAAGCGTATTTCAAAAATCATGTAAATTGATCAAGTAGTTTTATGTTTACAAAGAAAATCATTTTTAAGTGATTAGAGAGAATTCATAGGCATTACAACATAATCTCATAAGTTTGAATTATTTAGTTATTTTCTTTTTTTTTCTTTTTTTTTTTTCTTTTTTAAAAAAAGATTGTTTTCAAAATGGTGGACAAGATAACAACTCTTCTGTTACTCATAAAATTTGATTTTCTTATTTAAAAATAAAACTACATGATCAATTTACATGATTTTTGGAGTATATTTTCATTTTATCATAGGTACGTACATCATACAGATTTTTTTCTTTCAAATTATTTGAATTTCTCAGACAACTGTTCGAATCTTCAGTGTTTTTTGCACAATGTGTCAGTTGATTTAACCTCAGACCTTCTTTAGGTGTATCTTGTTGAACTCTGGAATCTGCACAGAATCGTCACTTATCAAGGCCCGAAGACCACTCGAGGATAAGGGTCAATAAATGTAAGGTGATAGTTAATGGTATAAATTTGGTAGAATTTGATTATTTATGGGAATGGCTCAACAAGAACTTGTGTACATTGGATTTGAAGGCTACCATGTCATATTTAACTGGGAAGCAGGGCAGTGGAACAGTGTCCCACGGGCAGGCAGTTCTGGGAAAGAAGCTTTGTTCATGGAATTTGCATTTAGATTAAGGTACAGTTGAATGGTTCTCGAGTGCGACAAGATACACCTGAAGAAGGTTGAAGTTGACATTGACTGAAACATTTTGAAAATAACACTCAAGATGAGAACAGTAATCCGAAGAATCCAAATAATCCAAATAATCAATCCTCATCTCAAAAACTCAGAGACTAAGATTTTTTATTTTTGTTTTTTAATATAGTGTGAATTCTGGATAATAAGTTAAACAAAACGATTAAAGAATTAAAAAACAAAACAAAAAACTAGCAAGAAAACTCATTAATTCTATTTGTACATTCAGTAGTTTCATTTAAAAATTGAAACAAATGAGTTTTCATTTCATTTTCACAGCGATACCATCGAAAATAAAAACAAAACACACCTTCACATGACAAGAAACAAAGAGAACAAATGTAAAAGAGACAAAAAACATGTCTTGTGATAAGACAGACAAAAACATGCAATTAAATATGAATCATGTGATTATACTACATAACAAAATGCTTATTTTAAAAGTTCTGCACTCTATTTGTCATAAAATGATTTCAAGGGATGAGAGGGGGGTGATTTTTCCTTCTAACAAATTTTTTTTTCATGTTAATTGGAAAGAATAGTATATTTCTGTCCATTTTCCTGTTTGTTCATTAATTTTCTGGTTTTCTCAATTTTTTTTTTTTTTTTTTTCACATAATTTTGCATGCAGTTATGACCATGAAATACTAAGACATAATGAGCCAAAGGTTCAAAACAAAACAAAAAACAATAATCCTTACAAATCAAAAATAATTTTTAAAAAAATAATTTTTACTCTTCTTCACACCAAACAAGGCATATTGCCACCTGAATGTATTGACCAAATCTACAGAGGACTATGTAGGGAGTTGTGTAGCAAGATGTTTGTTTGAATTACATTTAAACTTTTACATATTACCACAGTCAGAGAAGCCAGAAACAGGAAAGGAATTCCAAAGTCTCACAGTTTAAAGGAAGAAACTATAGGAGTAGAAGGCTTTCCAGCATTTAGGAACCTCAATGATGAAGGGGTAGGATTTTACTGATGGTTGAGTTAGTTGGGAGTATGTATCTTGAGGGGGTACAAGTGCTATGAGTTTATCAAAGTGTTCCATTAAAGTACTTGTAAAACAAGCACAGTGATGCAATATTGCAGTGATGGGACAGGAGTTGGAGCTTGGCCGATAGCGTGGAACCTATTAGATTTGAGACTTTTTTTTTTTTAACCTTGTCTGAGGAAGAGACTAGTGCTAGATGTACTAGCCCATGTGTGGCAACAATACTCCATGCATCGGTGAATGGTGGCTTTGTAGAAATATATGGTACTCTGAGATGGGAGTAATTTTCTAGCATGGTATACCTTTTCTTTTAATTTATTTTCAGTTTGATTTTAATTAAATAACACTTGGTTATTAAACATGGAAACCATGTCACAAAATTTGTAAGTAAAAATGTTAGTTTGAGCCCAAAATGATTTTTTAACCGTTTTATGTACCGGATGTCCTGCATAGTGCCCTTCTCTCTATAACCAAAACCAATCAATGCTGAGTGCTGCAATTAGAAACAAATGGTCACACAAACAGGCATTCACAAATGTCTGTGCTGTTGGCATTTAGTGGAAAAAATTCATTTAATTTTTCAGGGTTAGCTTTAAGCTGACACGTTTAAACTTGAAGGGCTCTTTTTTTAAAAACTATTTTTTTTTAATATTATATAATCCGTTCAAATATTTGTTATATTGTTGCTGGTAATCGTAGTCGAAAAATGAATTTACGTTGAAGACAACATTATCAATCAACTTTATCTTTTATTCTTTACATAGAATGCATTATAATACAATCTATATTATATTTCCCTTAGTCTGTCTTTTCGTTCCACTTTTTCTCAGAAACTGCTGAGCCGATCTGGCTGAACTTTTTTGTATGGACTTCATTATAAAGTGGATGCAATGAACTAAATATTATGGTATACGTATACTATACATATTGATGCATAGTTAGGGATTAATAGGGATTAGTTACTACAATACCACATTTACTCTAGAAGCTTGACATAAAGCACTAATTTCAAGTTAACTGGCTTTAACTTTTGCCCATTTTGAATGGGTTAAAAAGCCAAGCATGTACATATATTTATAAGTCTTTAAGACTAGTTCATTCAGTTTGTGAGAAGTGGTTCTGTCAGTCCGTACCATTTCTTTTAGATAAGAAAAGATAGTTTTTCTTTTTAATTAAAACTTTTCAAAAAAGGGTGCTTCAATCGCTCCATAACAAGATAACTATACAAATGGACATATTGAAATATCTTTTAAGTAACTGACCATATGAAGAAATTAATTTTTGTTAAGGGTTCAATACTTATTAAGGCCTAAAAATCACTCGAGCATAAATATTCAAGAAATTGATTGATTGACAATTGAATGATGATGAATACTATGAAAGGATTAAAAGCCTCCACATATCATGCACAGCTGACCCAGAAAACAGCAATTTTTCCTCTTTGTCAGAAACATCGCTCATAGAATGTGAGGACTTGATGAAAAATAGGGATGAGGTATGAGTAATAGAATGGGCAAAAGTGATATTTTTTAAACTCCAATTGTATGAGATAAAAATTGATTTTTTCAGCTCATCTCCTTTGATACAGGGTGGAATGATAAAAATTGTCGCTCTAGAAAAGAAGACATGATTCCATTTCCGTTTGATGAAAACCAGTTTTCTTTTTTTGTTGCAAACAATCTACTAGTTGGCCAGTTGTGTACAAATCCCAAGAGCGATAAGAGCCTTCTATCATGTCTGAAAGTGACACAATGTTCAACAAGTGAGATCGGAGATGTGCTACTGTACAACTTATGCTCTCTACTAATCCAAGTTATGAAAACAGGACCATTGCCAGTACACTCAAAATGCATCACTGGATTACCACAAATAACAGGGACGTGCTCAGGATGATGAAAATAAAGTTTCCTGTCATGGTTATGGTCTTCAAGTGAGGGCCACATCATGCCATCTTTGAAGTCAGCTTGAAAGTCAACACCAAAGTGTAACGGGCTGTACTGAAGAGTGTGATGATCCCTTAGTGCAATTAGGTAGCTGCTGGCAGACCCTGGGTGTGGCAGCAAGACTCAGCGCCGCCCACAAGTCCAAAAAGAGCCAAGTTTGGCTTCAGAAGGATTGCTACGAATACATAATCAAGTTATCTGAATTGCTATATATTTTTTTTTTCAATAAGTTTTAAAATAAAGATATGTTGTTTTCTTTAAGGTGACAAATTTATCGTTCCACCCTGTATTTAAATATGATGGAAATTGATTCGATGAATAAAATTGTTGCAGTTGGTCACTTTTGAAATCCTTTAGCACTTCAATATTGCTTTTATGTCTTCAATTTATGTTCTGTAAAGTTAAAACTTTGGCCATGTTGAAGACAGTTTTTCGATAAAAATACTTTGCCCATTATAGAGCAGTGTGATAGAGCTTCATCATGTGGGGAAAGTGCAACGCTGATGAATGTATTTCGGTTTTCTCTTGTAGAAATCCAACATACTTTAGGATCATTCATTGTTGTTCTAGTAGGCATGAAATTGTCGTAAACATTTCTAAATTTAGTGGTTATTTCATAGATTGTGCGCATTTTTATGGAATCTTTTGCCAGAAACTTCCCTTTTTTTTTTTTTTTTTTTCAAATTTTTTAGTTTCATGATATACTCTGCAAGTTAGACTCATTTCCCCTCCATAAAATTCCAAATGTGTAAATGCTGTTTATCCTCTGTAACGGTTGACTTTCATAAATAGTTTGCAGGATGTAGAAATTGGTTTAAATGATTTAAAATCTATGTCCCACAAAAGGGATATATTTGTTGGAAATAGCTGAGTGGTCATGGTTACAATATTTAAGCAATAATTGCTTAAGTTGGAGATATTTAGTTATGCCCCTTATCTCAAGGGGATATTTAATATGGCGTTCGACCAACAGTAACATGCATTTATTCTACGTTGTAGGAAGTATTAAGTGAACTAATAATTTACCAGTTGCCTTACTGAACGAATTCATGGTCGGAGCTAATATATCCTTAAGTGTGAAGCTTTCATTGTATCTTTCGATGCCTTCCTCAAGTTGCTTTATCAGGTGGTATTTATGGTTTAACTAACCAATCATATTCTTGCATGGAGGAAGCTGAGGTGTAACTTAAAACGTAGATGACATGAAGTTTGTTTTACACCATTTTTAAAGCAAAGCTGGCTTGGTCTTCTTGCAAAACTTGGGAAACTTTTGAACAAGTCTATTCAAATGATAATTTGTTACTGTTATTTTTTCTTGGACAACTACTTCTGTGTTTGTCTTTTCAATTTAATTTAAATTAATTTACGCTGATTGTGTGCACACCTGTTTTGTTAGAGCAGATATGTATGCAACTTCCAAACTCAGAATAACTTTTTATTTAAAGCCACAATTTGAGACCCATTTTTGTGTCGTATTTTCCTGTTTTCTAATCTGAACTCCTTGCATATTATCACAATGACTCTGGCAAAAATATTTCAATTCTAAATCATGGATTGATAAAGAATGATGGAACAGCAAGGAGCTATTGTCTCATGCAAAAGCATATGATGCAGTCTCTTCCGAAAATGAAAATAACCTCATTTGTGCAGAATACCATCCTTAGCATGACACAAAATAGCATCCATTTTTTAAGTCCCTCAATAAAGTCCCCAACACAGGGCTAGAGAACAGGGAGTGCGTCAGACATGGAGATAGAGAAAGGGAGTCTGCCGGACAGGGAGGTAGAAAAGAGTGCGTCGGACAGGGAGGTAGAAAGGCGAATTCACTGGACATGGAGGTAGAGAAAGATAGTGTGCCGGACGTGGAGGTAGAGAAAGAGAGTGTGCCGGACGTGGAGGTAGAGAAGGGGAGTGTGCCGGACGTGGAGGTAGAGAAGGGGAGTGTGCCGGACGTGGAGGTAGAGAAGGGGAGTGTGCCGGACGTGGAGGTAGAGAAGGGGAGTGTGCCGGACGTGGAGGTAGAGAAGGGGAGTGTGCCGGACGTGGAGGCAGAGAAGGAGAATGCGCCAGGTGTGGAGGTAGAGAAGGGGAGTGCACCAGACGTGGAGGTAGAGAAGGGGAGTGCACCAGACGTGGAGGTAGAGAAGGGGAGTGCCTTAGACAGAGGGGTAGAGTGGAGAGTAGTTTAAAAGAGAGTGACAGTGAATTTGAAAAGATGTTACACACACGTCTATTTTCAACTATTCTTTTTATCTGTGTGTCTGGACAATGTAGGTTAGTTTTGGTAGTTTATTGGGAAGTTCTGCTTGTAGAAATGACCATCTAACTAAATATGATCACCTATGGTTGGGAGTATTCAACATAAGATTAGTAGACAGGAGGCCTTTTACATTTTTTTTTTTTTTAGTCATTTTCTTATAGGGTTATAAAATCTGGCATCTTGTCAAATCAAAAATATAAATCACACGCACACATAAAATTAAGCAGTTATTATTTTTGTTCAACATCGTTCTTTGGAGGAAAAATTGGAAGATCAGATATTCTACAAATACAAGGAATTCTCTTAAATGCGGCAGTCAATTCTGATCTGATGAAATCCAAAAGGATAAAAATAGCTTAAAAGATCATTTTTAGATATTTATCCAGAAAGCAAAATGAAGCAGAGTCATTACAGAAACGAAGCTGATATCAATCTAGATAAGGCGGGGCTTATCTAAGCTTTGGAAATCTATAAAAAGTCAAGTTCACTTGGTTGTTAAAATAATGGGTCAGTGGGCTTTCTCGGCAAAACTAGTTGATAAACAATATTAATCAATAGAAAGTTACAATTAGATTGAACATTTTTTTTAATTTTAATTTTTCGCTTCTGTTCACTTCAAACAAAGCATATTGTACTATGATAATAGCTCGATTTATAAGGGAACGCCTTGATGGAGAGTTGGACAGCAAGATGTTTGTTTACATTACATTTAAATTGTTGCAGGTTGTTATGGCTGGGGGAGCAGGGAGGGAATTTCAAGGAAAGAAGCTGTATCTTCCTACATCTAGAGACCTCTACCGTGAAGGGGTGGAACTTTGCTGATAAATGGGTCGGGAGTATTTTGAAATTTTGGTGCACCTGCTCTGATATGGTAATAATACTCCATGCATCGATAAATGGAGACTTTGTAGATATATAGGATACTGACAGATGTGAGAGGTTTTCTAGCTCAGCAGACTTGGCAGCATATCCAGTACATATGCAGAATAAGGACCGTGTTATCGGCAGAATTTTCTTGGTAATTTACTCAAAATGCCAAAAGATACCAAAATGCTGAGCTGATGAAATCTGAGCAGCCAACATTATTTAAGGAAATTTATTAGCTATCATTTGGTTTATTATAAAAAAATAAATGCGTATCTTGATTTGAACGAGATGTCTGTTCACATTACACTTAAAATTCTGCAGGTTAAGCAAGAAACAAGGAGGGAATTCCTAAGTCTAGCAGTCTGAAGGAAGAAGCTATTAGAGGAGAAGGCTTTCCAGCATCTAAGAACCTCAAAGTGAAGATGTGAGATTTTGCTGCTTGTTGAGTTAGTAGAGAGTATGTACACTGAAGGGGCACATTGCACATTCCATTAAAGTACTTGCGAAAAAGATATGGAGATCTAATATTGCAGTGATGGAACAGAGGTTGGAGCTTGGTCGACAGTGCGAGACCTATTAGAGTTGAGTCTTTGTTGGACTCTATTTAAGAGGATGAAACTAATAGTAGATGCATCTGCCCAGATGTGGGTTGAGGGACTGTTCTCTAACCCAGTGTCTGGGAGCACTCCCTGTTCTCTGGCCCTGTGTCTGGGCGCACTCCGTGTTCTCTAGCCCTGTGTCCGGGCGCCCTCGCCTTTGTCCAACATGCTCCTCACTGTACTACCCCCTTTTTGTGACTTGTCCTCTCTGTACCTCACCTTTCACTCAACTCTCTCTGCCAATAGATCTAATCTATATATATAAAAGCGAAAATGTATGTATGTTGGTATGTGTGTTTGTGTGTCTGCTAAAAACTTTCGACAGACAGAACAAAAATTGACAAAGTTGGTATCATATTGAAGCTCCATCCTTCGCCCGAAAAATACCGAAAAATTGGCTAAAAACGTTAGTTTTCTCACCCTGAAATCGACAATTTTCTACAGAGGAGGGGGGGGGGTCAACAAAAACGTTCCTCTCATGACGAGAGCGGTTCTACGCATGCGTCAGATGACGTCATGACCTGATTTAGTTTAAATAGTTGAAAAATTGACTAAATTTCATGTACGTCGTGTTAGCTTAGTTGGTTAGGGTGTTGGTTCATTATCTAAACGTTTTGGGTTCGAATCGTGGTGAGATGTCTTTCTTTTTTTTTTTTTTTTTTTTTTCGATTTTTTAAGTTTAAATATTGAATCAGTGTTATTTAAGCCATTTTTCACGTAACGTTCGTTTTTCTGTTTTTTTTTTACTTCGCTTATTCTTAGGTTTTTATTAACACCCCCGACTGACCACACACACCCAAAAAGACTCAGGTACCCACCGATTTTTTTTAAATTTTAATATCGAAACAGGCTTATTTAAGCCATTTTTCACATGTTTTTTTTTTTTTTTTGGTTTTAACGTTTGTTTTCTGTTTTCTTTTTTGTTTTTTCGATTTTTGCATTTAACATTGTTCGTTTACCCTACGTTAGTTTTTTTTGTATTTTTTTTTTATATTTTGATTTCATTAACACCCCCATCCCCGCCTGACCACACACACCGAAAAACACCCGGGCCACACCAGGTACCCCTAAACCATTTTTTACGTAACGTTCGTTTTTTTGTTTTTTTTTACTTTGCTTATTCTTAGGTTTTCATTAACACCCCCACCCCTGACCATACACACCCAAAAAGACCCGGGTACCCACCGATTTTTTTAAAATTTTAATATCGAAACAGGCTTATTTAAGCCATTTTTCACGTTTTTTTTTTTGGTTTTAACGTTCGTTTTTCTGTTTTCTTTTTTGTTTTTTTCGATTTTTACATTTAACATCGTTCGTTTGCCTTACGTTAGTTTTTTTTTTGTGTTTTTTTTTCGATGTTAAATACTCCCGACTAAACTGAGAAGTAGCAAAATCCCACTTCATTTTTGAGGTCCCTAGTTGCGAAAAGCTTTCTACTCTAATAGTTTCTTCTCTTGGATTGCTAGAGTTTGGAATTTCCTCTGTTTCTTGTTTTCCTTACTGTACCAACATGCAGAAGTGTAAATGTAATGCGAACGGATATCACTTTGTAGCTCCTCACGTTCAAGTGTTAATATGCCTTATTTGGAGTGAAAAGAAGTAAGAAATAAAATCATTTTGCTGCAGAAAGCAAAGGCGCATCTGTTCAAAATGTTAATTATAGAGAATGGATTTGCGCCATAACTTTAAAATAAAACCTTTTATACTGCTAGATGTGAAACCTTAGCTTACCAGTGATGTACGAACATCCTACTGGCCCATTCTTTTTAAGCCATCTTCACAATATTTCAGCAATTTTTCTTAGTTTATGAAATATGTGAAATAAAAATTATCTATTTACAGAACAAGTATTAAAAGAAATTTTAAAAAATCTGAAAACTTTACCTATTTTGGATAATTTACATTACCGGAATTACCTTGACATTGAATTGTACACTGAAACTGGTTAAAGAACTTGAATTTCCTCTCTAAATTTATCAAGTTCAGTTTATATATAAAAAATGAAACTCAAGTAATTAAATCTTGACAGTAATAAAGAAGTTTCATTGGTATGTTCGAATTGATGCATCACAAAGGCAATCAATGAAAAGAAACTTTAGAATTTTAACTTTCACTCTTTTGAGAAAATATTTGTAGAAACTAATTTCACCAACTTAATCCTCAAGAATTATAACATTACTCTTGAGCTTTCTGATCTCTTTCAAGGAAGTTGTTTTTTTTTTAAGTTTTAAAAACAAAATCATTTGTTTATGTCCTTAGCTTTTTGGCTAGGATCAAAGTTCTGTTACAAAACTTCACTTTCTCTGCTCTCAGTCAGTGAAGGAGAAATCTTTTTAGACTGAGGCAATTTAAAATTTTATCCAAATCCAGAATTCCCTTTTGTGGGGAAGCTGTATTTTGCCAACCTAACTCTGCTCTCATGGGGAAATCAAGAAAATAATGACTTATTTTCGTAGCAGAATTCCTTTTCTTCTGACCAGAGAGGTTCCCAAATGTCAGAAAACTTTATACGCTTATATTCCTTTCCTTATACCATTTGCCTTTGGAATTCCTTCCTGTTCCATATTTTCCCGATTGTACCAGAATGCAGAAATTTAAATGTTATGTGAACCATCATCTTGCTACTCAACTCCAATCTAGGATACTATATATAAATCTGATCCTTAATCATAGCAGCCCGTACGGCAATGTTCCTTATTTAGTGTAAATAAACGTAGAAAAAAGTGACTGATGAAATTTGGTATATTCTAAAATTCATTTTATAAAGTGTGACCAACATGTTAAAAATATTTCAATCACATTCCTATTACACTGAAATTATTTTCTAACATGTTCAAAAGATAATCTGTCTATGCCTGTCTAGCTCTGCGTGCGTGCGTGCGTGCGTGTGTATGTGTAATGTATATAATGTGTGTGTTTTTTATTTACAGAAAGTTTAGATGAGCTATTGGTACCGTCGAGCTTGATATGGGTATCTAAAACGGTACCTAATTATCAGGTTTGAAACCGACAGTATCGATGACTTCTCATCTAAACCTTCTGTAAATAAAACATAAATAATATGCTCTTATTTTCGGATTTCTTTTTATAATAGAGCACTCTGCTGGAATATTTTTTTCCAAAAAAATATAACTAATTATTAGGGCTAGGACAACAGCATATTCCTTTCATTGTTTTAACTCTCGAGTGTGTATCTGTTAATATCTTATATGCGTTTATATAGAGTGATGTGGTTCTCAGTTGATTAACTGTGTCGGATATATACTCGAGAGTCAAAACAATGAAAAGAATATTTTGTTGTCATAACCCTACTAATTATATAAATGTATATTTTTGAAATATTGTTAATTTCAATGTTTACCGTTTTTGTTTAATGGGTTGAGACGGTTATGATAAAAACTGAATCACCGTTAATTTGAAGTAAAGCTTAATGTATCTATTTTATAGGTGCAGATTATATACAGTACAGAACTTTGTTGAAATTCAAAGACTTACATTTTTCTTTTTTATAACTTTTGTTATTTCATCTTGGATTTCTTCATTACAGCGGTTTCGTTAATGAGATAGCAATTTTATGATTAAATGTGTCCATAAAAATCTCCTTTTCTTCACCAACTCGTCAGATGTTATTTTCATTCGATGTTACCAACAAAAAGTTAATTTTGTACATGATAGACTTGGTGTTTTCGTATATATCTATATACAGTGGGGGAAATAAGTGTTAGACACATCCCATTATTTTTTATTTAACATATTTTTTATGCAGTGAATGACGCAAAAATTTAACAAGAAATAGTTACTAATTTAACAATAACAAATAACTTTAGAAATTGGAACCTTTTAATGCATAACAAAAATTATATAATAAAAACGAGAATAGCCGGAAAAAAAGTATTGGACACACTGACACAATTTCATCTACTATTTAGTTGAAAACCCCTTATTGGCTATTACAGCTTTGAGATGTTTTCTATACGACAAAACTAATTTGTGACAACGTTCAGGCGAGATTTTGGCCCACTCTTCAACACATACTTTCTTCAAATCCTGAATATTACATGGATCTCACTGGTGGACCATGATTTTGAGCTCTCTCCATAGATTTCCTATAGGATTTAAGTCTGGGGACTGACTGGACCACGTAAGAACATCTATTTTGTTCTGTACAAACCAATCGGAGGTTATTTTAGCAGTATGTTTGGGATCATTACCTTGTTGAAAGATCCATCCCTGTCGCATATCTAATGCATTGGAAGCAGGCAAGAGATTATTTTCAAGAATTCCCTGATATTTGGCAGCATTCATCTTTCCATCTATAATATGAAGTGGCCCAGTACCATTTGAAGAGAAGCATCTCCAGAGCATGACATTTCCACTACCAAACTTTACACTGGGGAGGGTGTTCTTGGGATTGTGCGCTGTGACATCTCTTCTCGATACTCGACATACAGAGTTAATGCCGAAAAATTCCACTTTCGTCTCATCGGACCAGATCACATTCTTCCTGTAATCATCTGTTTTCAAACGAGCATTAACATGACATTTTTTAGTAATGGTGTCTTTCGAGGTGTACGCGATTTAAGACCGTTGCGTCAGAGTACATTACTAATCGTTGGTTTCGTTACTACTATCCCTGCTTCTTCCAAATCTTTCTGAAGTTCACCTCGTGTGGTTCTCAGTTGCTGCTGAACTTTTCGTACAATCTTTCTCACTGCTCGATCTGACATCTTGCGAGGATCTCCGGTGCGCGGACGGTTCACGGTTGAGTCATGCACCTTCCATTTCCTAATAAGATTCCCTATTGCGCTTACAGGGATTTTGAATTGAGCAGATATACGCCGATAACCAATTCCATTCTTGTGCTCGGCAATAATCTTATCACGGACGACTTGAGAGAGTTCTTTACGTTTACTCATCATGAGAACCTTCACGTGTGATGGCTTACTGGTGACTAACGTGTTCCAATACTTTCCAACGACGTAGAGTATGGTCTACAATAATCAAAACTTCTAAAACGTATAATAGTGTCGGCAAATTGAAATGCAAATAACAATTTCCAGCATTATTTATAAAAAATAATATTAAAATATAATTTAAAACAATGTGTCCAATACTTTTTTTCCGGCTATTCTCGTTTTTATTATATAATTTTTGTTATGCATTAAAAGATTGCAATTTCTAAATTTATTTGTTATTGTTAAATTAGTAACTATTTCTTGTTAAATTTTCATGTTATTCGCTGCATAAAAAATGTGTTAAATAAAAAATAATAGGATGTGTCCAACACTTATTTTCCCCACTGTATACACACACATACACACACACATATATATACATATATATTTTTTTTTCTGTGTGTATAAAGTGTGAAATTGAATTTCTACCATCCCATTTTTATGTATCTTTAATATCATACTGCCACTTGTATTTGCTGCTTTGACCTTTCTCACCTGAATTCGTGAATTAAACATGGAGTCTGCAAACAGTTTGATTTGAATGAGAATGCTAAGAAGAAGAATACTAAATTTGAGATAACGCATCTATTTGCATGCTATTAAGTCTGAGACCAGAAGATGGACAAATGATAACACTTGATTGAAAGGTTAAAATAGCTTGTCAATTATCATACTAATTAGAATCGGTTTGTAATCAAGATTCAAAGAAAACGGAACATTTTCTCATAAACCTGTCTGCAATAGATCTGGCACTGAAATTGATTATGAAATGATTTAATTACCGGGAGGTGGTTGGGGAGGGGTGAGTTCTGGATATTCTTTTGTATCAAGTGAATAAATGATTCTATGATGTTGTTATTTAACTGTTGAAAACTAATGAAACAATTGACAGAGAAAGTAAAAGAAGTCCAATATTACATACAAGGTTTATACCCTGCCTAAAACACACTGAACTCTTTGGCTGTCTAGGACATGTGATAAATTAACATATACTATCTATAATATAAATCTCGCCTGTCTGTTTGTATGTATGTATGTCTGTCTGCCTAAAACTTTTGACAGAGGCGACAGATTTTCACGAGATTGGTATCGTTTTGAAGGTTGGCCCTTTGGACGACAAATATTGAAAAATTGGCCAAAAACATTAATTCCTTCACCCTCAACTGGGCACTTTCCTACAGGGAGGGATTGCTTTTTCCACCGATATTTTTGAAAGTCATCTCTCTCTTTTCGATTGACTAGTCTTAATTTAAATCTATGTCACTTCTGGTTTGGCGATGGGCGCAACAGCGAAGATGTCACTTTTTTTTTTTTTTTTTCCACGTTCTTTTCCTCCTTCACAGTACGGTTCGAGTCTGCCTACTATCACTTTTTTTGTTTTTTTTTCTCAACACACACCTCCAAACACCTGGGCAACGCCAGACACCCAGGCTAGTCTGTTATATAAAGGGAAGTCGTGTATGTGCGACTAAAAGTCATAGACTACGCAAATTATAATTTACAAACCATATCTCATCAGATTCAGCCATGCTCCAACTTTGTTATGGTAATAAATGCTATAATATTCATTCCCAAGGAATCATCTACCAAAAATACATTTTTTTGTTTATTCTTACTGGTAGTTGTAAAAAAATGAAATCCACTGAAATGGGGTCAAATAGTCGGTCAACTTTCTTAGTTTCTTTTTTTCTTTATATTATATTGAACCAGTTGAGATGCATGGAAAGTAGCAATCAGAAAGAAGGGAAATGGAGGCAGAGATAGAGAAGTTTTAAAAGAAAAGTGGTACACTAGCAGTGTCAGAAATTTCGTGAAAATAGTGAATAATTCCACCCCATCTTTCCAAGCTTATAACTCCTCGAAAAATGTAATTCAAGCCCTAATTTATTTTTTCAATTAAAGGAGTAAGGACCAAGGTTTTATTTAAAAAAAAAAAAAAAAAAAACAATGTGTTTTTTTTTTTTTAAAAAGGTTTTAAACTTCGGACTTTACAGGTAAATTTCTAAAAAACTGATTTTTTTTTTTGTTTTAAATTTGAATATATTATTTATTGACCTTTTCTCTTCAATTTGTGATATATAAACCTATTAAACATAAATTAATTATTTACTTTTTAATAGACATTTCAAAATGAGAGGCGTAAATTATTCGACCCCCTATCTTTCTAAGCTTATAACTCCTCGAAAAATGTAATTCAAGCCCTAATTTTTTTTTCAATTAAAGGAGCAAGGACCAAGGTTTCATTAAAAAAAAAAAAAAAAAGACAAAAAGAAAAAATGTGTTCTTATAAAATAAGGTTTTAAACTTCGGACTTTACAGGTAAATTTCTAAAAAACTGATTTTTTTTTTTGTTTTAAATTTGAATATATTATTTATTGACCTTTTCTCTTCAATTTGTGATATATAAACCTATTAAACATAAATTAATTATTTACTTTTTAATAGACATTTCAAAATGGGGGGGGGGCGTGAAAATGGGGGGGCGTGAAAATGGGGGGGCGTGAATTTAAAAAAAACGTTTGTCTAAAATATTATATTCGGTTTATTGGAAAGAACATAAAATTTCACATTGACCCTGAAAATATCGTAAAAATAGAATCAATAGAAAAATTTTGATAGATTTTTAAAATTTAAAAATTTAAAAATATTGAGTTTAAAAATTGAAAAATATTGAGTTCGGAAAATTCATTACTGTTTTAAAAAAAAAATAAAAATATTTTTATTACTTTTAAAACAACTGTAATAGTTTATTTTGGAAGTATAATCCATAAAGAAAATAAATAACCCACTTTTAACAGAGAAATTACGAGATTTTTATATTGTATTCGCAGTTTCGTGTTAGGGGTGTCAAAAATTCCTACAAAAATTCTGATACTGCTAGTGGTACACACATTTTTAAAACTTTATTTTGTTATCCATGGGAACGTCAGGTAACCCTGCTAGTTATCTATAAAACATTCACCCAGAACATATTTCTTCTAATAGCATACAACGCCTTTCATCGTAACACCTTATTTATTTCTTATTTTGATTTCTGACATCCGATAGAGTACTTAGGTTAATTGTGTTTTTTTTATTTGTTATTAAACAAAAAAAAAAAGTTTCTAGACATTAAAAAGAAAAAGTTGCTTCGATGATCAGGTACAATTTTCGACAGTAGTAGGCAACTCACTTTGTGCTTCTTTCCTCTGTTGACTTCAAATTATCCTGCTGGAACCGTTTAGAAAAAAACCGACTCAATTTCAATCCATCTGTGCATAAAATAGTGACTTGAATTCAACCAACCAGATATAATTAATCTTTGATAATACATACGTACTTATACTTGCAATGGTGTTCACCCTGGGTGGGTTGAACCAGCTCCTTCCTTGGCCTTGCACCTCATCTTGAAGTATGGTGGCCGATGCACTGCAGTCCTTAATGAAGTCGTACGAGATGGTCAACCCATCACAATTTCACCATTGAAAACTAATCACTTGTGGAATGGAAGCTCAGCCAAGTCTTCCCTGATGGTTATTGTCCACGTCCCCAGCTGTCTGCCGATATGCTTACACCATTCATACGGATAAGGATTATGGTGAGAATTTCTCCCCTCACTGACAAGCTGTGTATCTGCAGATGTTTTTGTAAGAAAACGGATGTTGGAGTTCAGGTTAATATGTTGGAGAAGAATAGTCAAAATATGGTTGAGATGCAGTGAAGGTAGTCATTGTCCATCGATTAGCCATCCTGATTGACTGTGTTTTGCAACCATAGAGGAGAATCATTCAGATGATGGATTGATAGACAAGCCCCTTGGTTGATATTGAAATCTCTTGACCCCCTCCCCCCAAAGATTTTTCAAAGGTGAAAAAAAAATAGATCTAGCAGCTCTCAACTCCATAACATTGACAATAAGTATTGTTTCGGCCTTAAATGACCTGGATGGTGATGTACTTTAAAATAATCTAACCAATCATGGCATGATTTTGGGTACTTATGCAGTATCAAAACCGGGTTATTGTCAGCATATTCCGGAAGGGGTTAAGCGCTTAGCCAATGAAATTGCAATAGCTGATAATTGACAAACGATATCTTTTGTTTATTAAATTGTTAGATGAAAGTACAAAATCGTTAAAACAGCCCCCTTCCTCTTCTAAACAGTCATTATTTTAGCACTGTCAGTAAATATTTTTTTTTCATTGAAATTAACTTAGGACTCTTTTCGAATATAATTGTTTGTTTTTCTTTCATTGTTGTCATTATTTCTTTTATTTGCTTGTCTCATACCTAAGTACTTTTAAGACTGCATTGTCATAGCCTTCAAACACAACTCTTTCCATATATACATATATATATATATAACAGCGAAAATGTGTGTATGTATGTTCGCTTTTTGTGTATGTCCAAGAAAGGCTTTTTTCCAAGAAGCGGTCGGTCGGCTCACAACTTCTTAAAACTTTTTATATCACATATAAATCATAATATCTATAAGTTAACAACGGAGGTCGCCTAGCTATTGAGTTTGCTCGAATTTGAACAGATAAATATTCAACATTTTTTGCTCGCCGCATGTGGATTAGGCTTTTTCATATAATAAAAGCGACACTAATTCTGGTGGTATTTTTCCGGTCGTGATCATCGGAAATGGCTGAAAGCAATCAGCTTTGATCAATGTAGAAATTTTCCTTATATCAGACAATTGCTATTCAATTTGGACAATCCCCTTGTTAGGGGGAGTTGGTCTTCCCCCTCCCCCAACAACTTGGGAAAATAAAAATAAAAAAAGCATTCCCGCAGTAAATAAAATACTACCCTGCAGTCAAAGTTGACCTCATTAAGTCATTAAAACGTGCACCAATTCTAAATAATTAAATAAATTCAAACGTGTTTCCGTTAGTATTTTGTGGTAGCCCAGTGGTTAACGTCGCACGTTTTTTTCACACTTTAATTTCCAACTTTGCCTCAAGGGTTCGGGTTCAATTCTCATATTTACGTACCAAAACTTTTTTTTTATTATTATTTTAGCCCCCCCCCCCCCCAAACCACACACACCTCCAAGCACCCGGGCAACGCCGAGTACCCCCCGCTAGTATATATATATATATATATATATATAACGATGTTTGAACATTGTAATTTCGCATACCCATCTCAGCAGCAGGCAAATATCGTAACGGTGAGAAGCGCTGACTGTACACCTAAGTAGTCGAGTTTCAATCCTGGTTTGAGGTAGTTGCTGGTTTAGCTGCTTTGATACAGTGAAACAGTACTGTATGTGGATGACTATATATTTATATGTACACACACGGTTTTTGTTTGGCATCTTTCGGATGTTTACGTAACCTACCTGGAATATGTCTGATAATGAGCTCTCTATTCTAAACAAGTTCTCTATTTTGATGCTATTTATTTGTGTAAGTAAATCTGTTATTCGTACTAATCATACTTATGTGTTGTTGCTGATTGATTTTTCTAATATATTCAAAGTATCTTGAATACTTTTTTGCTATTTTGCAGAAAACTTTAGAAAACCAAATGTTGAATAATTATTAAATGAAAAAAATATTCTATTTCGATTCTTGTGCAAACCATGTAACACACATTTGATTTGACTTAACACAATCAACACGATCGGATGTATGATTTTTTTTCTTGCATGTACGTGTCCCCTCTTTACTTGCCTCCCCATAAGGGCAAAATTAGACTGAGGGACAGAACAGATACTACACGTTGGTTTCAACCTGAAGGCCAGGTAGTCATATATATATATATATATATATATATATATATATATATAATGTATTGGCCATATGCTTGTTTGTAAGTTTGTCCTTTATCCCCCCCCCCAGCCCTCGCGCCATATTGATTTAGTTTGAGCCAGTGGAATTGTAAGAGGAACATTTATAGAAAAATGTCAAAATAAATGTTTTTTTTATTTTTTATTGAAAATAATAACTTAATTCAAAATATATTTAAAGAAAAACGAAAACGACTTTTGCGCACCATTTTTTTGTATGTGAAGGTAGTTTGTTGGATGATACTATGATTTTATTTTTCTTGTGCATTTTTGTCCCATTAACCAACTTTCTCTCTGATATCTTCCTTAAAATATCCTCTTCGCCTTTTTTTTTAAAGCAACTATTTTTAGAATCTTGTAACAGGCCACTGCTTTTTTCTAAACATTATGGATTCCATTTCTTCATACAGATCCTTCACACATTTTTATATCTGTAGCTCTCTTCTCCAAACTTTTATCATGGCAGTTATTCACAACTTCATATTCAAGCATTATTTCATAAGGTTCAACTTGAAAATTTTAGAAAATCAAATGTATCATTATTAAATGAAAAAAAAAAATCCTATTCAATTTTTGTGCAAACCATGCGACACATTTGATTTGACTTAACACAATCGTCAGTAAGATCGGATGTACAATTTTTTTCTCTTTTAGAAGCCACTACCCATAATCTTATACATGCAACTAGGATCCGCTTGTAAATTTTATACTCCCATGGAACTTCCTCCTTTGGAGGGAGTCGGATAAACCCAAATAGGGTTAGTGCCATTCCACACACACACATACACGCACCCATAAATTTAAGATCAACAAAATTAAAAATACAAAGTCTACTTCTACGATTAGGGTGAATGCTACCAAAAGTCTCACAAAAAATAAGTTTTAAAAAAAATTCATTTAATAAAAAATTTCATAGCATTACTTTGTTTTCTAAAATTTTTAAATTAATACTTTTTTTTAAATAATTTTATTAAATTATAACTATCGTTAAGGTGTAAATATTATTATAATCTTCATAAAAACATTAGTTGTAAATCATTTTTGAAACTTTCAATATTTTAATTCAATAAAGATTTGCTATAAATTTTAAAGTCGATCTAAATGACATTTTATTTGCCAGTTTAAATGCTTTCAAATTCCTTAAAAAATTTTAATATTTTTTTTTTCTTTAATTTAACTAATAACAATGTAATCTGGTGAATTTCATAATTAAAAAAAAAATGTACTTATGCAGAATAAGGACTGTGCTATTATTGAAATTTTCCAGGCGGTTTATGTAAAACACCAAAATTGTTGAAATACTGAGCCAATGAAATCACAGCAGCCAACATCATTAAAGAAAACATTTATTTGCTTTGATTTGAAAGAAAAAAAAAAATCATTAAAAAAAAACTTTTAAATGTTTTTCTTTACGATCAGCTTGTTATTTAAAAAAATAAATATTTATTCATAATACTTGCAAGTTTTTTTCTTCTTTATTTGAATTTTCAAGTTTCATAAAAATTGTCCAATAATTATTCGATGTATTTTCTTTGTAACAACAAAAGAATATTTTCATTTTTCAATTAATTTGTCATTGAATTATCTTTATAATAGAATTTTTTTTTTTTTTTTCATTGAAAAAATCAGCCAGCGTTTCTGTGTGTGGGGAGGAGGAGGGGGGGGCAAATTTTTATTCAGCACTTTCTAGCATTTTACGAGCATAAGCATCATTGATTTTGATTTCAATAAATAATCTATTAATATAAAATAACAAAATGAATAATTGTGTAATAATGATCAAAGTTAGATTGACACAAGAAATGGTCAAAGATATGAGAAGTGATTACACTATTTTATTAATGGATAGATTTCATTTCTCTGTTCTCAGTCGTACATAAAAAAAAATAGCTTAATTGTTATTTTTGGTTCTCCTTTCAGATAAAGCTAGTGATGGCTCTCAAGCCTCTGAGAATTGGACTCTCTTCCTTGATACCTGTGATATCATCAATGAAACAGATGAAGGGTAAATATTTAATATTTTTTATCAAAATGTTTTTTTTTTTTTTTTCCCCCATTCACCCCCTAACAAAGTATATTGCCACTACTATTTGGAAACCTAGAAAAGATATTGGTTTACATTTAAGCTTCTGCATAGTCAGGGAAGCAGATAGCAAGAAGAGAATTCCAAAGTCTGTTTGAGGGAAGAAACTATTAGAGTAGAAAACTTTCTAACATTTAGGAACTTCAGCAGTGAAGGGGTGAGATTTTGTTGCTAAGCGGGTTTGTGGGGGATCTGTATGTTGAGGGGGCACAAGTGTTTCTATCCTCAGTTGAGTCATACCAAAAACTAAAAGAAAAAGTGCACGATAATCTCTTGCTAAATAATCAACATAATAAATGGATCAAGGGTAAGTGGAAAAATCTAAGGACAGGAATGGTATTGCTCTCATATGTTTATAGCAGTAGTAGCTAATGAAAAAAACCTTTGGGTCTCCTTTGACTACAGTCATAAATTTGTTTTCTAATGGTTTTTCAGCATTGTTCTTTGCCAGAATACATTGTATATTTTAGCTCATCATCATCATCCTCATCATCACACAGTTCTTCATAGTTGAAGATGACTAGTCTGTCTCGGTGCATTATCCTATGGTGTTATAGCATTTCACGCTCAGTGTGGAAAGTTTCCCCACAAGTATTACACAGGTAGTTACCAGGGTTATGCCTTTGGTAACGTTTTTGTTCAGACCTGACCTTTATTTTTGCCTTTATTTCTGCCTTTCCTTTGTAAAAGCTACTGCGACAGCAACTTTGGTCTGCTGCTAGCTTTTCCCAATTTTTTGTGTTCATATTCATTGCCGTTAGGTGGCGCTTTATCACATCCTTGTAGCGGAGTTTCTTCCCACCAATCTTTCTGTACCCATTTTCCAATTTTCCATACAATAGGATTTTTGAGATGTGATTGTTTTCTATGGGTGTAGTTTTCCACTGAATATAGTAGAGCAGGTAATACCACTGCTTTATAAACTTTGCATTTTGTTTGTAGTTTAATGCCATTCTTTGACCATAATCATTTTTCTAGTTTTCTGAACGAAGCACACACACACTCTTGATGTGGCAACTTATCTTTTTGTCTGCATGGCTGTGTACTTCCCAGGTACTTAAAGTCTGGTCCCACTTTTAATTCCTCTCAAACGTTTATACCCTACAATGACTTCCTAAGAAGAGAAGAAAGTTTTTTACTGCCAAATATGGGAAATTATCACAAGAATCCCAGCAGCGGACAAACTAGTCTTATAAGGGGACTTCAATGCCCGAGTGAAGAGTGATTATATCACATGGGGCCTTGCTCTGGACAAATTTGTTAAGGGGTAACAAAACTCAAATAGAAAACTTCTAACTAGCATTTGCTCTGAATTAGACTTATTTAATTACCAACAACCGGACAATCATTACTTCTCATGGCTACAACCTCGATCCAAAAGGGACCTCCTCCTAGATTTCATGATTGTAAGATGAAAAGAATTACAAGGATTTGAAAAACACAAAAGTCATGAGGGGGCCTGACTGTCGTACTGGCCACTACTTCATTAAACCAAGTTTAAATTTTAACATAAAAACTAAGTATGGCAAAAAACAAACCTGGCATAAGAAGAAGCTAGACATTGTACAACTTAGACACAGGAACAACCTGAAAGAAGCAGTGACTAGAGCATTAAGTAACCAGATATTAGAAGAAACCCCACCCCCTGAACAAATGTGAAATAAAGCAACCTTTGAAACGGCTGCAGAAGTACTTGGTTACTCAAAAAGACAAAATGCTGACCGATTCAATGAGAATAATCAAATCAAAAGGAACATGTCAGAACATAACCAGCCACTCAAATTAAAAATCAGCAACCCAAGTGCAACCAACCTTGAAAAATTGAAGAAAGTGAGAGCAAAGCTTCAAAGAAACCTTAGGGAGATGGAGAACAAATAGTGACTTCATAAGGTAAATGATATGCAGAGGTTAGCAGATGAAAACAACTCTGCTGGATTCTTCGAATCTCCAAAGGAAGTGTATGGACCCATGGTTCAAATGAGCAATACATTACTGTTATCAGAGTGATTCAATGTACTAACTGAACCTGACCTCATAAAGAGGTGAATCACGGAACAAAGCAAGGATGAGTACTTGCTAGGTATGGGCAAAAAATGGGCGGACAAAGATATGGGGACCTAGTTTTGAAAGCCGATTTATCATAATTTATTTGTAGATTTCCGACTACTTTTTGATTGTATTTGAAAGATTAGAGACAAAAAGTTAATTTCCAAAAGGAAAAAAAAATATTTGTACACGTGAAAAAAAATATTATGAAAATGTTTTCATGGCGAGCTACTTAATTCAGCTAAATTTTGAAGTTAAATAAATTCATTGTTACAATCCTTTAAAAGATAAATATTAGTTTTCTGGGTCTATTTCAAAGATAATTAGTAAAGTCCTAAGATATTGAATTAAAAAAAAAAAACACCTTTTTTGTACAAAACATAAATTAATTAGCCTAAAAACTGAGTGATTCTGCTGTTTGCAAAACGCAACAAACTAAAATTTTGTAAACATGGAATATACGTAGGTCCAAAATTTCAGGCAGTCGAAAGACTGTGAAAATGACGTCATGTAATTAAAATGGAGGAAGAGGTGTGATAGTTTTCTTTTTTTTCCCCAGACGTGCATCCGTACATTCCTATTCTGAACGTTAGTATAAATTTTTCCATTTTTTAATTTAATTATTTTTCTATGTTCCTGTTTTAAATTAATTTTTTTTTATTATTGTTCAATATTATATAAAAAATGTTACGCCGAAAGTTTCAAATTCTTGCGAACAAGGAAATTATTAAAATCTTGCATATAAAAATTATACAAAACCTGTAATTTCAAAAAAAAAAAGTAGAAATATTTTTTGCAATTATAATTGTTTTTGTGAAAATATTAAATAAGCAGTGCTCAATTCAATGGTAATATTGGTAGTTTGAGAAATTCATTTTTCTTCGAGTTATATTGAATTCATTAATACGGATTTTAGGGGCTTTTTTTATAATGTTCCTGTAAAAATTATTGTATTTTTATTGTTACAAATTATGATGATTTTATTTATATGAAAAAAAAAGCAAAAATAAATTCTTGCGTTCTTTATTTACTACTGAAAACCATAACTTTAAAGGTATTTTTTGTTTAAACAAAATAATACATTTCCACTAAGATTTTTTTTTTTTTTTTTTTTTAAATTACATTTTCACCCCAAACAAGGAACATTGCCACTTTGATGTAGGGGGCTACTATTAGGGACACAGGCTACAGGGGGTACTAGGTGGGGAGTTGAGCAGCAAGGTGTCTGTTCACGTTACACTTGAACTTCTGCATATCAGTACTGTTGGGGAAGCAGGAACCTGGCAGGGAGTTCCAAAGTCTAGCGGTTCTAGGGAAGAAACTACTGGAGTAGAAAGCTCTCTTACATCTAGGGATCTTTACTGTGAAGGGGTGGGATTGTACTGCTTGTCGGGTTTGTCGGGGGTATTTACGTGGAGGGGGTACAAGTGCTTGCAGCTCGTTGGAACATACACTGTTAAAGTACTTGTAGGACAGGCAGAGGGATGCTACATTGCGTCGATGGGACAGAGGCTGAAGCTTGAATGACAGTTGAGGACCTATTAGGTTGGCGACTCTCTTTTGAGCCTTGTCTATGAGTGAGAGACTAGTAGCAGATGCACCGGCCCAAATATGACAACAATACTCCATACATGGGCGAATGGTAGCCTTATAGAGGTACAGGATACTTTCTAGCACGGTAGAGGGAGCCTAGCTTTTTTGCAGCGGTCCTGGCAATGCTCTCAATGTAATTGTTCCAACTTATGTTTCCTGTGAACGTTAGGCCGAGGAGTTTAAAAGATGTGCTTTCAGATAAAGAGTATTTGGCCATTGCTATTGGTGGCAAAGAAGGTTTCTTGTAGTTATTGAAGGAAACAAGTTTAGTCTTGGCAGCATTGAATGTGACCATCCATTTTTGTCCCCATTCCACTACAGATTGGAGGTCATTCTCTAGTGTTTCTGCCATTTCTTTAGATATGTGTTCATTTGTTTTCCTGTCGTGTCTATTATAGAGTATGGTGTCATCAGCATATATACCCATCTCACAGACAATTTTGTCAGGGAGGTCATTTATGAATATTAGAAATAATAGAGGTCCAAGGATAGATCCCTGAGTCACTCCTGCATTTATATCATATTATTTAAATGTATGGCCATCGAGGACAACCTGGACTTTTCTCTTATCTAAGAAGGATTTAATTATGTTAAGTATTCTTCCAGCGATACCGTATGATCTGATTTTCTTGAAGACCTTCATGCCATACCCTGTCAAAAGCCTTAGATATATCTAGAGCTACCACTCTACCCTCCCCTGCTTTGTCAAGTGAGTGGTATATATGCTCGGAGATTACAGTTAGAATATCTGCTGTAGAACGGGCTTGCCTAAATCCATATTGTTGGTCGGTAAGAAGTTTAGCATCTGTAAGATGATGGACTAGAGCTTGGTTAATTATGGACTCAAATATTTTGGCAAAAAGTGGGAAAAGGCTAATAGGGCGGTAATTTGCTGGGTCAGTTCTTTCGCCAGAAAAAATAATTAGTGAATTATATTCCGTGATCATTATTTGATAAATACTGAAAATTTCATTAAAATTGGTTAATTTCCTGATTTTTGGTGAATTTTTAAGTAAAGGGAGGCATTCATTTTGCACGTACTGAGTACTTGCACCAACACTTTTTACTCTTTTTTTTTTTTTTTAACCGCGGTACTAATGAAGCTCCATCGAGACAATGGCATCTTTATTCACTTAAGATTTGACGGCAAACTGTGCAACTTGACAAACCTGAGAACAAAAACAAAAACTCAAAAAAGAGCAGATAACAGAACTGTTATTTGCAGATGACACGGTCTTGGTAGCACATAGCAAGGACTAAATCCAAAATAGGTGGAAAGAATATTTTGAAGGGCTATTAAACATGGAATCATCTACAGAAGATGATGCTCTAGACCACATCACAGCCCCACCACCTCAAATGGATATGAACAATGAACCAACGATGGAAGAATTATTAGATGCAATAAAGAAAACAAAAATGAATAAGTCTCCAAAAGTCGATGGTGTCCCTGCTGAAATCTATAAGTTTGGAGGTGAGATGCAAGTGCATGAAATAATAACAAAATGCTGGAGATGCAATGCTCTGCCACAGGACTTCAGTAATGTCATGATAATAACCATATATACCAGCTCTGTCCTCCAATGAGCACTCTTTAATAATCACACAGGTTTCATTGGATTTACATCTAAGAAACCAAACTGTATAACCATCATTTATTTTATATATATATATATATATATATATATATATATATATATATATATACACACACTCACTAGCAGAACCTCTATATTGGCATTGCCCGGTAGAAGTATTTAGTTCTCTCTCATTGCAAGAACTTAGACACTACAGTTGGAAAGTGGAATTGAGAAGTCAGCGCGCCAGAGGTGGGGTACTCTGACCTTTAAAAAGTGCCTGGCACCCCCGTCGGCATTTCCTGGTAAGGACGCCTCAGGCGATCAGCAATAAACTAACCTCTTCTTAAAGAGAGAAGGCAAAGCCTGAGAGGGTGAACTTCCTAGAATTGCACAGAATTAGCATCACACTGCAATCAACAGAAACAGATCATTCCAAGAATACTCTAATCTCTATTAATTTTCGGGCTGGTAGAACTATGTCACAACCAAAGCCAGAACAGATTCAATGCCAACCCTGGAAAATAACAGGCACTGGCGATAATTGCCCAAACAAAATCATCTGGCTTCCACTGTCTGGCAGTGTTAGCTAGCAGAAGCCATTGTCTGTGACTGCCATTTTAATTATTTTGGATTTTGGTTTAAAAAAAAAAAACGCAGTTCATAAGTATATGTTTGTTCTCAAAGTTCAATTTTGTAAATACTTATAAAAATGTTTGCAAAAAAAAAAAATCAGTTCATAATATAGTTTTACTATCAAAGATCTGATGTTTTGACTAAAACAAAACATATGAACACCTGCGATGTTTGATTTAAAAAAAAAAAATCAGTTCATAAAAAATTGTTTTAAAAGTTTGAATAACAACTGTATGATTAAGCTCTATTTTTTTATGTGCGATTTAAAAAAAAAAACAAAAAACTTATCAACATGTTTGAGTAAAATAAAAATTTAAAAAATTACCAACACCTTAGATGTTTGATGTAAAAAAGAAAAACCTTATAAATGTATTTTTATTGTAAAGGTTATATTTTGTATGTGCTAAAAGTTCAAATGCAGTTGATCAACAATGAAAACCTCCTAGTATCATTTTATTATTGAAAAAAAGAAACTTTGCAAGATTTTAACAATAAATTATGTACACTGTTGGGTATCTATAGATTAAACAAGGAAATGCAAATGTTAAACAGTAATCACAAATGTCAATACTACTACTACTGCTACTACTACTACTACTAAAAATATGAATAATAATTTTTACCGTATTGTATGTGGCTATGTAATCATTCAAACATAATAAAATAAAAGTAAAATAATATTTATATTCTGTGAAATATACTTTATGTATGAAAACCAAAGAGGGGAGATATAACATATGAGAAATATTTGGAATCAAGTCTCCTCTTGCTGTTATTTCAGATCATTTGAAACCATAGCAGTAAGTTTTAGTCTCCCCTCCATCAAGGGCAGAGGTTTTGGGGAAATATCAGATATTTTGTAATCCATATGCAAAACTAGGAAAACAAATGACTATGGTTGAAACATTTTATAGCTGTAAAAAAAAAAGTGCCGAAATAGACTCTGGATGATTCCCTTAATGTGCGACCTTAAAGGTACATGTCACATAGCCCACTACACAATTCAGGTCATTACATTTTCAACGAGCCTTCATTTGCTAAATTTTGATGAATAGTTGCTGAGATTTGGAACTTATAAAATTGCCAAGAAAGGTGATATATACTGGTAGGCAAATTGAATATTGAAATGCTCATATCTTTGCTTCTATGGGATGAAAGTACATGAAAATCTGCAGGCTTTTTGAAGATTATAATACTATTCCACGGTTAAAATTTTATGACAATTGGTAAAAAAGAGTCGATATTTTCAAACTGATAAAGTATATCCAAATTTGTCTACATTTGTATATATAGTGTCCTGGCAGGCCAGCTTCAGTTTTGCTGCTTTAGGATGAATTTTACTCAGGTTTTTTTTTTTTTTTTTTTTTTTTGCTTGGTTGTCTGCCATGTTGCTTTGCCAGGCAACTGATATATTTGCAGCAAAAGAAAAGGTGAGACAAAAGTTAAAAGTTCATGTGTCATGTATGATTTCGATTGTATATTTCTGTTTCTGCCATTAATGATAGCAAATGTGAGAGAAAGTAATGTTGATCAAAGTCATTACCGAACCCAAATATACCATCTGTCACTCGTTGGTCAATCAATTTAAACAGTTTGATTGCACTCGGTGAAATAGGCTTCACCGTGCGAGGATATCACATACAATAAACAATGAAGCAACTAAAAAATTATATATTTATGATGAATTGAAGAAGCATCAATTGACTATCATGGAAATCCTTGGTTCAAGTTCACGATTATACATGAAATGCAGGACAGTATTATTTTCATGTTTATTTTTTTTAAATTTTTATTTCGTTATTCACCCCCCCCCCAACAATGCATATTGCCACTTGAATGTAAGGAGTTACTATTTGAGATCATGTCTATAGGGACACAATGTAGAGAGTTGTGCAGCGAGATGTCTGTTCACATTACATTTAAACTTCTGCATGTCAATACAATCAGGGAAACAGGAAACCAGGAAGAAATTTCAAATTGTAGCAGTGTGAGGGAAGAAACTATTAGAGTAGAATACTTTCCAACATCTAGGGACCTCAACAGTGAAGTGATGAGATTTTGCTGCTGGTTGGGTTAGTCGGGAGTATTTATGTTGAGGGGGACATAAGTATTACAAGTTTGTCAGAGCGCATTCCATTAAAATACTAGAAAACAAGCACATAGATGCAACATTGCAGTGATGGGACAGAGATCGGAGCTTAGGTTGGAAACTTTATTTTTTTTTATTTTTTGGACTCTGTCTAAGAAGTAGAAACTAGTGGTAGATGCACCATTCCAAATGTGGCAATAATACTCCATGCATGGGTGAAAGGTGGCTTTGTAGAAACACAGGATACTGTCAGGTGTGAGTCGCTTTTTTAGCATGGTAGATAGAGCCCACCTTCTTTGCAGCAGCCTTGGCAATGCCTTCAATGCATTTGTTCTAACTCATGTTGCCTGGTTGAGATGATGTTTTATAATTACAAAAGGTGAGAATCTTAGTCTTAACAGCATTAAATGTTACCAGCCATTTATGTTCCCATTCCACTACAAACTGGATGTCTTCCTCTAAGGTTTCAACCAAGGCACATTCTGGCCAAATCTTTATACAAGAACTGCAATTAACTGTAGCCATTGTTGTACAAGTCTTCTCGGCTGAGCTCCAATCTTTTGTTTCTCCTTGTAAGACAGAATAGGTATTACTCCTACAATGAAAAATAAAATTAATCTTCTTCCTTATGCATAGCACAAGATAGAATTTCAAATGGACAGAGCTTCTTTGTGAGGGCTTACCATTTGTGGAACACATAACTGCAGGACTGCTTTCTTACTTATTACAACTTGGTGGTCTATAAATCTAATTTCAACAAATTCTTATACTACCTCATGTGGATGCCCAATCAATTTTTGCTAAGCCAGGATGTCTCTCCTTTTAGGGCACTGGCTGGACATCCCCACTTTCTGACCTTGTGTCACATCATGCTGAGGTGGGTAGCATATAAAGATTTACTATTTCATGAGTAATCAAACAAGTTTGTATGATTAATCAATTAAGCACTACTATAGTGCTCTTCATCTTTCGGATGATAATGATCATGTCTCATTAATCTTCATCCTCAAGTGGCTCTTGATCTTGATAAGCAATGACCTAATAATAAAAAATAAAAAAAATTATTTAGAGAAATTGAAAAATGATTTTTCAGTTGTATTACCTTTCAGTTTCATCATGTTTATTGCATGATTGTTACCAATACCCGTGGGGAAAGGTATGACTCCCACAAACTATAAGTATTTTTTTTTTTTTTTGCAAACCTTTATTCTCATCTTCATAGTTGCATAGTTGTTGTTTCACCACGTTTCAGCCAACTCCTCCTCTGGCCATCTTCAGGTGATTAATCGTGACAGGATAGGAATGCTGAGTCTTGTAACTGCATCCCCAGTAATTACTGCCTTCCATAGTTGTCCCACCACGTTTTTGGCCAACTAATCCTCTGGCCTGCTTTGGATAGGATTGAAACTGCTATATTCAGACAATGCTCAACTAGAACAGTAGAGATTCAACGCCTCTATCCACTCCGACCTTCTTCAGGCGTATCTTATCATAATGTTTCTGTTGAACTCGGGAATTTGGACAGAATTTCGAGTGGAACCCTTTATTTACTTAATGGGGGTAGCATATTCTTGTTCTGTCAACCATGACTGGATAGAGGTCCTAAGTAATTCGCAATTGTATTTTTCAGTCGGTCACACTGAGGCTTGAACCTTAAACCTTTAGGAGAATATTACTTTTACAATTGATTTTTCCAAGTACTCTAAAACCAAAGATGAGAATCCAAATAATACAAATGATTTCAGCTTATATCGATTTTCTTCATCTTTTAAAAAATATTTTTTAGTGCTTTTCTCTTGTGAAACAGAATTGACCATTGTTTTAATCTCTAAACATTATTTATAATGTCAAAAGTTTGACAGCTTCACACTTTGGCCTGACATCTGCGTGTTAGAACAAGTTTTTATTTTCATTTAATAAAAAGAACTCTGTTACTTGAACCGATCTTACACGATGGGTGTTGGAGGAATTACACTCGTTCTTCATGTGGCAATTTTGTTTTTGTTCTTTCTCATCTTGTTCACTTTTTTAATTAAAAAGCATTTTCTTTTTTTTTTTTTGTTTTGAACTTTTGTTCACCTAACCCAAAGAAGGCATGTTGCCACTGAAACATAAAAGGGCTGTTATGATAAGGACCAGATAGGGGAGGGACAATTTGAATGGGAGTTGTGCAGCAAGATGTTTGTTTGCATTACATTTGAATTTCTGCACATTGGCACGGTCAGGAGATCTGGGAGGGAATTTGAGCAAGTGATCTGAGCAAAATTGCAAGAGTAGAAAATTGTCCAGCATCTAGGTACCTCTATGGAGAAGTGTAAATACTTCCGACTATCAGCTTTCATTTGTTAAATTCTGATCAATAGTCGCTGAAATTTGGAACTTATAAAATTGCTAAAAAAAAGGTGGCATATATATATATATATTTCTGTGGAAATATATATATATATATATATATATTTCTGTGGAAATAAATTTTATTTCCTTATGTATACCAATCCTTATTTAAGAAGCTCAATGTAATTACAAAGTAATATAGTGAATGAATGACAAGTCTATATTTCGTTTTGACGGGTTGATTGTTGCTATTTCTTTTGATGAGTTAAGGGCAAAATAGATTTACTAATTGATATAATAATTAAGTGATTGATTTTGCGCTAATAGATACTGTCAAGAATTATAAATGTCAACTGAATTAAAGGAATAAATTATAAGATGATCAACATCATGAACTTTGGAATGTAGTCTTTTGTCATTCATTCACTATATATATATATATATATATATATATATATATTAGTGGCTTAGCAAGACTACAAGGGTGACAACCAAGCAAAATTCATCCCAAAGCAGCAAAACTAAAACTGGTTTGCCAGGACACTATATATATATATATATATATACACAAATGTAGGCAAATTTGCACATATTTTAGTATGTTGAAAATATAGGTCGTTTTTACCAATTGTCATAAAATATTAACCATAGAATAGTATTATACTCTTAAAAAAACTGCAAATTTATGTTTCATCCCATGGAACCAAAGATACGAGCATTTCAAAATTCAATGTGGCTACGATTACATATATATATATATATATATATATATATATACACATACACACACATGTACATGACATGACCTAACATAATATATATATATATATATATATATATATACATACACACACACATGCACACCAACTTTTTTGGCAATTTTATAAGTTCTAAATCTCAGTGAAAATTTATCAGAATTTAACAAATGAAGGCTCGTTGAAAGGCAATGACCTGAATTGTATAGTGCGCTATGTGACATTTGCCCTTAAGGTCGTACATTAAGGGGATCATCCATCATCCAGAACCTATTTTTGGCACTTTTTTGCAACTATAAAATGTTTCAATCATAGTCATTTGTTTTCCTAGTTTTGCATATGAATTACAAAATATCTTATATTTCCCCCAAACCTCTGACCTTGATGGAGAAGAGACTAAAACTTGCTGCTATGGTTTCAAATGATGTTATATCTCCCCCTCTTTGGTTTTCATACATAAAGTAAATTACACAGTGTATAAAGATCATTTGATTCTGGAGATATTCCTAATCATACTGTTTTCAAAAGAGGGGAGGTATAACATGAGAAATATTTGGAATAAAGTCTTCCCTTGCTGTTATTTCAGATAATTTAAAACCTATGCAGCAAGTTTTAGTCTCCCCTTCATCAAGACCTGGGGTTTGAGGGGGAAATATATATATTGTGTCAACTTAGTCATTGTTGCAACATTCACCCTGTGTTGAGGAAATCTGTATGTGTATTGTCATTTGTTTGTTCTCGCATTGTGTTTGAAGTTAGTTTCCATAGCAACAACATTCAGTCACTGATGACAGCAGATATATTCAGGCAGAGAAAGAAAGAGTAATTTATATGTTGGTATATGGGAAAGGGTTAGAAAGATCGTGCTATATGAGTTGACTGAGAAAAAGCATGAATGGTACTTGATTTGAAAGGTGAAGAATTAAAATATGCATTTGGAAAGTAACCATAGCAACGTATCTTTATTTACAAATTAAAGTGTGCCCCCCCCCATTCAAAATGTTGGGAAGTAAGAGAAAAAAAAAGACAGAAAAATATAACAAAATAAAAAGGAAATAGGGTTTATCAGTAGACAATAGATAGGAAGCAAGATAGACAAAAGAAACTTTACATGGTCAGGGTATAGCAATGACAGAAACAAAAGACGGGAACAATGGATGTAGATAGATTTAGTTTGCAGGCACTTGAAGATTGACAGTGGGTTTTATGACACTGGGAAGTAATTTGCAAAGGTTAGTGTTTTGCAACGTTTTACAACATTGTCCGATTGATGATGATTGAGAGTGTATTTGCTACGGTTAATGAGTCAGTCCGATGAGACACTTGATGACACTTAGTTTAGACACCGAGGAAGACGGCTTGTGGCTTTGAGCAGATGAGAAAATAACTTGATAAACCGACTGACAAACACAACTATGACAGAGCATACATGTGGACTTTATCATTCAGAGAATCGATGGTATCATACATGCACCCAGAGTACAATGAATATTCACAGAAAATGTCAGAGCAACTGCCAATGCATAAAAGACGATGACACAGCTATAAGAAGAGAAGATGAAGAAGAACAAATTTCATATACATAACGTTGAGGCTCAGTGAGTTGTCGAGGTGGGGGACATATGGCTTCGTCTAAGTAGACAGTATTAAGATATATTAATCTATATTAATCTATTTAATTTACTTTAATTCTTTTACTTACAACTACACTATATCAGAAGTTAATTTATATGCTCATTTTTATATTTAACTGGCTTTGCAAACTCATTTTTTTCTGATTTGAACAATTTGATAAGAGCCTTATAAATGATCAATGTGTCACAATTTTTTCTAGTTTATATAAATCTGATACAAGCAATGTTTGGTTAAAAAGAAAAAAAATGACTTGAGAGCTCAGTTACCAAGTTAAGAGCCTAATGTATTTATTTAACAGGATATTTACATATTGAATTATGTCGTACCATTTGTTTTGTGCCTCTGCATTTATCAGTGACATGTAATTTAACCTTCAAAAAACTATGATTTATAGGCAAAGTTGGATGTCATTGATAAGTACTTCAGCACAAAACTAATGGAATGACATATCTTTATATTAATATGATAGCATGTGTTATTTTGTCACACATCTTTTTTCTTCCAAGTGACTATCATTTGTTATGACCTTCCATTTCTGTTAATAAATGATTTTACCAAGAATTCTTCATAAGTTTTGGTTTCGGTTTCTATTCAAGCTGATGCACCCAAGTCATATGGATGTATTTTTTTATTTTTGAAATCACAACCTTATAATATATAAAAATCGGTAGAAAATTGACTCTATAATAATATGTACGAAATCTGCATGAATTAAAATATATTTAAATGTATTTTACAATCAGGCTATGCATCTCTGCTAATCTGTTATATATATATATATATATATATATATATATATATATACACACACACACACACTAACAGAGCAATGCGGCATTGCCTGGGGTAAAAGTGTAACATATTTCTATCTCTTTCTTTTCCTTCCTCTCTCTACCCCCTCTTTCTTCTCTGCCTAGCTCATTCCTCTCTCTGGACATACACACATTTATAGATTCTTTGGCAAATGAGTTGACATAGGGAAATAATCCTAGGAATAAAAAAACAGTTAATTCTTTTAAGTTAGTGGTTAGAAAACAGATCCCCTCCAAGATAAAATCTTTACCAATTTAGGGTCAACTATGAATAGTAATTTTTTTTTTTTTAATTTAGATATTATTTATCTGAGGAAAGAAAATATCAACTTTGTCGCTGTTTGTATTGTAGTTTCAGTGTTTTAGCTGGGCATACACACAGACAAGTGCCCTTTATATATTTATACATGTGTGTGATTATGGGAAAAATATGCTATTTTAATTATATTTCACCCTTTATTTATACCAATCCTTTTATTTGTGAAGCTCAATGTATGTTAAATTTAAGTACAGAGTACATAAAAATGGATGACAAAGCAGCTTTATTTCAAATAAATCAAATATGGCTTCACCACCATACCATGCGTTGTAACTATTCTGCAAATTTTTTTGGCTTTTTGTGATCATGCCCAATTCTTTTTCTTTACTTTTTAAAGTTAAAAAGTTTCAATTTTTCTAACGAGTCACCGTGGAAAAAAATTGATACACTATTAATCGATTGTTTCTGCATTATTAAACAGGTGTTGGAAAAAAAAAAAAATGAAAATTTGGACATATCAAAAGAAATAAATGGGAAGATGAATAAAATCTTGGAAATTGAAATCTAGTTGTTTGATCATCTGTTTATAGATATATCTATAATATAAATCTCACCTGTCTTTTTAAATGTATGTATGTCTGCCTAAAACTTTTGACAGAGGCGACGGATTTTCACAAGATCGGTATTGTTTTGAAGCTCGACCCTTCGGACAACAAATATCGAAAATTTGGCTAAAAACATTAATTTTTTCACCCTCAACTGGGCACTTTTCTACAGGGAGGGGTCGATTTTCGCCAATATTTTTTAACCTTATCCCCTCTTTTTGATTGACTAGCCTTAATTTAAACCTTCGTCACTTCCAGTTTGGTGATGGATGCAATGGCAAAGACATGTTTTTTTTTGTTTTTGTTTTTTCACTTTCTTTTCCTCCTTTGTGGTACAGGTTCAAGCCCGCCTGCCTACTACTAATTTTTTTTGTTGTTATTTTTGCTCAACACACATCTCCAAACACCCGAGCAACACCGGACACCCAGGCTAGTATAATATATATATATATATATATATATATATATATATATAGATAGCTTAATTTAAAAGGAAAAGAGAAAGTTCAATTCCACAAAGGAGACTTATCCGGATAATGCCAAGCTCAACAATAATTATTGGAGCTTATACAATAGGACAACAAGAGTATGAAATGAAAACACAAAACTATATATTAGTAGATATAGAATGGATCATTTATTTAATAATGGAATACAGGCAAAATTTGGGGGATAGAAGAGTCCTCTTTATGCCAGGGCATTTCGAAGCCTAATGCTTCTATCCCCCAAATTTTGCCTGTATTCCATTATTAAATAAATGATCCATTCTATATCTACCAATATATAGTTTTGTGTTTTCATTTCATACTCTTGTCATATATATATATATATATATATATATATATATAATTAGATTGTTCATTAACGAATACTTGCCGTTATGAGACTGGGACTAATAACTTCACCCATTCTTAAATTCCCAGAGTGGAGCCTTATCACAGGATACACTAATCACTAGGATCATATGTAGGATTTTATATAATTGTGTTTGTTTTTCAAAAAAAATTTTTTTTTTAAATATCAACTTAGCAAAACCAGCAACTGATACTAGCTAATAATAAGTATAATGAGTGCAAAACTGTTTGTTTCTAAAGAGGCTATCTCTCATGTTTTGCTTAATTTTAACCTTGAAGCACTTTTTCAGATGTCCATTTCATCTACACATCTAATTAGAACTAAGTGTACCTTTTTCCCTTTTTTACGTCATGTGCTGCTCATCGAAAAGAATGTGCTTCTTTTCAGTAGCTCTCTTGTTGTTAAGCTGCTTTTATCATTGGATTGCGAGAGACAGTTGTAAACAAATTAATTGCTACAATAATTTTTTTAAAAGGTCTGCTTCCGAAGAACACATTAAAACTATATACACACACATCACAATTATATAAATTAGATTTGAACAAGTCCTTTATGGATATTGACTGTTTCACTAAAAAATAATTGAGTTTTGCAACATTTTCTCAGCTGCACTTCAATAATTTTTATTGCATAAAAAATTAGCAGGGCTACCCAAAGTTGCTCGGTGCTATTAATAACATAAAAAAAAAATTAAAAAAACAAAAAGAAAAAAAAGTAGCATCTTGCTTTTTAAACTTTTGTATCTCTCCTTTCGACTGCTTCATTTCTCTCCCCCATCTCTTGGTGCAATATAACAACAAGAATATATTTAAAGAAGAGGGAAAACCTTTTATTTCGATTGGAGTAAAGCAAGTTTTTTGTGATGGAAGAGGAGAAATTTGGTTTTTAAGCATACTAAAAGTAGCAAGCTATCCCCCCCCCCACACTCATTGTAATACGTACTCCAGATCCTGTATAAGAGCCAGGAATGGAGTACTTTTACCACGTCTGGGTAGGAGCTGCTAGAAGCAACTTATCCTGCCTTGACAGAGTTCAAAATAGACTTTGTAACCTAGAAGAGAATGCCCTGTTCTTTTCCCTGCAACCTCTTTCCTACAAAAGAATCGTTATGAGCCTGTCTCTGCTTTATCATTATTTTCATGGCTGGTGCTCGTCTGAGCTCCAATCTATAGTGCCCTCTTGCCTGACTTTCACGAGAATAACTCATCTCACTGAAACCACTATCAATAATTTCCCCGACTGTTTATCTGTGCCTGGACCTAAACATAGGTTCCATGAACAAAGCTTCTTTCTTAGAACTGCACACCTGTGGAACTCTGTTGCATTTTCTTGCTTTCAAACTGACTACAATATGGTCATCTTCAAGTCCAATCAAGTTCTTGATGGGCCATCGCCTTATGTAATCCAATTTACCAAATTTCCACTACTAACGATTACTACAATATTTTCCCATTGACTTCCGTACACTCATTAACCTTTATCCTCAAATGGCCTCTGGACCTTAAGTGATAACACCTTTGTAAAAAAATAAATAAATAAATAAAAAAAAGATCCAACAAGAGAGAATCAAGGAGAACTTTATAATTAGATTTCAACTGGGATTATATTTATCTGGATGATATATATATTTATCTGGATGATATATATATATATATATATATATATTTATCTGGGTGATATATATTTATATAGGATTATATATATATATATAAAACGCTACAATATTAACTGTTTGTCTCTCTCCTTCTGATTTCTTATCCGTTTCTCTCTCCCTCTAGTTCTACCTTCAACGTTTTACCCATCTCACGTCCTTTTTTTTTTTTCACCCTTTCTCCTCCCCCTCACACTCCCCTCTATTCATATCCGCGTCGGGTTTAATATTTCATGCTAACACTGTAATATTAACTGCTTGTCTCTCTCCTTCCCTCTTATTTCTTATCCCTCTGTTAAGTCTGAAATTATCGACCGTTGATACGATTTGGTAACCGAAACATGTGTAACTAAGTAGATAAAACGGTAATAAAAAAAATATATATATATATTTATATATATATATGTATAACTATTACTATCTATTATATATTATTTTTTTATTAGAATCCTTTGAGACGAGTAATTTGTATAGTTATTTACATACTGTTAGCCTCATCTTCATAGTTGGTGTTGTTTCACCACGTTTTGGCCAACTATTCCTTTGGTCTTCTCCAGGTGAAGATGAGAATGACAGGCCACAAATAAATAAATATTACTATCTACCTGCATTATCCATCATGATTGACTCAATGGTGTTTTCATGAAGCTCATATCAGTTATCATAAGAGAAACGAACAAGTGTTTGACACCCAGGTTGTCGTTGTACTAAAAAATGAATAAATAAAAAAAAAAAACATAAACCAAACTTTATCAAAGAGTGCATTGCTTTATTAGTGGTTTTTGCACGTTTACAAATTTCTTTGTAATGATTTCAAAGTTGGATAGCTTCAGCTTCTGTTCAGATTTGTCCTTTCATTTTTCATATCCTGACTTTGTTGGTGTACCTTCATTTTATTTTTTATCTAATATTTAAAGTAAAGCCAGTTTCTTTATCATCGACTGTTTTCTTTCTAGAAAATCAATATTAGATTTTCATACATCAATAGTAATTACCTTTCTCCTATAATGAGTAGATTAGACATGGGTTGGAGAATGGGATTTAAAAGCCAATGCCTCTGAGGAAGAGCACTCTGACTTGCAAAAAATGCCTAGGCAGGCCCATTGACATTTCCCAGTAGGGGCGCATTCAGGCGATTAGCAATAAACTAACCCTTTTCTCAAAGAGAGAAGGCAAGGCCTGGCAGGGTGGACCTCCTAGAACTGCACAGGACCAGCAACATGCCACAACTGAAAGGAGAAAAGCCATTTCAGATAATTTAGACTTTTTTTTTTACATGGTGGTCACCACTTGTCAAGGCCTGGAAACCACTCGGGGGGGGGGGGGTAAGGTAATTGTGTGTACAGTAATCAATGGGATAGTATCGTAATAATCATTAGTATTGGAGATTTGATAAAGTTTCTTAAGGGGTGGTTCATCAAGAATTTGTTTATGTTGGACTTAAAGACATCCAAGTTGTAGTCGGGTGGGAAACAGGCAAACGGAAGAGAGTTTTTGTAATTGGAAGGTTGGAATGTAGACCCCTGATGTTGGAGAAGGTGACATGGTAGTAGGGGTCTACGTTGGAGAATGGGGTTCTAGGTTTATTCATGTTTTTTTTTTCTGGAGATATTTCATGTTGAAGTTTTGGGATTTGTGGAACGGGTTGACAGACTTGGTTAGAGCAGGACAGAGAGGGAAAGTAAGAGAGAAAAAGACAGGAAATATATATATTTTTTTTTTGTAGCACATAAGATATAGCCGTAACAATTACCCACGAGTATGGCATCGAGAGGCCCCACCAGAAACTTCTACATGTTCCAGAATCCATTCACCAAATGGCAATACAGCAGCCCCAGTACTTTGCACCTGCTGATAGGACAGCCTCCTTAGTGGTTAATCCACGGTTCAAGTCCCTGACTATCAGGCGGATAATGTCAGCCCAGATGAAATGTTTACCTCCAGCACCCTTACTAGTGACATGAGCACAAGGATAGACATAGAAACAGAAACTTTCCGACATCTCAGGCTACTATTCACAAAGTACTACCGACCTGGAAAGCAGCTTTTTCTTCACCCTTTGTCAGAAAAATCACTCATTGGAAATGAGGACTGAGGGACAAAAAAGGAGAAACAAGAGTTACTGGAGCTACCAATAATGTATCCACAGTGCATTATCTACTCTCAAACTACTTGATAAAACAGTTCTCTTGTGTATTGTTGCAGCATGTTAAGAAAGAATAAAATATGATTTGATTTAATTTCTTTAAGAAAATACTCTGTCTGGGTTGGAATTATATTCCAATGACCACCATGTTAAGAACACGTAAAAAGAATTTTGGAGAAAAAAAAAACAAATTTAAGAAAAGCAAAACAAATTACAAAAACAAGTTACCCCATCAAATGCATACTTACCTAATTTGAAATGTCTCCTGATGTGTTAAATTGATTTCTTAATAAATTATTCATTATTAGAATCAGCTGTTTCTTCCCCAATTCACTTGACTTGAAACATCCCATATTCAGAGCAAGTTTTGCACAAGGCCATACAATATTCAAAGTTTGAGCATCAGATCTTCACAAAATCAACATTTTCATGGTTTTTTTATAAAGACATTTTCTGCTTTGTGTAAATAAAAAAACTTAGCTTTCAAAAACAATCCCTATAAAAAAATTGAACCGTACATATTTTTTTTTTATTTACCAAATCTTTATATATATATATATATATATATATATATATATATAATGATTGTTGAGTTGGATTAAATCCGACGATATGAAATAAAATGGAGGTGGAAGGACCTGGATACTCAACGTTTCGCCCGATTTATGCGGGCTTCTTGAAGAAGGATGGTCAATGACCATCCCTCTTGAAGAAGCCCGCATAAATCGGGTGAAACCTTGAGTATCCAGGTCCTTCTACCTCCATTTTATTTCATATATATATATATATATATATATACCTGTTTCAGATATCGTGGATTTATATGCGGGTTCATGAAAGTGACAAGAGGACAAAACATTTTGCTGGTAGCATTTAAATACAAAAAAAACTATCTTTCTTGTCACCTTTTTGTTTTAACACTTGCATTGACAAGTATTTGTTTTGATAGCAGATTGACAAAGCTTTTAACATTGTTTTCTTAGAAAACTGTCACCGTGTATAATATTTGTGCACAGCTAATGTTTGTGTTGGCTGAGAAGAGGAATAAAACATGAAAATGCTGTATGATTTTTTATGAAATGAAAAATCATTTTAAAAAAAAAATTTTTCTGAGATTTTCAGTGGCATCCACTCTTTTCATGCCAACCATGCAAAACACATAAAATCTCACTTTAATACTGTCAGTGAGATCGGGCTTATATCTTTTCTCTTCTAGAGGTCACCATCCCTGAACTTGGCAACAGAAAAAAGTCTTCTTTGATAAGGGTGAATACCACCCAAAGTGATACAACCGTCAATGAGATCAGAATTACTACCATCCCTGGACATAGCAACACTAACAAAAAGAAGGGGAAAAATTAATAATAGTAACATCTTCTTTGATAAGGGTGGATGCTATCAAAAATCTCAGAAAAGATTTTTTAATGATTTTTTTTATTTTATGAAAAAAATTAAACAGCATTGATTTTGTAAAATGTTCAAATTTAACCTTATGAAATAATGCTTTCAAAATATGACTAAATCCTACGAAAAAAATCACAAAGTTACTGGTTGTTGGATTCATGTGAAAAGTGCAATAACGTATTGCCTGTTTTTTTTTTCTTTAGTCAATTTGGTAATGTTAGAAGTTAACATTTTGTAAAAAAAAAAAAAAAAAAAAAGATAAATTGTTTCATTATTCTTTGATTGTTAAATCATTGATTGAACCAAAGATTGAAAATAATTATAACTGTTTTTTGTTTTAATATTTATTTATAAAATAATTGGATGTAAATAGCTTTCAAAAGTTGTAATAAGAATTTTAAAGCCAGTTTAAATGATTTTTCATTCAACATATTTTAAATGCTTCCAAATTTCCTTCAAATTTCAAATAAGCACAAAAACATCCTTAAAATGACTTTTTGGTCCCCCCCCGACAAAAAGAGGGTGGACCTGTAAAATCACCCTTGTCCGTTCGTCTATTCATCTGTCCGCACTTTTCTTAACTACGCCTTGGAATTTAAAAATTTTTTGCACAAATATTAAACATGATTCGAGTAAACAAGTAACAACAGATTTTCCGAGAAAACTCCAGTACCCCCACTAGGGGTGCCATTTGGGTTAAAATGGCCAAAATGGATACTTTTGTGCTTGTATAAAAAAAATTGATGCCTTAGATTTTTATAAAACTTTCTGAAAAGTTGTAACTAACTGATTTCTATATAATTTTGTTTGGCTATACTTTGCGATAACTCTTGGGTGTGTCCCAGGGGCTCTTTTAGGGTTAATAAAAACACTATTTTTGTGAATATTTTAGCATATTTGCCCATATTTTTCTGTACGTCTATTTAGCAGTTTTGCATGGTGCTGAACTCAAATTTAAATATATTAAGGCCTTGGTGACTTTTGGGGCTAAATGGGAGGGAGGCAAATGATGGACTTCGTCATTTTTTTTTATATTTTTTTTTGCATGATGCAGAACTCAAATTTTCATATGTTAAGACCTAAAACTGCACCGTTTGTTCATTTTCGTCAGGATTTGACATCCCCAGGGGATTTGGGGGGCTAGAGAAGTGGGTTGACAAGTGCTGAACTTGATCATTTTTTTTTTTATGCCTTGTTCACGGGGGACCATGCATGCTTCATTTGTTTACATAGAAACCGAAGTGGATTTATTAATTTCATAATTAAACATTCACTGTTTTAGTTGTAATATAAAGTTAAATCTAAAAAATTCCCTTAGAAAAAAATAAACAGAATCCTCCAATTAGGAATAAATTTAAGGGATTCAATTAATTTTCTGTGGGTTTTTATATCTTTTACTTTATTTTGAAAAAGAACTTGTATTTTTCTTTTGTAAAGATAATTTTTTAAAATAAATAAAAAAAATCATTCAAAGAACATGTTTTTAAAAATGAAAAAAGTAATGCTGAAATTTAAATTGGTTGTGTTTATTTATACTTGAAAAATGTTAAAAAAAAAAAAAAAGATAAAATTTTTGACTAATTATATTATTTCTTTAATGAATTTTAATAAATTGCAAACATTAGCAGAAAAAAAAGAATTTTAAAATACAATAATGTTATTTAGTTTATTCTCAACATATTACTGAGAGAAATCCAATTATAACCACCATCTTTATAGATAATACTCATAGTAATAAAGTGATTTAGTAAATGGAGTAAGAATAAGTATTTTAAAAAAATGTTTAAAGCCCTAACTGATATTTTTACTAAGTTGTTGAAGGAATCAAAAATATAATTTAATATTGGGGAGAAGGAGGTAGTTTATTTTTCTTTTTTTATTTTAAAAAGAGGGTGAACATTGAAGTTAATAATTCTGGGCCCAACATTTGTCTACGTTGATGTCTATTTTCTTATAATTTAACATTTTAACGCTATGAAGTTAAACAATTATTTTAAACATGCACACATATTCTCATCTTATTCCTAGCTTGAATTATGCTAAAAGAAAGAGTGACTGTGTCTATATATTTGGTTCTCGGATCAAAGCATTGGACAGAGATGGATTGTTTTTTTGGGTTTTTTTTTTTTTTTTTTTTTACTTGGAAGTCACCACTTATCAAGGCCCAAGGAGCACTCGAGGATAAGAGTTAATGAATGTGCGGTGGTAGTGTTGAAATCGTTAATGGTGTAGATTGGGTAGAATTTGATTATTTATGGGGACGGCTCGGCAAGAACTTGTTTACATTAGGCTTGAAGGCTACTATGTTGTATTCAACCAGGAAGCAGGGCAACGGAACAATGTTCCACAGCCAGACTATTCTGGGAAAGAAGCTTTGTTCATGGAATCTGCAGTTAAATTTAAGCATTTAAACTTAAGCATAGATAGTGGAGAAATCATATATAGTAGTTGTAACTAATCGAGTGTTTTTGTGAAAGTTTGGCAAGGGGGAACTATAGATTGAAGTTCAGTCGAATACTTGCCATGAAAATAATAATAGAGCAGAAACAGGCTCACAACGTCTCTTCTGTGAGCAAAGAGGTTGTAGGGAAGAGAAAAGGACATCACCTACTAGATTTCATGTTTGTTTTTGGCTGCATTTTCTGAGAATATTCATGAATGACAAACGCGTTTAAATTAATTGCTGTATAAATAGTATTTGAGGTTATTCATTGTTAGCATTTTACTTGCTTCCTGAGTAATGTCTGTTGGGAGTTTTTAATCTTTCAAAATAAAATGTTTTAACCTGATGATGAAACTTCAACACTTTTGACCAAACTTCATAGCATTAGAAGTATTATTAGTAGTATTAGTATTTTATGAGTTTATATAAAAATAAACTCCTTAATTTCACACATTTTGTTATTTTTATCAATTTTATACTCCAAAATACAATTTTGATTGATATTGGTTCAAATTTCAAGCTGTTTTTAATCTTGGATCATTTGTATGTGCGTTTAAATTATTTAAAGTTTTTCTAGTAATTCGAAATTCCATCATCTTGGGATTTAAAAGTTAGTTTTATATTTGCTTTTTTAATTTTACTTTAGCAAAATGATTATGATTTGATTTCAAGTTTCAGTTGTTTTTTATAATTAAATTTCTAAATCGGTTTTGTTAAGTAATTTTTAGGAGAGTGGGTAAAATAAACTCAAGACTTTGATGGAACTTGACAATCTTTGGAGAAATTTAATGTCATGAAAAAATTGATGATTTAACTATTAGTCATTGCTTAAAAAGCAAAATGTGACTCTTTTAGGCTAGAATAAAAGTGTAGTATCTGCTCTCAGTCAGTGAAGTAAAAAACCTTCTAGTTCAAGGCAATTAAGATTTTTGTCCCAATCCAGTTTGCTCCTTTATGGGAACTGGATTTTCCTCCCACATTAAAAATCAACCTTGTGCCTAACTCTGTTCTGATGGGGAAGCTAGCAAATATGGACTTTTCAAGTCTGTAAATGACAATAATATCATCATCGAATGTTTAGAAAGATAATAGTACCAGGCAAGATCAAGGAAAATAATACAAGGTATTAAACCCTTTCAATATTGAATTTATAAAACAAACATATATTTTGGAACTGCCATTAAGAATTGGCACAATGCACAGCAACTGAACCAATATTCAACACTTGTGTATTATAAAAATCAAATTGCATTTTAAGTAAAAACACTTTTTTTTTTTTTTTTCTTCCTTTGAAGATTGTAATGCCGGGTATGGGGCAGCCAAACCAGCTGCCAACATTGCCCCGCTTTTTTATTGAAACCAACCGAGAGCTCTTTTTAGTATCCTCGCTGTTCCCTTAAGTGCAATTATCTGAATCTCTTTTGCACTTGGTTCACCAGGAATATTAGTTAGGTAGGACTTCAGGTTCTTCTTCATAAGTCCTGTGGCACCTATGATAACTGGTATGATCGATATCCCCTTTAGGTTCCAGATGTAGTTACATGTGTTGAAATTTGTAAAAATTACAAAAATGATTATGTAATAATAATCTGCTAGAACGATTTTTTTCAAAAAAATAAAAAGTAGCTATTCTTTATCCATCATTTTCTCAAACGGTGGAATTAAACTGAATCAAGAGAGATGAGTAAGGTTATCATATGGAATGAGAAGAAACTACTTTTGGCATTTAAAGAAACTTTTTAAGGAAAAAGTCATGCATATCAAAATAATTTATTTAAATATTAATAACAAAAATTAAATAAGACGTAACAAGTATACATATTGGCTGTTCAAGAATTAGAATTATTTGATTAAATTGATAGACTACAGTTACCTTCCCTGGATTGAGAACTCTTCAAAATTAAATACAATAAAACTGCATTATAAGATAAAATTTATTTTTAATTATTTTTTATTTGATCATTTTTCAAAACGCTCAACCATGATTCCCTAAAGGACTAAATAATCATAAGATTGTGATAGTTTTCTATTAATCATGTAAAACCAAGTGGTCCGCATGTGTCTGTGAAAGAGTTGAGACTTCTGAACTCTACCAGTAAAGCATCCAGTGGATAAGCGTTGAAATGATCGGTGGATGTTGTAATCTTTTACAATAGTCACTTCCATGGTAACAAAACGAACATGTTGGTTTCTCTCAACTTCCAATTAAAAAAGCAAAACATGTTCTTAATTTTTGAAGTTATGATACCATCAAATGTCCACTGATTGTGAAAACATGTTAGGCAGCCAACCAACAGGCAATCGCCTTTATGGCTAAAATACCAGGCACGATCTATCACTCAAGATCAAAGTAGAGTAAATGTGGTATTGTGGTGGCTGCTCAAGCGGTTAAAGAAAGGAATGGTGCTTGGATGAATGAATCGGAATGCTTTTAATGAAGAATAGGATAGACAGAGGATGATCTGGCATTTTTCTCACTTGTCGATGCCTTGTATCACTATTCTTTTCAGCAAATAATTCAAATTGTATCTGTTCTTGCTTCTAATAACTCTTGTATCTGATTCTCTTCCTTGTAACCATATAAAATATCTGGTATGATTTCGTTTTCAGTTTGGCGTCAAGAAACTTTGATTGTAGCTTGCTATGACAATTACTTATTCCTGCACTTTGTTCATTTGTTAACTGATTTATTTGCTAATCCAGCCGTTAACATGATTAATTGATCCTGTTAATGTAACTCCGACTAACTTCACTTGTCCAGCTGATGACTCCACTCACCAAAACTACAATCAATGATGCAGCCACATCATGATTATTATACTTGACCTTGACTTACTGTTTTTGGTCAGTCTTGTGCAATCACTTCATCATTTTCAGGACAATATAAACGATATAACTTGTGATCACTCTCTCGTCAGAACAATATCTTTTTCAGTTCACCGTCAAACTGTATTTAATAACATTTAATAACTGGATTACAACATCAATGGCCAACTAATATCATGGAAAAAGCCAGCCAAACACTCAGCGCTAATATTCATTCAAAGCTAGCGATTAATCATCCTTACAATCATGGCCAAAAAATAAAATAAAATCTATTTTTAAATTTAATAAAATTCCTTTATTCGAAAATTGTATTATCATATTTTGACCACTATCTAAAATTTTCTATATTCATAAAATATAATTATGCAGAGACACATGTTTTGCAGTTTTATGGTTCATCATTTCATCACCAGTTGTAAAGATGCCAGACTTCAGTCACTGGGGATCATCATGGTCTATAATTGATGGTATTTCTAAATTTATAATTGATGGTATTTCTAAATTTATAGTTGATGGTATTTCTAAATTTATGGTTGATGGTATTTCTAAATTTATAGTTGATGGTATTTCTAAATTTATAATTGATGGTATTTCTAAATTTATAATTGATGGTATTTCTAAATTTATAATTGATGGTATTTCTAAATAAATAATATATAAATAAACATCTTTTCATATCTATTCTCACACTGGAAATTTATTTGTCAAGAAAAATTTCAAAACCTAAATCTGCCACACAATTAGATTGTTTTTCTAATAGAGTAATTTTTTAAGAAATTGCACGATCTGCTTCAAAATGAACTTTGTAATCATTAAAAAAAATTAACAAACTGAATGATTTCAGAGATAACTATCATCATTTGATTTGGGCATTTAGGATGCTGCTGGTGTCTCAGACTCTGGCATAGGTAACACCAGACAACAGCTCATGCCTACTCCGCACACAGTCAGATCCAAAAGGTTAACATCAGTTTAGTTGCATGCAGCAGTCATATAGCTTCTTATGCATTCAAATCTAGTCTTTATCAGTTTACCACATTCCATACTGCCTGGAATCGATACAAGAGGAGGCATGCAATACATGGCTGCACCAAATGAAATTAACCAGTTGGATTTTTTCCCGTTTTTTTTTTTTTTTTTTTTTTTTTTAATTTAATTTATATTTTCAATATTCATAAATTCCTAATGATTTCTAACATTTCAGCTTGTGTAAATGACTTAGTTTGGTAAGTATGAGATTATAAATTGTAATTTTTTTTTTTTCTGAATTTGGATAGAAAGGTGGCACAGGTTTTAGTATATATGAGGGTCAATCAAGAAGTTCATTGATAAATTTTGATTTTAAATTTTCATGCAAAATACAACAATAATTTTGATGCACTTGTGCAGCCAGATGGGGATGCAAAAAAAAAATGGTTTTATTGTTTAAATTTGACACTTTTACCTATTTGAATGAGCCTCTCTCATTATTCAGAAATCTCAGGTGTTGGTTATTTTTTATTATCTTACCTATAACACAAACATATTGTTTATCATGATAATGAAAGTTATCAATTTTTGCAGTAGTTTGGTTATTTTAAAATAGGCTCTGTTATGGGAGTTTTATACTATTTTTTAATATTTTATCAGTCAAATTCCTCCTTTTTTAGGGTTCAAGGATTTGGGACTCACCAATTACCAATTTTTGAAGAAATTTGGGTACATCCTTCCCGTGTCTGCAAACTAAAAGATAAATGGATTCAATTCAAATTATTAAATATTACTTATACAGGGTTTGCACAGATTTGAAAAGTTCTTGAATTTTAACTTTTATCATTGAAAAATCCTTGAAAATATGGTAAATGTCTTGAAAGGCCTTGAAGATTGTATTCTGTATATCCAATAAAAATTTGTTGAAACATTAAAAATATAATCAAAATAAATACTATTAAATTATTTTTTAAGTATTAATAACATACCATTAAAATATTTTTTAAATATTGAAAAAAAAAAAAAAATTGAAATACATTGCATAGTAGTATTGTGAATACAAGAGTTACATTCCTTTATCACAAAACTATCCCAAGATAAAGGGAGCTAACTTTATTTTTTCAGTCTCGACGGCCTAGTTTTCAATTATCACAATTTTTCCCCCCATTTTTTGTTGGAGGCGGATGGGTAAAATCTCCCTACATTTTTACTTTCATTTATAATTTAATTTTTTGGGAGAGAGTAGTAGTAGTAGTAGTAGTAGTAGCCGCTATAAATAAAAATGACCCCTTCCCTCTAAAAAACTCTCCAATGGCGAATTTCTCCCCCCCCCCCCAAAAAAAATTGTGATTGCCAGGCCAGTCTCATTCGAGGTTATCTTGGTTGGAAATTTAAAAGCCATAAAGTGAGTTAATATTTGAGATGAAATAAAAAGCATTTAAAACTACTTAAAAACACTAAAAAATGATGCAGGTCGGTTGCAAAGTAACTTTTATTGGCAATGGTAACATTTATTTGTTATATATTTGATCCTTTTATCACTTTTTTGAATCGCTGTGGATTGTAAAACAAATCCCAAATTTGTTGTGAAAACTATTTTATCTGGAGAAAGCCATAAATTTTTTTTAAAAGTCCTTGAAAATGGACATTGAAAATCTGTACGAACCCTGTTGTACATATCCAGCATAATCTGGATTAATTAATTTCATTTTCAGTTTATTTTTAACTTTTTAGGTCATTTGAAATTGTTTCTTGTAATAGTCTAACTTGCCGGAATAATTATTTTCAGAAAGAAACTTAAACAAAATACTTTTTTTTTTTTTTCTTTTTAGGGGTAAAGAACATGCTGAAATTATAAAAATAAAGAATCGCTAGTCAGAATCAAATATCAATTTCTCACATTCATTGCTATTTAGATCTAACATAAAAAATCTGACAAGTAACTTTATCTATTAGATTTATTTAACTTAAGTCATTGCGATTTGTGATTTTGGCGCTTAGCAATGTTTGTTTCACGGTCTCTAAAATTACACTTTCCTAAGCTCATAGTTTAAGATGCTCCCATGATAAGAAAATTATGCAAGGTAATAATCTCTACTGCCTTATTTGGAAGTAATCGACTATTTCTAATAATGAATGTGAAATTGGTTATTTGTGGCATTTTTATAAACGAATTTGATTGATGACTTGGAAAGAGTTCTGTTGGGTTGGTGAACAAGAATGCTTTTGGGCGTGTCTGATCCAAGCACTTTGAACCTTTACTATTTTAAATGATGCACAAATGCAGAAACTTGAGTGCTATTTATAGATTATCTAGAGTTTTAAATTTTTATCTGAACTTGTATTCATTCATTTGCTAAATTCTTTGCTAGTTGTTGCTCTTTTTCAATACAAACTTTTGGGGGTTTTTTTTGGGGGGGGGGTATTATTTTTTTAATAGTTTAGAATTAACATAAATGTTTTTTTTTTTTTGTTTTCTATCATGATTTTCTAGGTCAAATCTTTTTTGGACAGTTCCCATGCGTAACAAAATATCGGTAAAAATGTTCACTTCACATTCTTTATATTTTGTAACTTTTCCATTATTTACAAATCGGTGACCTTATTTTGCTTCAGTTTCTCTACCTTTTCAGTGGCATCTTCAGCCCAACCTTACAGATACAAGCAGTAGTATATTAGTCATTAAGCAAGGGAGAGTGATTCTAGAACACAACTAAATGATTAGGTTACTTGCACAGAATATATAAGATACATGTTTGGTTTAAGACTAGCATTAGAAGTGAGAGTCAGCTGGAGACAAAAAGCTTTATTTGTATAAAACATAATCTATTCTTGACTCTGACTCTCTACTTCAGGAGTGGAGATTTAGCCCCCCCCCCCAAAAAAAAAAGAGTAAAAAATCTACTTTTGGCATCGGCTTTAATCAAGCAGTTTATTCGCTTAATCATTTTTAGTGCTCCAATAATATTCATCTTTCGACTGACGATCATTCCATTTCATTGACCTTAATGCTCTAGTAACTTTTTGCCTTGATAAGTGGTGATCCATTAGTTACAAAACAAAAGAAAACAGGACACAAAAACAATTCTGGCTATTACAAAGGTTGTGTCATTAATAATCAACGACATCTAGGCTGGCTTGGACATACCCTAAGATTGGTCCCAGAGAGAATTCCCAACGAAGTGCTCCAATAAACCTCTAACGGAAAAAAGACCAAAAATGAACTAGAATCGGACAATTAAGATTTGATTGCAATGAGAAGAAGCTGGAGGGATGCGATGGAGTAAGGACCCTGGAAGTTGAGTGGCTAAAAATGAGAAACCATGTTCATTTATTGAAAAGTTTTCTTTAAAAAAAAAAAAAAAAAAAAAAGGAAAGCCGACCTCCCTTCCACAAAAAAACGCACCTTCCACAAAAAAAAAACGCACCTTCCACAAAAAAACGCACTTTCCACAAAAAAACGCACTTTCCACAAAAAAACACACCTTCCACAAAAAAAACGCACCTTCCAAAAAAAAAACACACCTTCCACAAAAAAACGCACCTCCCACAAAAAAAACGCACTTTCCACAAAAAAACGCACTTTCCACAAAAAAACACACCTTCCACAAAAAAACACACCTTCCACAAAAAAACACACCTCACATAAAAAAAAGTATTCTTCCCACTTTAAATCTTTCCTTAATATTTAAAATCAATGAATAAAACGAACTCAAATTGTGTATGTTTTTTTACAAATGACACATGCATTGGCAATTAACTGTTGTCAATTGAAAAGTGTTCCCTTTGAGTTTCTCTGCTTGTGGGGTCCTTATTCCATACTTTGTCTGAGGGATGCTATGGATCTAGCTTCAGATAAAAAAATATGTTATACTTTAACTGTCTCATGCATCGCAGGATGTAGTGGTTTCTAAGTCTAAAGATTCCCAAATCCTCATGTCTATTTCGTACATGGTTTAGTGTTTACGTTTCCATTCCTAGAAGGGTTAATTGAAACAACGAAATAACACTAGAGATGATCGATGTTTTGAAAATGAAAACGTTAAAATTGCTAGAATTACTGATTATAAAGACAAAAACTGGAACTGATCAATTTCAGTTTCTCATCTCAAAAGTTAGAAAAGAAAATTGGTTCTCAATAAAAAATAATTTAAATTTGGAAGCCTATTTTTGGTCCACTCAAATTTAGTCGATTGACAACTTTCTTCAAATCTTGATTTCATTTTTTTTTTTTTTGGTTTTATTTTTACAATTTTCTTATTAATAGGAATTATTTAATGAGATTATTAATAATAAAATTCTGTGGAATGATTTCATTACAAACTTTAAAACTTATGAAAAGAAGAAAAAAGTTTGTTTTTTTTTCCTTTTTTTTTGCTTTCAGAATTGGGAATCTGCATAACAGCAAGCATATGTGCCAAACTACATCATTGGCATTTAATGGCAAAAATATGTCCTTTAATTCATATTGATGTCAGAAAGATGTTGATATGTATTCTTGAAAATGTTCGGGATAGATGAAAAGCAAACTTGAATATTATTTTGTATTTGAGTTGTTGCATTATTTTGATAAAACCCAAGAAAATAAAAATGTTTAAATGACCTCATCTAGTAGGGTACCAACATAGTTTTACACTATATGTCTTCTCTGACCCCCCCCTCTTCAGCCCTCTCAACTAGTACTAGGCACCCTCATAGTCTTAGTATTTTATACCAACACCCCTATCCTGTATGTGCTAATTGTACAAAAGCTTGTGAAATTACCTAGCTATACTGTTAGCCAGTGAGAATTGCTAGTATAAAAACTAGCAAACAATAAGATTGCCTCAAAACATCAGTCATCAAATCTATCTTGACCTGTCCTGTCTTGCTCACAACAATCATGGCACTTTATTTAAAGCTTTGCAAAAATGCTTAATTTGTAAATGCAGATTATTTATCATGATAGGCTGCTGCAAAGAAGGTGGGTTCCCTCTATCGAGCTAGAAGACTACTCGCACCTGAGAGTATCCTGTACCTTTACAAGGCCACCATTCGCCCATGCGGGAAATATTGTTGTCACATTTGGGCTGATTCTACCACTAGCTCCTCCCTCTTGAATATGGTCCTAAAAAGAGTCTTCAATCTAATATATCCCACTATATCAACTAAACTTCAACCCCTGTCCCATTGTAGCAATGTTGCATCTCTGTGCCTGTTTTACAAATATTTTAATGGAATGTGCTCTGATGAACTAGTTGCACTTGTGCTCCCTTGACATACATATCCCTGATAAACCTGCTTAGCAACAAAATCTCATCCCTTCACTGTTGAAGTCACTAAATGCCGGAAAGCTTTCCACTCAAATAGTTTTTTTCTTTGAACATCTACACTTTGGAATTCCCTTCCTACTACCTGCTTCTCTAACTGTACTGATATGCAGAAGTTTAAATGTAATGTGAATCAACATCTTGTAAATTCCTAAGCATGGTCCTAAATAGTAGCCCCTTACGTCCAAGTGGCGATATGCTTTGTTAGGGATAAACATGAGTTAAAAAAAAAAAAAAAAGATTTACTTGAGATGGAAGAAGATTTGAGATTTGGAAGTTGAAATAAGAATAAGCATCGAATGTACAGCTTTTTTTCTTTTTTTTTTTTTAAATCATATGATTTTGTTTTGGAAACTGACAATTCAACATATCAATGATATGAGGTTTATTTTGTCCGTTTTAATCACCTCCACAAATTTCAATAAGCATACCCTTGCATGATTGATTTGTCGTTTGGATAAATTTTTTTCTACATCACGAGAATCAAGAGTTGTAAATCTGAATTGGGTTCTTTACATCCATTTTTAGCAATGTTATCGTGTGAATTTTTTTTTATCTGGATTTCAGTGTTTTCAGTTATTTAAAAATAGCCCCCACACTCAAAAATCAATCTTTAATGGACTACTTTGTCAAAATTATTAAATTTAGATTTTCCTTAATTCCTTTATTATGCATTTTTTTTAATGTTTTAATCAAAACTAAAATCATTTCATAATTTAATGAAAGTAGGTGGTCCAGGGCCATCCATTTATAACTACCGCATGCAGGTAGTTGCAATAGAGTTAGTACTTCCTGAAGTGGGAAGGAGATGTGACACAAGGTTGGAAGATGGGAATTGAAAATCCAATGCCCAAGAGACTGAGCACTCTGGTCTACAAAAAAATGCCTGAGAAACCCTTGTTAGCATTTCCTGGTAGGAGCACCATAACTGATTAGCAATAAATTAGCCCCTTCAAAGTGGAAGATGGTAAAGCTTGGGAGAGTGAACTTCCTAGAACTGTTCAGAACCATGCCTCAGCCTACTTAACTCAAATGGCCCACAAAGAAAGAATAAACGTAAAAATTTAAAACTAATGCTATATTTATCGCTTATACCCGTCATGGGGATGAGTATTTTAATGTGTTTGTGGGGGTATATATGTCATCCACAGACATTTGTTTTGCCGTATCACATCTCATCAGTGTAGCTAAACAGTATTTTAGGCTGAAATTCAAAACTCCATCACTTGTACAGTTGTCAGCAATCTTATCTGTACATTACACTCACCACAAAAAAAATAATTGAAATTTTATATTTGTTTATATTACTAATTGTGAAGACATCAATTCTAATTATGAAGAGTGATGCTTTATGCTAAGTGGAAACCATTGTGTGTGTGCATGTATATCGAAATGTTCTTCATTCATTCAAACATTAAAAATGATCAGTCATGTTTAATTTTCTGTCCAATATTTTTAGTTTGCAGACAAGTCTTTTTTAAGGTAACCCAAATTTTATTTTTGTAACATTCTTGTCTTTTCATATAAGATACAAGGAATTTTAAAGATTTTATTAAACTTGGTACAAGATTACTTTTCAAGATTCAACTAAATATTAAACGGACAGAAGCTGTTGCTATTTTTATTAAATCTTGCATAAATTAGCAAAACAACTAATCTGGAGCAAAAAATCTAGATCCAATATCTAGAACAAACGTTTTTCTTTTTACTTTTTAAGGGAAGTGGTGTTTATTAATATTGCTGAGACATATAAAATACTATTTTGTTTTTAAATCTTTGAAACTGTGTTCCATGGTAAACAGTTAATGATCTCTGAAATATCAGGGCTAGTTTGAATTCTAGGCAGCAAACTAATACAGAAAAGTTTCCAAGACTAATATATATATATGATGATGATGATTGCAACGTCTTGTCAGACGAGTGCCACTCTCTCAGATACTGAAAGTCCATGAGCCCAAAAATGACATTTTTAGTCCTGCCGGCGAATTCACTCGCTCAAGCAGACATGACAACAAAGACGGTTATTGGTATACATACATACATACATACATACACATATACACATACATATCTATAAACATACATATATACACACATTCATACATACATATATACATACATGTACACATATACATTTACCTATATATACATATATATATATGCATTTATACACATACATATATATATATATATATTTAAAAGAGTGTAGCCATCAACAATTGTGGGTTTTTTTTAAAGGTTTTCATCATATTTTTATTTTAAAATATTTTTATAACGCGTTTCGAGCTTAGGGTGTGCTCTCTTCAGATATTTTCGTAAAAAGTTTTTCTTTAAAATGGGAGTTTGTGGATATGCCTCCGCTGATATTAAATATGTTTTTCATAGTGGTGCGATGCTTGTGTTCAGTGTTTAGACGTCCTGTCTCCAACTTTAAGTGTTTCACTGTGACCGGTCAAAGTTAGTTTCAAAGAGTGTTTTTTAGTCCATATGGTGAAGGTTTTTATGGCTTCTTTAGGGTTCTTTTTTAAAGACTTTCTTTCCCCATGTATAGCATACACTCACACACAATCCCATACGCATACATATATATTCATGTACATGTACACATGCACACGCACACAGGCACACACACATACACACACGTACATACATAGAAATATATGTAGGAGCATACATATATACACATATACATACCCACCCACACACTCACACACGCACTCGCATACATCCACCGCTAACAATTATTTTTATTTTTTTATTTTTTATTTTATATATATATATATATATATATATACACTTTTTTTTTTTTTTTTTTTTTTCCTACCAAAACACGCATGTATATATGCGCTTAATCATTCAGACATATGTACACGCACCCACACACACACACAAGTAAGATGGAGAATAATAGGTAGAAGATATATATACACACACATACACGCACATACACACATATATGTACACACATATATGTATGTGCACATACACTCACAAACATCCACATACTATGTAGGCACATACACACACACATGCACACACACAGACATATGCAGGGGCTCACACATACGCGTATATCCATATTCACACGAACACATTTACCCACTCATACATGTGCATACATATGTATATATACATACATACACACATACATACGGATGTGTATACACTCATCCACCCATATATATATATATATATATGGGCACATGCATTCACAATCCCACACACACATACATATTCATACATCCCACCTTATGTATATATTGGTTGGAGTTTCCTTTCCAATCCATGCACATATGCATACATGGATTCGGTCACCCAAACATAAGTGCACGTATATATACAAACAAGATGTAGCATAGATAACAGATGATATATAACTATACACACACGCATACACAATCCTATGTGTACACCCACGCACATACACATATACACACGCACACACGCGCGCACACACACATACATACGTTTAATTTCTAGTTGTTTGTTTAGTTAAGAGAAATGGTACTGTACTGGGTATGGGCGCGCGCACCCGCGAAAGTGTGCATGTGCCTTATTGTGCTTTTTTGTTGTTTCGTGTGTGAGGGTGCACACCTACCCAAGCATGCATGCGTGTAAGTGTATTTTGTGTTTTGCCTATTTATGTGTATAATTATGGAGAGACGTTTAAGGCGGGGTTAAACTTTGTTATGAAATTTTTTTCTTGAGTTAGCAAGTAGAAGTAGTTGTCAGTTTGGAAGATGGGCATTATCTCGAATCTGCCTCCACTGCATGCGTGTATATGTTGTGATACATGTAGGTGTCTATTTTCCGCGATTTTGATGTTGGATCGGTGTAGGGCTACTCTATTACTAAGGTTTTTTGTAGCGCCTATGTAGGATTTATCGCATGCTGGACATTTTATTACATAGATTACGTTTTTTGAGGTGCAATCTAGGTTTTTTTTAATTTTGAATGTTTGTATGGGGTTCGCAAATGTGTATGTGTTTCCCTCTAATATTATGTTGCAGACTCCACATCGTTGTTTGTTGCATTTTGTGACTCCTTTTGTTGCGTCTTGATTGAGTTTGGATGAGGTAAGAATGCGTTTTAGGTTTTTGGGTTGGCGTTTGCTTTTTATTATTTTTGTTGTTTTAAGGAAATTGTTTAGTTTGCTGTTTTGGTTAAGTAGGACGAGGTTTTTCGTTATCTCTGTGAAAAGTTCAGGGTTGTTTGTGTTGTGTGTGGAGACGTATGTTAGGATTTGTTCTTTGTTTCGTTCTTAAGGGGTTCTCAAATCTTCTACTGGTATATTTGTCGCAAGTTGGATCCCTTTGTCTATAAGTTGTGATGGGTATTTTCTTTTTCTTAAATTTATTCGTAGTTCCTTGAGTCGGATTTTTCGAAGGTTATTGTCCGTGATTATGGTGCAGATTCTACGTGCTAGGGTGTAGGGAATTGATTTTATGCAGCTTTTAGGGTGGTGACTTTTAAAGTGTAGGTATTGTTCGGTGTCTGTAGGTTTGCGGTAAATGTCTGTGATAATGTTATTGTCTTTAATCTTTATCAGTATGTCTAGGAAAGGTAATTCTGTAGAGCTTTGTTCTATGGTGAATTTAATTTTTGGGTGTAGGTTCTGGAGTATGGTGTGTAAGTCTGTGATGTCCCCCCATGTGGGTTTCCATAGGATGAAGCAGTCATCTAAGTACCTTTTCCATATATATATATATATATATATATATATATATATATATATATATATATACACCCAAACATATACATACATATAAACATATATACATGCATAGATATGCATACACATGTATATATATATATAAACATACATATACATACATACACACATACATGATGATGATGATTGCAATGTCTTGTCAGACGAGTGCCACTCCCTCAGTCACTGTCCAGGAGCCTGAAGATGACCTTTTTTTTTTAGTCCTGCCGGCGAGTTCACACACTCAAGCAGACATAACAGTGAAGACGGTCATTGGCATACATACATACATACATACATATACATACATACATACACACATATATATATATATATATACACACACACATACATATATGCGCATATAAAAAATGTATATATACATATACACATAGATATACATACAAATATATACACTAGTACATATATAAATATACATATGCATATATAGAATGATGGCAGATCAATTATTACATGCTTCCAGCATTTCAGGCCTACACGCGTGACAATTTTTCCATGGCCACAGGACTATTTTTTATAGACAAATACCTGAGGAAATATCTATACAAAGATTATGTTATAGAGTTTTAGCTTTGTACAACAGCTAAGTCTCTCTCTCTCTCTCTGTTCAAAATGTTGAGATCTAGCAAAAAGCAAGAGCAAGATAGCCAGCAACAAGTCAAACTGCAGACCAGCTAAATGCGGGTACTGGTCTCCAGCTTGTTTTTTGTTTTTTTTATCAGAGATTTGCTTCACCCAGAGGGGTTGCCTTTACCTAGGCTTTTGGGAGCCCTCTCCACCCCCCACACACATGGAAATAAACACATACACGTACACATACGAGCATACACACAGATGAACGCAAACATACATATGCAAGAACACACACAGACAGACATGACAACATGCACATGACATGCACATACACACATACATACCCGCATACACATACATATGCACGTACACATACATGTAGAATATACATGAAGGAGCATTTATGACGACGATGATGGTTAGTACGAATAAGTGAATTTAACATGAATAAAAAAGGAAAGCAATCCAATACAAACAGCACTTAGTAGAGACAGTCATTTGCTACGCCGTCCATAACGGCTCAGATCCTCAATGTTCATGATGACGATGATGATGGTTGGTACAAATAGGTGAACTCAGCATGAGTAAAAACAATCCAAAATACACAGCACATAGAGGCAGACGTTCGCTTCGTAGCTTGTACAGCTTTAAATTTAAGATGCGTCCACAACGACCCAAATCCTCAACGTTCATGATGACGAGATGATGATGGTTTTTACGAATAAGTGAATTCAACATATCTGTCTGTGTGTGTGTGTGTGTGTGTGTATATATATATATACACACACACACTTTGTTTTATATAAGCATTTATATGTTGCTACACATTCATGAGCATATTTCAGTCAGTTACAAGTAACTTTTCAGGCAAAGCTGCTTATACAAAGATAATCTGTAACCATATTTTTGTATAAGTAGCATCGCCTGAATAGGTCTCTTGTTACTTGCAACTGGCTGATTCAAAAATGCTCATGAATGTGTAGCGACATATAAATGCTTATGTAAAAAAAATAAAAAGTATATCTTGCCCTACTTCGCTATTGAGCGCTCGGCTTTCGTTAAGAGTCGCACTTCTTTGTTTACAAAGCCATTCGGCAGATGTGACATCAGATAAATTTTAAGCTATGGATGACCAACATTGTATATAATGTAACGTTTTATTTTTTTTTATGCAAATATAAAAATATAAGTTTTATTCAAACAGTCTTTATAACAAAATAACCTTTTATAACAAAAATGTTTATGCACTTTTTTTTTTTTAATCAAACATCAGGTGTTGGTAATTTTTTTTCACATCAAACATAAAAATAGAACTATTATAAAAAATAGTTAGGAACAGTTTTTTTTTTTTATCAAACAAACAAGCAGTTCATAAATATATTTAAAAAAAATGAGTATTTTTCATAATTTATATTTTTATGTTTGATGTAAAAAAAAACAAAAAACAAATGCATGAACATATTTTCATTATAATAGTTATAATTTTGTTATTAAAATTCAAATAAAGACGGTTTGAATAAAACTTCTAATTTTATATTTGCTTAAAGACAACAAACAAACAAAAAAAAAAAACAGCTACATTATATTGTTGGTTATCTGTAGCTTAAAATTTGTCTGACGTCACTTCTGTCGAATGGTTTTGTAAACAAAGTACGACTCTTAACTAAAGCCGAGCACTCTTGTTAAAATCCATTGGTTGTTTCATCTTTGAAAATATTAACTTGGAATTATATGTAACAAGCCTAACAGCACAAATTGTTTACTTACCAATATCGTCATCTCTAAGCTAATTCTTGGCTTTCCAATTGTAGGAAATCTTGTTAAATGCAAATTAACCCAATTTTCGTCTGTTTTCCACTTGATCTAATGAAAAGCAACCGTTTCTACCGTGTCATCATGCCAAGAAAAGTAGATAACCCTGAAACCAAAATAAGTTTGATCAATATCGGCTAATCAGCAGTCAACTTGTCTACTTTAATACTCACGAATCTTAACAGAATTTGATGTGGTTTTTGAACCAAGAAAATGGAATTCAATTAAATTAGGGTCAGGCAACGTGAATAAAAGTAATTTGTTTGTCTTTTTTTTAATCAAAAAAATGAATGAATACCGCTGATTGAAAAAAATTGATTAAAAAAAAATAATAAACATCATATAATTATGTAAAACCTTAATGAAATTTAAAGTATTTAATTATTAACTGAATGTTTAATATAAAGTATTTATTAAAAAAAAATTTTTTTTTTCTTTAATCAATTAAATTACTTTACCCCCCTCCCCCTTCATTTCCATAAGGAAATGCATCTTATGTATTTAGTTGGAACTTGCTGACCATCTTTATAAAGGGATAGCACAGTGAAGATGTGAATAAAAAAATGTTTTAAAGGTAATTTCCTGTTTAAAATGAGATTTTACAAAATCTGAAATTTAGATATGTAACAAAAACTTTTTTAATTCATACTTTCAGTATGTTGTTATTGCTTTGTAAAGTTTGTCACTTAATTTTAACTATGTAATCATATTATATCCTTAAAATGAAAGGGGGGAGTAAAACAACTTAAAAAATATTAATTTTTTAATTTTATTTTATTAAAACAAATACTTTATATTGTCATTCATTTATTTATTAATAAACACATAACATTCCATTAATCTGTAATATAAATCTCACCTGTCTGTTTAAATGTATGTATGTATGTTTCTCAAAAACTTTTGACAAAGACGACAGATTTTCGCAAGATTGGTATCATTTGGAAGCTCGACTCTTCGGATTACAAATATCGAAAAATTGGCCAAAAACATTAATTCCTTCACCCTCAACTGGGCACTTTTCTATAGGGAGGAGTTGCTTTTTTTGCCGATATTTTCAAGTCATCGCCTCTTTTCGATTGTCTAGCCTTAATTTAAACCTACATCACTTCCGGTTTGGCGATGGACGCAACAGCTAACACATCACATTTTTTTTCATGTTATTTTCCTTCTTCGCGGTACGGGTTCGAGCCTGCCCACCTACTACAACATTTTTTATTTTTTGCTGAACACACACCTGCAAACACCCGGGCAGTGCTGGCCAACCAGGCTAGTATCAAATAATTCTGATGAAAAATCTTTTTTTTTTTTATTAAAAAAAAATCACTTTCATTGGCCATCCCTAGATTTATTCCAAGAATTTTCTTTTTCAATTGTCTATTTTCTTGCTTGAATTTCTTGTTTGATTTTCAAAATCCGTTTGCAAATGTCGATCACACTTTGATAGATTAAGCCTTGCTCTCGACGCAGTCGTCTACTATACAAGAGCCAAATACACCCTAAGATGGAATACGGTTGCTACATCTGGTGACAGTTGCTCAGCACACTCTTTTCTACCTGGATATGGTTAAAAAAACATTTCAAAATCTGGTCAGTGATGTCCTTTTCACCTCTTAGCTGTCTCTTTCTCACTGAAGAGAAGTTGCAAGCCTATCTCTGCTTTATCGTTATTTACATGGCAGGTGCTCGACTGAGCTTCACTCTATGCCCTCTCCCCCCATAACATATTCACAGCAAACGCCCATCTAACTACAACTACATCCGAGTTCCAATCTATCCCCCCCCCTTGCCTAACTTTCACAGAAAACATTCCTCTAACTAAAAACACTATCAATAATTTTTCCTACTCTTTATCTATATATCTATGAAAGTCTCTGGCTGTCTATCTGTGTGTCCGTGTACATTTCCCTACACAATAACTCTGTCAATTTTTAGTCTAAAGACTCGAAATTTGATATACAGCGTAGTGAGATCTGGGAAAATCTTTGTAATCAGTTTTTGGACAGAAACTTAGCTGGTAAAGGGTCAAAGTTCAGCGATTTGACCTTTGAGAACTCTACCAAACTCCTCCGACAATTTTGAGTCGAAACACTTTAAATTTTAGATATAGGTTCCTTGGACATGGATCTAACTTAACTTGATTTGAGCCCCAAAAAATAAATGTTAAGGGGTCATAATAGGGGTCAAAGTTTAAAAAAAAAAAAAAAAAAAATTGACCACTGCGGTCTCTACCAAATTACTCGGACAATTTCTGGTCTAAACATTTGAAATTTTACATAAAGGGTATTCAGAGATAGGGCAAGCTTTTTAATTGGTTTGGGTCGAAAATTTGAGCTATAAATCTATGTATTTATGTTTATATATCTGCCTAAAACTTTTGACAGAGGCGACAGATTTTCACAAGATCAGTATTGTTTTGAAGCTCGACCCTTCAGACAACAAATACAAAAAAATTGGCTAAAAACATTTTCTTAACCCTCAACTGGGCACTTTTCTACAGGGAGGGGTCGCTTTTTTTACCGATATTTTCGAAAGTCATCCCCTCTTTTTGATTGTCTAGCCTTAATTTAAATCTACATCACTTCCGGTTTGGCGGTGGTCGTAACAGCAAAGACGTTATGTTTTTTTCCCGTTCTTTTCCTCCTTCGCTGTACGGGTTCGAGCCTGCCTTCCTATCTTTTTTTTTTTTTTTTTGCTTAACACACACCTGCAAACACCCGGGCAACGCTGGGCACCCATGCTAGTCTGTTCCTAAATCTAAATGTGAATTCCATGAACAAAGCTTCTTTCTTAGAACTGCATGTCTGTGGAACTTTCTTCCATTTGCTTGCTTTCCAGCTGACTACATGTTCATCTTCAAGTCCAATGTAAACAAGTTCTTGATGAGTCATCCCCTTAAGTAATCCCCTACTAACGGTTACTATACTATTGTTCCAATGATTACAGTAGACTCATTAACCCTTATCCTTGTGGGCTCCGAGCCTTTAGAAGAGTTGACTCCTTTATAATTAAAAAAAAAAAAAAAATCTATCAACAATTTGCTTTGCTCACTGTGTGTAAAACTAAATGAAAGTTTTGTGAGCAGAGCTGCTTTTTTCCCCCAGAATTGCTTGTTTGAAACATAATACCACAGAGTTACTTTCCAATTGACTATAACATGATTGTTTTCAAATCCAATGTAAACAATGCAGGAAATCGGATGTTGAAGTGATGCGACGTATGAGCAAAAATAGACGTACTAAGAGTGTAAAGTAAGAAATATAGTTGTTTAAATTTAGCATTAAATTTATTTCAATCTTTCTATTAGGATTATGTCTGTGTGTGACTATTAATTCTGGTGTTCTAATCCTTGTATTATTTGTATATATTAATACATAATGTTTCTGTATTTAATTATTGCTTTGTTAATTTGTGTAAAAAGCTTTCCATTGTGGATGCAGCTATGGAACATGACACCAAGCTTATATCAGAGTATGCCCTTATTGGTCAGGAGTGGAAAAAGCTCCCAAAATTTGCCCCAGGCAACTCTGCACAGATAGATTGTGCCTGTCTCAAAGGTGCCCCCTAGACATTAACTATCGCCATGGTAGCAGATCAATTCAACAACATCCATATTTTGTTTATCATAATTAAATTTAATTCATCTCGTGCACGAGCCAGGTGTATCCCCTGATTTTGAACATTTTAAAATATCACCGTTGACAATGACGTGGATTTTATCTTTCTAGTAACACCATGCTACGAGGAAAGAAATAGAAAAAACAAACAGATTCTGTTCCTGATGAAGGCGTTATATTACCGAACATTTGATTTTTAAACAAATGTTTTTAATTTTTTAAAATTTGCATTGTATTGGCTTTCTAAACTTACCAATTTTAATTTAGTTAAATTTAACTGAATTATTTTTTTTTTTTTAGTTTGAGTGTTTAAGTTGAGGTTTTAAATAATTTGATAAAAGAATCGGCACAGTTTAAAAGAAAAAATAATAGAAATGAAAGTAAAGTTGCTCCCAGGCAACGTTGCATAGGTCTAGAGAAAGTTTGTACTAAGTTACCAACATGTGTTCGCACGGTTTTACCTGACAATAAAACAAGTTCCTTTCAGCAATTCCAAGTGAAGCAGAACATTCCTGTAAACCAGTATTATCTTGGAGGAAAACTAATAACAGATTACAAAATGGCTTCTAGTGCAAGCTAAGAACGCCCCCCCCCCCCGCTTTGCTAGTGTATTCTTTATACATTCTATGGACATTTTCTTTCAAGAGTCCGGTGGGTGGGTGGGTGGGGGTTACCGATTCTTTTCTCATCTAGTTGGTATCTTCAGAAACTCATGTAATGGATATCTATTTCCTTAACTGAGTTGCCTCTTGATTGTTGGAGAGAAGAAAAATATTGGAATCGTTCTAGCACTAATCTCTACCTATACATATTAGCAAGTTCATCTCATGAAAGATGCAGCTTGGGACCACTTAGGGATGTTCAATCATTACCACATATTTGTACATCATATAGTGCCAGGATGCTTGGAGGTCAGGTTGGGAATGCTACGAGGAGGTCACAGCTGAAAAGTACTCCTCTATAAACTCTTCAGCCAAACAAATAATTTAATACTAGTAAAAGTAAGTTCTTTATGATTGTTTTTTGCTAGTCTAACTAACCAACTATCTCTCATAAGAGATTGGAGCTGACCCCCGGATATATCTCTTGTCATTTCATCTGTTAAATTTTATCTCTGTTTAATCTAAAAGATAATATTACTCCCAAGTAGAATTATTTTAGTTTTGGAAAATGAGTAAGTGATGAAAATAATTATAATCTTTTTTTGAAAATCTAACACTTAAAATTATTTTGTTGGATTTTTCATTATCAGATTCAAATAGCATTTAATAGAACAAATCAAATTTTGCTTCTGACTAACCAATTTTTATTCTTTATTGTTGTACCATGTTATTGATAATATAATAATGTATTTCACTAAAATTTATGAAACATTTTTAAATAATCACATAAAAATAAAAATATAAGCAATTACCTTGCAACTAAAATTTTATTTCTTTTCTCTGCATACGTTTAAAAATGTGTAAAACACTAAAAAATTAAAACCTAAATTAATGACTTCATTTCGTCTTGAGTAAGTACAGCTCATTAGAAATATTGTTTATATGCAATAATTGTAACCTGTATTGTTTATATGCAATATAGTGATTGTATATCTAATACACCCCACTTGTCTCCATTTTATGTAGTTATGCTAACTTGATAAAGTTATTTCAAAGATGTTTGAATAATTTTCTACCTTCTTTCTATTCTGCCTTTTTTTTTTTCATATTTATCAGCAGAAATAATTGCCTCCTCCTCCTCCTCCTGCCAAGAAGGAAGAGGTTTAACCCATTGGAATAAGAATAGTGCTGTATATCAGATTGAGAATTTTTTCTTATTTTATTAAAGTTCTGTTTCTTTGCTCTAGAATGTATTAATCTCTTATCTACCACGAGTAGGGTTACCACTCCCCCCTCCCTCTCTCTCTCTCTCTCTTTCTCTCTTTTTCTTTCTTTCTCTCTTTTTCTTTCTTTCTCTCTTTCTTTCTTTCTCTCTTTCTTTCTTTCTTTCTCACTTTTTCTCTCTCTTTCTCACTTTTTCACTTTTTCTCTCTCTTTCTCACTTTTCTCTTTCTCACTTTTCTCTTTCTCACTCCCTCTCTCTCTCCCTCTCTCCCTCCCTTTCTCACTCCCTCTCTCTCTTTCTCACTCCCTCTCTCTCTCTTTCTCACTCCCTTTCTCCTTTTCTTTCTTTTTTCTTCCGTCTTCCCTCCCCCACCCTCTCTTTTTCTCTTCCCCTCCCTCCCTTCCTCTTTTTCTCTTCTCCTCTTTCTCCCTCCTTTGCTTTTCTACCCTCTTTCTTTTCCTTCTCTCTCTCTTATATCCCACTCATCTTTAGTCACAAAATATTTAGACATTTTTGTAGAATCAAAATCATGTATTCATGGACTATATCCACGTACAAACCAAACCAAAGTGCCAATGCTCAGCGATTATTTGAATGCAAATAACGAACTCTTTGCAGCCATAACTGAAACATGGCTTCGAGAAGAGAAAGATGCTGAGATACACATTAAGGGATACGAACCCTTTTGAAGCGACCGTAACCGTCCCCGTAAAAGTAAACGAGGAAGGAATAGTAGAGGCGCTATGTTGTACGAGCGGAACGATCTGGCCGCTACGGCTGAGCCACCCATTATTAAATACTCATCGGGTGTCATCGAAATGGTTGGTGTTCAACTAAAAAATCCAAATCTGGTGATCGTAGTCATCTACCATCAACCCGACGATATAATGGGTGGTCACAGATCGACATCTGTAGAGTTTGGTAAGGCTATTGCCGAACTTAGAAGAGTGATGAGAAACCTGGATACACCAACTCCTAACATCACACTCTGTGGGGATTTTAATTTACCACATGCTACCTGGCCCACAGGTGCACCGGGACCTGGTGCACCGCCAGATGAACGGTTGATGCTGCAGCAACTGAAAAGTCTAACTGAATTCTTTCTTAGCCAGTATATCAACTTGCCCACTCACGGAGGAGGTAATACCCTAGACCTGGTGTTTACCAATAATGATTCCTTGCTGCACAGTTATACCAGTACGCCGACAATATTGTCAGATCATTTCATGGTGACCTGCAGCTCAAGTATTGAATGCCAGCGGCCGGATACCGAGTGCAATAACGTATCTAAACCAGGCAACCTGGCATCTCTAAATTTCTTCAACGACACCATCAAATGGGACAACATTCGAGCTCGGTTATCGGAAGTAGACTGGGCAAATGAGCTTTCACACCTTGAACCGGATGAAATGTTGAATCGTATTGGAAATCTTTGTTACGAGACCACATGAGAACATGTTCCTTATAAGAAAAAATTCATAAACGTTCCGGTCAACTCATACCGAGGGATCGGAAGAACCTCATGCGTAAAAGAAGTAGAAAAATGCAACAGTTGCAAAAGTCCAAATCGCATGAAAAAACAACGCGAATTCTTAGCAAATTAGTTGAAATTGAAAAGAAACTGATTAGTTCTCTTCAGAAATCACGGGAAAATGACGAGTACAAAGCTGTTGGTGCTATAAAGCGCAACCCTAAATATTTCTACAATTATGCCAAGAAATTCTCAAGTATTAAGTCAGCGATAGGTCCTTTCATTAATCATGCCGGGCAATTAACCGCTAGTAGTGCTGAAATGGCCAGTTTACTTGCTGATCAATATGAATCGGTTTTCAGTAAGCCCATTAGACCAATACTGTCAAAACCTGAACCTGAACCAGATGACGACACTAAACCAATGCTTACTGATGTTACGTTTACACAAAGAGACCTGACCGACGCGATAGATGAACTCCGAGCCAACTCTGCGGCAGGTCCCGACTGTTTCCCAGCGCTACTCCTTAAGGAATGTAAAAAGTAGCTGGCTAAGCCACTATTCATATTATGGAGGGCATCACTGGACAAAGGGATAGTCCCAGCCGACTCTAAGCGCGCTAACATTATCCCAATATACAAAGGTGACGGTCGATCTCTCCTCAAGCAATATCGACCAGTGGCACTAACATCCCACATTACAAAAGTATTCGAAAAGGTCCTTCGAAAGTACTTGGTGGAATTCCTCAACAACCACAGTCTGTTCAATCCAGGGCAACATGGATTCAGAACCGGAAGATCCTGCTTAAGTCAGCTTCTAATCCATCATGACTTTGCAAAGGCGTTCGACAAAGTGGACTTTGCAGTAACCATTGAAAAGCTCCAACATCTTGGAATTGGAGGTAAATTGATCCTATGGATTAAATCATTCCTAACAGATCGCTACCAGACAGTTGTAGTAAATGGCTCTGCATCTCCCCCGACCAAAGTGCTATCTGCTGTTCCCCAAGGTTCAGTACTTGGTCCGCTGCTGTTCCTCGTACTAATCGGCGACATAGACGTAAAAGTCAAATCGTCTTTCGTCTCAAGTTTTGCCGACGACACTAGGATTGGCAGGAAAATAAAAGATTCTTCTGATGTACAGGCTCTCCAAGATGATCTAGACGCTATCTACCAATGACCGGATGACAACAATATGCAGTTTAACTCCAGGAAATTCGAGTGTATCAAATACGGTAGAAGGAAGGACCTGAGAGAAGCATCTAAGTACTCGACCCAAGACGGGAAGCTAATTAAAACCAAAGATACTGTGCGCGATCTGGAAGAAACGTTGGATTCTGATGGTACATTCACCTCCCAGATCGACAAAGTTTGTTCAACTGCACGGAGCCTTTCCAGTTGGATTCTACGCACTTTCAAAACGAGACAAAAAAACCTAATGCTGACACTCTGGAAGTCGCTGGTGTTGCCGCACATTGATTACTGTTGTCAGCTGTGGACTCTGGACAGAAAAGGTCATATTCAAGCATTAGAGGCCATCCAGAAGTCGTTTCTAAGAAAGATAACTGGTTATAGTCAATTGAATTATTGGCAACTGCTGGATACGTTGAATATCAAATTGATTCAACGCAGGCAAGAAAGATATTCAATCATCTATACCTGGCGTATGATGGAGAACCAGGTGCCCGACGCTGGTATACAGCACCATATCTCAAAACGTGGCAGAAGGTGTGTGGTACCACCCCTAACCAGTGCCAGGGACAACTGGATCCGACGGCTCAGGGAATCGAGTTTAAATTCCCGGGGTCCTACGCTCTTCAATTGCCTGCCACGTAACATCAGAGAGATCACGAACTGCAAAACAGAATCGTTCAAGTCGGCGCTGGATACCTGGCTGAAGTCTGTACCAGACGAACCTCAGATCCCCGGTTATACCGCTATGAGACGCAGTGAATCCAATAGCTTACGCCACATGCTTGTCTGTGTAAAGAGGGACAGCGAAACAGTGGAGCGGTCTATTGATTCGACGCCGCCTATACCGTCCCAACTGGAGGCCGCTTGCCGCAGTGACCTTGGAGGGCTCTGGCCGCCACACACAAAAAAACAAAAAGATTTTAATCACAATTGAAATAAGAATTAGAATTCAATATGAATCGGTTTTCAGTAAGCCCATTAGACCAATACCGTCAAAACCTGAACCTGAACCAGATGACGACACTAAACCAATGCTTACTGATGTTACGTTTACACAAAGAGACCTGACCGACGCGATAGATGAACTCCGAGCCAACTCTGCGGCAGGTCCCGACTGTTTCCCAGCGCTACTCCTTAAGGAATGTAAAAAGTAGCTGGCTAAGCCACTATTCATATTATGGAGGGCATCACTGGACAAAGGGATAGTCCCAGCCGACTCTAAGCGCGCTAACATTATCCCAATATACAAAGGTGACGGTCGATCTCTCCTCAAGCAATATCGACCAGTGGCACTAACATCCCACATTACAAAAGTATTCGAAAAGGTCCTTCGAAAGTACTTGGTGGAATTCCTCAACAACCACAGTCTGTTCAATCCAGGGCAACATGGATTCAGAACCGGAAGATCCTGCTTAAGTCAGCTTCTAATCCATCATGACTTTGCAAAGGCGTTCGACAAAGTGGACTTTGCAGTAACCATTGAAAAGCTCCAACATCTTCGAATTGGAGGTAAATTGATCCTATGGATTAAATCATTCCTAACAGATCGCTACCAGACAGTTGTAGTAAATGACTCTGCATCTCCCCCGACCAAAGTGCTATCTGCTGTTCCCCAAGGTTCAGTACTTGGTCCGCTGCTGTTCCTCGTACTAATCGGCGACATAGACGAAAAAGTCAAATCGTCTTTCGTCTCAAGTTTTGCCGACGACACTAGGATTGGCAGGAAAATAAAAGATTCTTCTGATGTACAGGCTCTCCAAGATGATCTAGACGCTATCTACCAATGACCGGATGACAACAATATGCAGTTTAACTCCAGGAAATTCGAGTGTATCAAATACGGTAGAAGGAAGGACCTGAGAGAAGCATCTAAGTACTCGACCCAAGACGGGAAGCTAATTAAAACCAAAGATACTGTGCGCGATCTGGAAGAAACGTTGGATTCTGATGGTACATTCACCTCCCAGATCGACAAAGTTTGTTCAACTGCACGGAGCCTTTCCAGTTGGATTCTACGCACTTTCAAAACGAGACAAAAAAACCTAATGCTGACACTCTGGAAGTCGCTGGTGTTGCCGCACATTGATTACTGTTGTCAGCTGTGGACTCTGGACAGAAAAGGTCATATTCAAGCATTAGAGGCCATCCAGAAGTCGTTTCTAAGAAAGATAACTGGTTATAGTCAATTGAATTATTGGCAACTGCTGGATACGTTGAATATCAAATTGATTCAACGCAGGCAAGAAAGATATTCAATCATCTATACCTGGCGTATGATGGAGAACCAGGTGCCCGACGCTGGTATACAGCACCATATCTCAAAACGTGGCAGAAGGTGTGTGGTACCACCCCTAACCAGTGCCAGGGACAACTGGATCCGACGGCTCAGGGAATCGAGTTTAAATTCCCGGGGTCCTACGCTCTTCAATTGCCTGCCACGTAACATCAGAGAGATCACGAACTGCAAAACAGAATCGTTCAAGTCGGCGCTGGATACCTGGCTGAAGTCTGTACCAGACGAACCTCAGATCCCCGGTTATACCGCTATGAGACGCAGTGAATCCAATAGCTTACGCCACATGCTTGTCTGTGTAAAGAGGGACAGCGAAACAGTGGAGCGGTCTATTGATTCGACGCCGCCTATACCGTCCCAACTGGAGGCCGCTTGCCGCAGTGACCTTGGAGGGCTCTGGCCGCCACACACAAAAAAACAAAAAGATTTTAATCACAATTGAAATAAGAATTAGAATTCTAGCCAAAATATTGCATTTTTATTACGTGAAATAATTTAATCACAATTGAAATAAGAATTAGAATTCTAGCCAAAATATTGCATTTTTATTACGTGAAATAATTTAATCACAATTGAAATAAGAATTAGAATTCTAGCCAAAATATTGCATTTTTATTACGTGAAATAATTTAATCACAATTGAAATAAGAATTAGAATTCTAGCCAAAATATTGCATTTTTATTACGTGAAATAATTTAATCACAATTGAAATAAGAATTAGAATTCTAGCCAAAATATTGCATTTTTATTACGTTAAATAAAAGCGGTGTAAGACTCTTGTTCGATGAATTAATTTTATTATCAAGAATAGTAGAATAATCGTCCTAGGAGTAAATATTTTTTATAAAATATATGAATTTATTCAATTAATAGTGAAAATATAATAAAATTTAGATAATACTTTGATTTGTTTTCTTAGAATAAAAAGACAACACGGATTGATTTATGTTGTGATGGGACCCTAACACATCACTATGGTCCACATAGATTTAAGGGGAGCGAAGTTAGGAGTTGGAAATAACTTATAGCAAACCTTTGGTTTACTTGCCAATTCAGTTACCAGTTTTTGCTACTTGACACTGACGCCTATTATTGCACCTATTAGAATAAATCTATTCTATATTTGTATATTGTTTTTCTACTTAATGATACAACAATTTATTTACAAATATTATTTTTCGGGGGTGCGAGCATCATCATATATCTTGGGCCACTAATATTGAGTTTAAGCTTTTGAACATATTCTCTCCAAGGTTACTAATTGAGCTATGAATTTTCAATACTAGATGAAACATTCAAATTTAACTCAATTGGATCACTGCGACTGTCGATCAAATTATTTTAACCCATCCTATGACCCACATAGTTTTAATGTGCCATAACATTTTACCAATGCTATTTAGTAAAAATAAAATGTATAACTACTCAATCCTGAAAAAAAAAAGGACATATTTATATCTTCCTACACCCATCCATTGCTTTATAAAAATTACATAAAATTTGCATTAAAATTTTTCCCTTTTTTCCATTTTACAGAACAATTGTCATTTCCAATGACAAGTTCCCAAATTGATTCTTTTCCAAGATTTTCTCTGCAAAATATTGATTTCTGAGATTATTCTTTTCCTTAGTTTTTAATTTAAGAAAAAAAATCTATCTTTATTTATTTTCCATAGCGTAGAAAACGAAAATGAAAATTCCATCGACAATCTGACATCTTGATAAATTCTGTAGTAACAATTGGACTAATTCTTCAAATGGCAAATAGAGGAGAGAAAAATGAGCAAAGGATAGAAAAACAAAATATTTAATGTTGCACGAGTTGTTCATGCCGACATTTTTTTAAGCTGCTTTTTCTTTTATTGATTTTAAACATTTAAAAAAAAATGTTTTTGTGTTTGCCTTTAAGAAGTTTGCTATTCAAAGTGAAAGTGTTGTTCAATGTAATATTTTAGGCTTTCTGATAAAACTTGGCTCGATAATTTATTAAATCTATGGTAGAGGAGCAGACTGAAAAAAGTGTGGCTTCAGACTCTGTTTTAAAAATGTGTGACCTTGTTTTGAAGAGACAGTGTCAACTCCTGTCTTATTTTTTTTTTTTTGTTTACTAATTTGTCATCACTAGAACAGCATATTCTTTTCCTTGTTTTGATTTTCAGGTGTATATCCATTGATATCTTACATGTTTCTATGTAGAATGATGTGGTTCTCAGTTGATTGTGTCTGTGTGGGATATATACTGAAGAGTCAAAACAATGAAAAGAATATACTGTTGTCACAGCTCTAATGATCACTTGTCAAGGTCAAAAGTCACTCAAGAGTAAGAATTAATGAGATGGATTATTAGTTGAATAATGATAAAGAATATGATGGGAGTCTTGAAAATGCTTAATGAAATGAATAAAATTTGATTACTTATGAAGGCGCTTTGTTGACATTGGATTTGAAAATGACTATGTTGTAGTCCACAAGGAATTATTCCCATAAAAACGTGTTCCACAGATGAGAGGTTCTACTTGATACTAAGTATATAGAAGGAAAGAAAAGATTTGTTTTAGTTGTGGTAATAAGACGAGTTTATGTTGTGAATGGCTTACAACATAAATAACTAGAGATTGTGCACTTTGCATGGAAATAACAAGCGAATAAAGAAAGACTAAGAGGTCAGAAGAGATCTTTACTTCCTAGATTTCAAAGTCAGTTTTCTATTCTGTCAAGACAAGAGTTCTGAGTGGAACCAGTGCTCCATCTTAGGACATATCTGACTGTTATAAGGATTTCATGAGAAATCAGGTACTTTCTGGAGCGATAGAATGAGCCAACCATTTTTCCAGCCAGCTTAGAAACAAATTCTGATCTTAGATCTGAAGCAAAAATAAATCCTAGGAGCTCATCTAAGCAAGACACTTCCTCAAGGAAACAGATATTCAATTTTATTTTATTATTGGAATCCTTTGAGATGAGGAATTTGTATATTTTATTTATTTGCGGGCTTTTATCCTCATCTTCATTGTTGTTGTTTCACCACGTTTCGGCCAACTTTTCCTCTGGTCTTCGTCAGTGGATAGAGGTGTTGAATCTCTACAATTCCAGGTGAGTATTGTCTGAAGATAGCGATTTCAATCCTACCCAAAGCTGACCAGAGGAGTAGTTGGCCAAAATGCAATGAGCCAAAAAAAAAAAAAAACACAACTATGTAAGGCAGTAATTACTGAGGATACAGTTAAGACTCGGCATTTCTATCCCATCGAGGTTAATCACCTGATGAAGGCCAGAGGAATAGTTGGCTGAAACATCATGAAACAACTATGAAGATGAGGATAACAGTTCACAAATAAAGTATTCTTTTCAGTTGGGACAAAACAAGTGTCTGAGCATTAATGGTGAAAGGAGAGCAGCTTTACTTTAGAGTTGTTATTGTAACAAGTCACTTTTGTCCCTATTTTACCACATGCTCTATGTTAACCTGCACTACGCTACATGTTTAGTCATGATGTGATGTAGCATATGAAGATTGTATCTTGAATTTTATTAACGAATTCAAATTAGAAATGAACCTTTTTTTTTGTCTTTGGTGTTTTTTCCTGAAATGTTTTTTTGGGGAAATATTCTATTTGTGGAGAATTGAATTAAATCCTGCAAGAGGCAACATTCCATTTTGAGGATGCAGAGGGATGTAAAAATGCACATGATCACTTGGTCTGCTGGTGAGAGAAATAATTTTTCTCAGGATTGACCATCCAGAAGTTAATTTCTACTTTGAAAAAATAATTGATCAGCCATGTGTTGCGAAAATGAATCACTTGAGATTCTATGGAATTTATGTCCATTTTAAATAGTGGATCTCAAAGATAAACAATTACATCCTCAGATTAACAGATGATTTGACTCAAAGTGGACTTCAAGGTCAATCCATTGACAGCTGATGTCTCTACACACGTTTCATGCAGAATAAGAGAGGGAGATTTTGGTCTGAGCTTGGCGTCGTGATTGGATGGTTGGTTTTGTGTCTGCCAAAAAACAATTTAATTACATCACCAGTCTATTATTAATTGATAAATCAAGGATTTTGGTTTCTCAAAGTAAAATATTCTTGTTGCAAACTTTGAATTGTGGTTTTATTTGGAAGGAAAATCTCTTTATTACAACGCTGACCAAGATCACATAATTGACACTGCAGTCAGTATCAACATTAAGTAGCATTGAATTTTAATGACAACCACAACCAGATGATCATAGCTGGTGAGTGGACAACTACAAGTTTAGATCTAAATCGGAGAGAGAGAAAGAACCAAATTTTGATCATTAATGCTTCCATAGACAGTTTGAAAAAAAAAAAAAAAAAAAGGCTCCACTCTTGACTGTGTTTGGAGGGGATGGGGCTGACTTCTGTTTATTTTTTTTAGGTAGATAAGGAGTAAACTGGAAAAAAATCTAGTATCAACTGACTGCAACCATCGTTATACCTCACTCTTAAGTTATGTATAAAACAACAGAAAACCTTTGTTTACAAATTTTTGGTGTTCTCATTGTTTATTTGTGTTTAATTCGTCAACACTCTTTAATGTTTTTTTTATCTATGAAAAAAAAAAAATTTATATAATTTATTTATTTATTTTTTTTTTTTTGCAGACCAAAAGATGCAATTCGTGCTATCAAGAAAAAACTACAGCAAAATGCCGGTAAAAATTATTCGGCAGTCATGTATACTCTGATCGTAAGTTGAAAATTTTTTTTTTTATTTCTAATCTTTATTCTTTATTAGAATGGGAAGGGGTGCCCAGCTTTGCATGGTTGTAAAATATGCTTAAATATGATATTTTAATTTGTGCAAATTTCGTATATATTATTATAGTCATGATTTCAAAAGTAAAAAAAATATTTGGGTGCCATCAGCTAGAATTGAAACTGAAAGTAAAACTAGCATAAAAAGCTGGTGACGTTACCACTGTACTAACATGACACGTGAATTTATTAAAAATTAAAAATGAACTAAGAGGAATGTACAAAATGTATAACGATTTTTTTTCACTTTTGACCCATTTTTAACCCCCTTAAAAACTACTTTAACCGGCTGAAGACCCATAAAAGAATGGTCCATAAAAAATCCAATCATTTGAGGCCCCTAGTGTCGCTCTGCGACTTTTAGTTTCAGAAGAGATAAAGTTTGAAAATATGGAGACAGACAGACAGACATATGGCCTTTTATATATTAGATTTTTACACTTGCTTAATCTCGCCCGTCCCCCCCCCCTCTCTTTCATGATTCATACACAATTCTTTATTCCAATCTCTCTGGATTTTATCATTGAGCATATCTATTTAAATGTCATTAAATTCACACACGTTCATGATGATGCTATTATTTAAAATTGTTTTTTGTGTTTTCACTATTTCATAACAATGAACAATATGTAAGTGTGAATTTATTGAATTGTTTTTATGAAAATAAGTTTTATAGCAACATAAAATCAATTCCGATTATTTTATTTACAAATTTTATTAATAAATGGAATGTTTAAAATTTTAATCAAATGTTTTACGACTGACAAATTTTGTAAAAACTAGCCACATTTATGCCTCCTTACAAAGGTTAAAATAAAAATGTTATACAACCATATGTCGAGAATTCTTATTCCAATATTGATAAAAAAAAAATACCCTGGTGCTACCAGATTAAGGTGTCTAAAGATACTGGCTCTTTGATTAAGAATGCACCAAATATTGAAGTTTTTTTTTTTGGGGGGGGGGGGTCTTCAAAAACTACTTTTCTTTTTCTCTCCCCTCCCCCAAATGTGGCCACCATTTTTTTTTTTTTTTTTTTTTTTGTCTTCCTTTGAAGATTGTAACGCTGAGTATGGGGCAGCCAAACCAGCTGCTAACATTGCCCTGCTTTTTATGGAAACCAACAGAGAGCTCATTTTAGTATCCTCGTTGTTCCCTTAAGTGCAATCGTCTGGATTTCTTTTGCTCTTGATTCACCAGGAATATGAGTTAGGTAGGACTTCAGGTTCTTCTTCATAAGCCCTGTGGCACCGTTGTGCTTACAGATAGGATCCTATTAGCTAAGCAATCCATAACCTGGAAGAATGGATATGTACACTGCATCATTTTGTTCTTTATCTGCACTAGATACCATTATCAAAAATAAAATAATTTTAAAAGATAAAATAAAAAGTAATTACAACTTCTCTTCCAATTTTCGGATTTTGTAATCATGCCCAAATGTATTTTATTTTCTTTTGGTAGATTGATAGTTGCTATTTTTTCTGAGTTAAGGGCAGAATAGATTTATTGATTGATATAATAATTTTTTTTTTTTTTTTTTTTTTTTTTTAATTACATTTTCACCCCAAACAAGGCACATTGCCACTTTGGTGTAGGGGCCTACTATCAGGGACAGCAACTACTGGGGCACTATGTTGGGATTTGGGCAGCAAGATGTCGGTGTTCATGTTACACTTGAACTTCTGCATGGCAGTATAGTTGGAGAAGCAGGAACTTGGAATTGAATTCCAGAGTCTAGCGGTTCTGGGGAAGAAACTACTGGAGTAGAAAGATCTTTTACATCTAGGGATCTCTACAGTGTGGGGGTGGGATTTAGCTGCCTGTCGGGTTTTTTCGAGGGTGTCTATGTCGTGGGAGCACAAGTGTCTGCAGTTCGTCAGAGCATTCACCATTAAAATACTTGTAGAACAGGCAGAGGGATGTAACGTTTCATCGATGGGACAGAGGCCGAAGCTTAGATGCCAGTTCAGGGCCTATCAGATTGCTGCTACTCTTTTTTGAACCTTGTCTAGGCGCGAGAGACTAGTAATAGGTGCACCGGCCCAAATGTGACAAAAATACTTCATACATGGGCGAATGGTGGCCTTATAGAGGTACAGGATACTTTCAGGTGTCAGCAGTTTTCTAGCACGGTAGAGAGAGCCTACCTTTTTCGCAGCGGCCCTGGCAATGTTTTCAATATAATTGTTCCAACTCATGTTTCCTGTGAACGTTAGGCCAAGCAGTTTGAAAGATGTACTCTCAGACAGGGAGTCATTGACCATTGCTATTAATTAATGATTTTGCATTACGAAACAGTTACTGTCAAGAATTGTAAATGTCAACATAATTAAAAGAATAAATTGTAAGATAGTCAACATCATGAAATTTGGAATATAGACTTTTATCATTTGTTTTTATATGCTCTGTAATTACATTGAGCTTCATGAATTAAGGATTAATATATAAGAAAGTGAAATATAGTTAAAAAAATCATTTCCACAGGAATTTTTATATATTTGCTTCTCCACAAAAGTAAAGTGCGACACAGTCGTTTTTAATGTAGGGAAAAAACCAGCTCCCCAAAAAGAGGTACTCTGGAAGTAAGCAAAAATAAAATTTGCCTTAATCAATGGAGGGGGAATATTCCATTGACTAAGAATAAATTAACTTGAGTGTGTTGCATATATATATATATATATATATAATATTTGTGTATTAATATAAAAATAAAAGTGAGCTTATGTGTGTGCGCAGAATAGTCTCTACCAAACTACTCTGTCAATTTTTGGTCTACAGACTTGAAACTTGATATATAGGGACTCAGACCTGTGGAACAAACTCTATTTGGTTTTTAGCCAGTAAAAATAGCTGCTAAAGGGTAAAAATTGAAAAATTGGAACTTGGCACATGTAAGTTGACTGAAAGTGCTCCTCTACGCATGTGCAAATATACATTTATACTGTAAACTATGTTTATTTTTAAAGTTTTAGTATTATTTATCCTTAGGTTATGCGGTAGCGGATGCTGCTGAAAAGCTAGATTTTGATTTTAGTTGATAGTTCCCAAATCCTATTTCTTTTTTTCTAACTTTGAAATAACTACTGCATATTGGGTACAATATAATAATCAATAGGGAATTGTCTCTATAATAAAAAATATGAAGTCTTCATAAATTATCATATTTAAGCATATTTTATAATTGAGCAATAGCGAGTGGTGTGCTAGTAGGTTTATATATTTCTATGTATAGGATTCATTCCTAAACTAGTTAACCGATCATTATAAATTTTAGAACACGGACGTGGGGCATAATGGTGTGTAATGTGGAATATATTTAGTTTAATTTTATACAAAGGGAGGGTGGAATCCATTTCTGAAAATTCAGATACCTTTGATTTATGAGAAATTCTAATAATGGGTATTTGACATCAAGTAATAGCTATTCTTCAAATTTCAGTTTCATTAGTGTATTTTAAGGAGTTTTTAGGGAATCGTAATAATATGGGTACGACCTCCCATTTGAACATTAATATATTTCAGATTTGATGCATAATCATTAAACACCAATTAAGCAAGATTCCATGAATTTCAATTTCTTCTTACAACTCCTTAAGCTTTAAAATTTTCAACATTTTCTAGAATCAAAATTGGAATAAGTATTCTAGGCATAAGTTTCTGTATCGTTATATCTTGATTTTAATCTTAATAGGTAAATGAACGTTGTGTAAAACCGTTCGATTTGGGGAATTAATTTTACTCATCCTTAGATGCGTATTCTTTTAGTATATATAGATTCATGAATGCGACGATTCTAATATTTTTCTCAATCCTCTTCTAAATTCCTGATTCAGATTTTTGAAAAATCTCTAGATATTTAGTTGTAGAGTCGTTTTTTAAATTTTTTCCAGATTTAAAAAAAAAACAAAAAAACTTTGTGCATATAATTTCGTAAATGTAAAAACACTCTTGTGTGAAGTGATCTACAGACTTTGATTGTATGAGTAGTTTTAAAGTCAATAAATGTTTTATCATTAATGTCAGCAATAGAAAATGTTTTAAACAAAAACACGAAAAGGAACAATTAAAACAAAAAACAAAATCATTTGTGGAATCAAAAAATAGGCATAATTTATTTTCTCATTTAGATACTTGCAAAAATTCAGACTTTTACAAGTCCCAATTCTGATTAATCATCCTAACACTAATATAGGTACAAATACTGACTCAACAGGTCACAAAGTGTCTAGTTTCTTTTGACACTTAATTTTTACTGATCAAGAGCTTAAAATTTTTTTTTTAAATATCAAGTCTACCTTATTTATTACAGTTACAATGTCTCTTGTTTGTTTTATTTAAAAAAAATTTTTTTAGTAGCATTTATTTAGGTTACTGCCCTCCCTCTTAGCCATAGCCTCTTCTTCAAATTTAAATTTTCCCAAGGAGTTTGCTTATTTAATTAATCCTCTTAACTTCTTTCTTGGTTTCAAATACTTTGGTTTTTATTTATTTTTACTACCTACCCTTTTCTTATTGTTTAATGTTTTTCTTCTCACAGCTATTGGAGACTTGCGTTAAAAATTGTGGTAGGCGATTTCACCTGCAGGTCGCCAACAAAGAATTCCTTCACGACTTAATTAAAATAATTGGGCCCAAAAATGATCCACCACCAGTCGTACAAGAGAAAGTGCTCAGTCTCATCCAGGTAAGTGACAACATTCATCTTTCTCACTTTTTCGTTAGCCTTTCCTTTTGTATTTCACATATTATCTGTGTCTTTTTACATTGTCGACAACATCTTTTACACACTTTGCGATTTGATAAAAAATGTCATATCTTTTTGCATCATCAGCAATTTCGATACTTACATTCGTCTTCTTTACCTTTCTCGTTATCCTTTAGTGTTTCACCCATTACTCAGGTCTTATTGCATCGTCAGCAATTTCAATACTTACAAAATGCATGCATTCTTATTTTTATATCTTAGTAATTTTTTTGAGATGAGGATTGGTTATTCATATTATTTGAATTCTTCAGACTACTATTCTCATCTTGAGTGTTATTTTCACAACGTTTCAACCAATGTAACCTCCAACCTTCTTCGGGGGTATCTCGTCAAACTTGGGAATCTGCACTACATAACTTCAAATGAAATACTTTATTTAAATCCAAGGACCCTGTGGCGTAGTGGATAAAGTACTTGATAAAATTCAGTTGTAAAAGATTATACTCTTTTGAAGATTGAAGACACTCAAAATACAATTGCAGCTCTGTCTGTTCTACAAGTACTTTAATGGCGAATGCTCTAACGAACTACAAGCACTTGTACCCCCTCAACATGAATACACCTGACAAACCCGACAAGCAGCTAAATCCCACGCCTTCACAGTAGAGATCCCTAGATGTAAGAAGCCTTCTACTCCAATAGTTTCTTTCCCAGAACTGCTAGACTTTGGAACTCCCTTCCGGGATTCTGCTTTCTCAACTGTACTGACATGCAGAAGTTCGAGTATGTGAACAGACACCTTACTACTCATCTTCCTTCATAATACCCATGCAACTTATGTCTCCGAAGTGGCACTGTGCCTTGTTTGGGGTGAAAATTGAATAAAAAAAAGACAAAAAAAAACTTGGGACTTCTATCTAATCATGGCTGACGAAACAAGAGCAATCTACCACCGTGGATTAAATAAAGGGTTCTGTTATAAAATTCTGTACAGATTTCTGAATTTGACAGTAAAATTTTCAAGTTCATCAAAATACACCTGAAGAAGTTTGAAGGTTACATTGATGAAAACAGTAAGCTGAAGAATGTAAATAATTTAACTTTAAAATCTTCATCTCAACGATTCCAAAATCTGAGTAATCATCCTTTCATGTAAGACACTGTTTTTACCTAACTGTAAAGTGTGATGATCATTTTACATTAACTCTATATACGAAATTTAACTGCCTGTCTAAATTCTAAAATTATTTGTTTTTTTGTTTTTTGCCAAGTTTTTCAAGGTGTTAGCATGTAATCACCTAAAACAAAAAGAAAATCTCATTTTCATCTGAGGGTGTTAATCTACAAATTTTATATTATTAGTAATAGTAGTATTTCTATTATCTGCATCTTTTTCTTTCTTTTTTTTTTTTCTTCTTTTTTTTTTGCATTGAAACAAATCAATCTACTACATATTGGTTATATTAACAGTAAGAATAACCAACCAAATCTTTATCATTTAGCATAAAAACATCAGCATTTTTCGTAGAGAGAATGAACAGAAGTTAACAATACATCTCTGCTTCGTTCTTCTCAGGTTAAGAATGTTTTCCTCAATAGTAACCATGTTATTTAGAAACTCATGTTAACTTTTCTGTGCTTACACCGTTTTATTTTGCATGCAACTCATCAACTATTTTCAATGGTTTATAAAAAAAATTCAAATAGTATTTTGTCAACTAATGATACGTGCAGAACCTCTTTGTTTTTTAAAAAAAATGTTTTTTTAGTTGTTTCACTATTTTCAATCAATTACAACGAAAAGATTTAAGAAAAATATTTTAAAAGATCTATTCCTGTAATATAGGCCTCCCCTCCCCACCAAGTGTATTTTTTATGTTTGTGAAAATATATGCAGACATAACATGGAGGTTTTACAGTAATTTAAAAAACAAAAATATAAAAAAAACAAAACAAATATCCAATTAAATATTTAGAAATTTAAAAAGAATCGAAATCAGTAATTGTATCGGAATTGAGAATTTAGACCGGAATCGGTAATTGTATTGGAATCGGGAAAATTTTCGAATCAACCCATCACTAATAGATATATCACCTTTTTTGCAATTTTAAAAGTTCCAAATCTCAACAATTACTGATCAGAATTTAACAAATGAAGACTTGTTGGAAAGGTAATGATCTGACTTGTGTAGTGGGCTATGTGACCTTAAGGTTGCATTTTAAGGGAACCCTTCATCATCTAGAGCCTATTTTTGGCACATTTTTATAGCATAAAATGTTTTAATCATAGTCATCTGGTTTCCTAGTTTTGCATATGAATTACAAAATATCTGATATTTCCCCAAAAACCTTGGAGGGGAGACTAAAACTTGCTGCTATGGTTTCAAATGATCTGAAATAACAGCAACGGAAGACTTGATTCCAAATATTTCTCATATGTTATGCCTCCCCTCTTTGGTTTTCATACATAAAATAAATTTCAGTGTATAAGGATTACTGGATATATTCATAATCGTACCCTATTTCCAAAAGAGGTGAAATATAACATATGAGAAATATTTGGAATCAAGTCTCCCCTTGCTGTTATTTCAGATCATTTGAAAGCATAGCAAAAATGAAAAAAACATCTTTGGGCCATGGCATTTTAAAACTAAATGCTTCTCATCAGAAGAGGATAAAAACCGGCATTGTAACACTATATGAGTATAGAAAGGTAAAACCGGCTTGAGAACATTTAACATTTAGGTTAAATAATAATAAAAAAAAAATGGAGTGAATCAATGGGGATTATTGATGTGGATGAAAAACGAGGAGTATTGGTAGGGGAAGGGGTACACAACAGAAAATAGGGAAGAAAACATGAAGTAAAATAGAGAAATGTATAATAAAAAGAAAATTTAAGTAGAATAAAGATAGAAAAAATATTTTTTTAAATTAAAACAAAATAATCCAACCAAAGTCCTTGGAAACTTAATCCAACAACAGTCCAATAGAGGTTGATTTGAAAATAAACTCCAAAGCAATGAATTTTTGGTAAGGTAATCCTCAGTAGGAATCCAGGTGGAATGACAGTAATCCAATAGGAATCGGTAAAAGAAAATAAACTTCAGTGGAAGGAGTCTTAGGTAAGTTAATCCGCAATCAAACCTCAAAGGTCATTAAATGATCAGCAAGTGCTTCGCGGATGAATTGTGATGTAGAATTCCCAAGTAAAATAGTCCTTAAGTATGTTCGAAATGTTTCCATGTTCCTCATCTTTTTAATTTATTTTTAATGTTTTCTGTTTAATCCGTCTTATCATTCTTTAATTTTTTACTGATACTGATAAAATATTTGGCTTATATTCAAATTCTGTTTAAATATCAAGTTTTATAATTTTTTTATGCTTACTATTTTATCTCGTTTAGAAGTGAAAATCGAATTATGTGATGAAAAAGAAGTGAATAAAAACATATATAATAAAGTTTAAAGTTTGTTTGGTTTATTTTCTCATTTCGTGGGTATTTTTTTTTCTATTCTAAATTTGTAAGGTATCGTCTAAATCTATTTTCTATCACACTAAAAATATAACTTTTTGTTTGTTTGTATTTTGAAGGAGGGTATGTGTCTATTAGTATATACACATAAATAGATGCTCTTTTGTGTTACTGTTATCCATATTTCCTTTTAACATTTTTTTTTTTGCTACCAAAACAAAGATTGGTTATTTGCAGAACAATTTCATCAGCGCAATTAATTTTTATTTGTCTAAATTAAGAACTGTTTGGACAATATACCTTCCAATAACACCTTTTTTCTTTCTAGCCAATCAATATTAATCTATTTCTTTCTCTTTTCTCTCACCTCTGCTGCTGCTGTTGTTGATGATGTAGACTTGGGCCGATGCTTTTCATGGCTCAGCTGAATTAAAAGAAGTGGAGAAAGTTTACCAAGACTTAAAAGGCAAAGGAATTGAGTTTCCTATGACAGATTTGGACAAATTGGCACCGATACACACACCTGCCAGAGTAAGTTACATTTCTCTTTTTTGCATACATTCAAGTTTTTTTTTTTCTTCCATTTTCAATGCATGATTCATGAAAATTAACATTTCTTTGCTATTCTCTCCTAATCAGCAGAAGTCCCAGAACCCCCCCCCCACCACCACCTTTTAGTCCGCAAGGACCTGTGGTGTAACAGATAAAGTACTAAGTAACAAATTTATAGAATCAAACTAGATGTACCCATGAATCATTGAGTCACAACCACTTTTGATGTTGATTTCATTTTTAAAAAATGAACTGTGACATGTCAAGAACTTTTTTTTGCATAACTTAAAATGTTTCTTTTCTATTATTATTAAAGTTATAGTTTTAGTATTATTTTATATAGGAATAAAGAGACTTGTTTGCTATCTAATTTATATGCCCCTTGATGTATATACTCCCAACAATCAGCAAAATCCCACCCTTTCACTGTTGAGGTCCCTCGATACCAGAAAACCTTCTACTCTAATAGTTTCTTCTCTTGAACTGCTAGACTTTCGAATTCTCTCCCCATTTTTTGCTTTCTTGGCTATGCTAGCCTGTAGAAGTTTAAATATAATGTGAATAGATATCTTACTGCTCAACTCCCCACAGTCCCCTGTTAGACATGATCCCAAATTGTAGCACCTTATGTTTCAAGTGGCAATATGTTTGGGGTGAAAAAACAAAAAAACAAACAAAAAAAAAAAAGCAAACATATATATGCAAACTAGATGTTCATGCTAGAAAAAAATAACTTTTTCTCTAATTTTTTCCAGAGATATTAAAACTGGTTTAAGCAACATAGTAGAAGGGAGGGGCAATAGAAATACAGCTAAGATGAGTGATTTGTTCAGTTAATTATAAATTATGTTTAAGTTAGAACAATTAAAACAGAATTTGGTTTTAAATGTAACTCAATCCCATAACTAATGGTTATTGTTTTATTAAAGTATATGGATAAACAACCTTTGATGGGAGGGAGACATTGATTAACTCACGTCGTATAATAAGATATTCTCAAAAAAAAATCTCGTTTTGATTTTGGCAAGAGACACATGCAGTAACTGCTACATAGGTTGTCGTTAAGAACAAATTGTTTAAAACAGCTTTATAAAAGATATAGTTTTTTGTCAGAGAAATTACTAAACAGTTCCTGATATTTGTGTTTGATTGGTTGAAAAGATTTCTCTCTGCATAATATCAAACAGGGTGTTTGAGTAGAGGCGATCAGTAAAACAACAAAAGATTAAAATATTTTAGGACATGTACACATTTTGGACATTAGTAAATAATGGAATGTCGATTATAGTTGTGAACAAATTCCAATCATCGTTAGTTTAGTCAAACAAAGGAAAATGTGGAATTAAAACAATTTTTGGAGATAGTTTTACACAATGTTTGCAACAAAGCCTTTATTTTAATTTTATCAAAAGTAACAAAAAATATAAACCAACTGAAGGATGTAGGGAATAGTTTTTGTTTTTTTAAATGCAACCATTTGGGGAATTTTTTGTTTTCTTTGCCATCATTTTAGACATATTTTATCAGCAGTTTAAAAAGATTTAGTCAAAGCAAGTTTAACACGTTAAAATACATAATTTTATTTCAGTCTTGATTTGTGTTTGTCTAGGAAATAAAATTCTAATACTTCTTTTCCCTTTTTCAAACTCGGTTTTTATTCAAGAATACCAGATTACAAAAATGTCCCTTAAAGACTATTTCTAAATTTATTTCTTCATCTATTTTATTAGTTTTCTTTCTTTTTTTTTTTTTTACATTGATTACGGACATATTAAACAGGCAACTGTTTGGGTAAGCTTTTTTATGTTAAGCGATACTTACATTTACTTGATCATATGAAAGTGTACTTTTATAGAATCACTCCCATAAACAAAATGGGACAATTTTTTAGCTTTTGACATCTTTAAAAAATAGATATATAAATCAATGAATAAAAAATGTCTATTGATATGTATCTAAACAAGTGCTACTACATTTGGTTTATCATAACAAAGTGTACTTTTGCAATCTTTTCAATAACAAAATCAAGAAGTTTTTATACATACATTTGGGGGTTCATACGTGGGTCTTTTTATTTCATGAAGAAAAATGACACGAGACATTCATGAGAATTTCTATAAATGGTTTTATTTTGAGAGAATGAATTCAGGAGAAAGAGAGACTGTTATTTTAACTAATTATTTACTTCATAACTTAACTTTCTAACTTAAATGAAATGAGTGATGCACACTTACAGACATGGAGATAATATTCCATTTAGATTATTTCTACATTATTGGTGGTGTCTCATATGTAGGGCTTCCATGGAGAAACTGATTTGAAAATATTTTTCTCCTGGCTCAAAAAACGTGATGTCATTCATCATTGTTCAACTCTGCTTTGTTTAACATTTGACCTGTTGCTCCCTTCCTTAACTTTACATCCATCATCTTTCAATCAACCCTGGCAACGATTCGGTTTTGCAGGTCCGGGTTATCATGCACTCTGTGTAATCCTTGTCAAAATTCGCACTAGCTAACTCAATCTCTAATGACATAGAGTACCTAATATGTAACACTTTTATAACATTGAGTCCAGGTTAGTAATAAAATCCCCACTCCCACCTTACCATAAGTCTGGCCAGGTGGCAAACACATCCTTCCCCACTGTTTTACATTGACATTATGGGGTTTGTGCTGAACAACCATAAGCAGCAAATAATTATGTAGTTCAAGGCTGGAACTAGGAAGTCTTTAAGTTAATTTATTTTCTATGGCCCTGGTTCTACCAGATCAAACTGTCTAAAGTTACTGGCTTCCTGACTTAAAATAGACCAAGCATTGATATTGTTTTTTTTTATTGTTTTCTTTTACTATTCCCTTTGTAAAACTCCATGTTCCGAAAAAACAATTTTCCCAAAACTGCAAAACGTAATCAAAGCCTACTATCTCTTCACCCGCACTAAAGTCAGTATGTATGGTCATGAGTCATGCTTCTTTGACATTCACTCTAGCATCAGACAAAGATAAGTTTTCTTGCTTACTCTCTTCAAATATGCCATCGACTTGATCACATCAATTACCTTTGCCAACTTTCATGGTGTAACAGTAAGTCGTGGTCTACAATATATAATCTCAATTACGTTGCTGATATCATATTGGGTGAAAGCTTTGCTTATATTCAATCAGCCTTTGACAAGATGCAATCGTATGCTTCAAAGATTCAGCATTAAGATAAACACTAACAGCAGGTCTTCTTGAAAATGAAATGCAAGTTGTCCTTGACATGGAAATCCTTGAAGAGGTCAATCACTTCATATATCTTGGCTCTGATGGAGCAACAGGCCAAGGGGAGGAAGACATCCTTAACTACATCAGCAATGCTGGTACCGTCTTCTATTGACTAGTCTTAAAAAAAAATAAGGTTGAACACCAAAATCGTCTGCATCATTCTCCTTTATGGCTGCGAAGCTTGTCACTCTGTGAGCAAGTGACCTACACAAATTGGAGGTATTCGACCATCACTGCCTGTGCCACATCTTCAGTATTTGATGATAAGTTTATCTCCAACAATACAATTCGCACTCTCTGCAAGATCCACTCCCTCCAAAAAGCTTTCTTTGCTAGACGCCTTCATTGGTTTGACCACATTCTTCAATGACACCCAGGTGACTTCATCCATGAAATCATCGATCCAGCACCAACTGGAAGAAATGTCGCAGTGGCTAACTCAAAACCTGGCTCAGGACAATGAAATGGGATGTTGAACTGATTCTGAGCCCCACCTTTACGGAGTCCATCGTTAGAATCACAAACAGCTTGCACTCGTAATGGAAGCAGCCTTGAATCGCTGTGTCTGCTCGGCCAGTGTTTGGGACATGATGAACTTGTTGAAAAGAGCCGGCCCAACCAATCCAGGGTAAATACTACAACCATGACGAACCCTGCCGAAACTATTAACATCATTGAAATGCAGATTATGGAGATACATGAAATAATGATATGTATTATTATTATATAAAGTAAACTTATAGAAGGCAACATAATGCAGCGGTATAACAAATAGCCACAAACTGAAGCAAATTATGGTTGAATAAGCTATGCAGATTCACCTTTTATTAATATAAAATATATGTATTTTTTTTTATATTTTATACTTGCATTGTGTTTTTATTTATGTCAGCATGGTTAGATAAAAATTCTATGTTGTGCAATATTTCAGAGAAATTTTCCTTCCTCAAATATGTTCAACTTTAGTTCAAACATGCATACTGGTGCTATATATCTTAATTTGCTTCAGTTTATGTCACTTCTGCAGTGTATTACCTTTTACAAATTTCCTTTATATATATATACACTAAACAATGCTTCAAGCAAACTATATTAACATCTTATTAAAATAAAGTCAGAAACCACAAAATCTCATGATTACTTTTAAAAATTACGGAACTTAGTTTGCATAACTATGAGAATTTGAAGACATTAGAACTAATTCAGCAGAAAGATCAACCATAAATGAAACGCTTTAACGTAAAGTGAGAAAATGTAAAAAGGCAACAAAAAATTTCTCACATAAAACAAATCTTTATATTTTTTGTTGGTTGAAAGAATTATTGCAATTATTGTCTTACATTGATTTTTTGATAATTTCATTGAACATTTTTTTGAAAATCTCAAATGCAGTCATTTTATTTGTGTCATGATTTTGAAATGAGTGTTCCCTTGTCTTTGCATGGCTCTTATTCTTTGCTTCTAGGACTTTCATCTTTCACACGCTTTTCAATCAACATGTTTTATTATTCCTTACCGATTCCAATATGACATAAAACCTCATTTTTTTTTGTTTGTTTCTTTAAGTATGCAACCAAGAATTTCTTTTGAATAAAAAAAGTTTTAACATCTTGATTTGTAACTAAATTAGTTCCAACTGATAATTCGTATTCTTTGGAGTCTTCAGATTACCGTTCTCATCTTTAATGTTATTTTCACAACGTTTCAGTCAGTATAACCTCCGACTTTCTTCCGGTATATCATGTCAAACTTGGGGAATCTGTACAGAATTTTAAACAGAATCCTTTAATCCACAGCTTGTTCTTATTCTGTCAGTCATGACTGGGTAGAAGTTCTAAGTAATTCACAATTGTATTTTTTTGTGTCGCCCACACTAAGGATTGAACCTTCAACCCCCAGAAGAGTAACTGAAAACTGAATTATACTAAGTTCTTCATCCACTATGTCATCATTTGCGGATAATCTAGTGTGAATTTTGGGAACCTTGAAACTATTTTAGTTTTTAGAAACACAATCATACTACTACTTATTTCTGCAGATTACTATATATATATATATATATATATATATATGATCCTGCACCATTTTGGGCAAATCTGTATTTACATAGACTCGAGTATATATATATATATGCCATCACAAATAAATAATGATATATCTAAAACATAATTTTCATGGGTGTAGGAGATTTATAGATGACCTTATATGTATAAACGATAACGATGAATTTGAAAAAAATAAACATCTTATATATCCAAAGGAGTTAGAATTGAATTGTGAACATAGAGGACAACAGGCTACATTTTTGGATTTAGATATAAAAATTGAGGATGGGATTTTTCTTTATAAAATATTTAATAAAATAATTTTTTTCTCCTTTCAAATAGTGCGTATGCCGCATAGAGATAGTACCTGCCCTGTTTTTATGTTTTATAGAACCATTATGTCAGAGTTTTTTTAGAATAGCTCGCGTTACTTAAAAATTACTAGATTTTATACCCCGAGTTTCTAGCTTAGTAATAAGGATGATAAAACAAGGTGGGGATAAAACTAAAATATTTAAGCAGTTAAATAAAGCATTTGTTTGTTATCCTGATGCTTTTGAATCGTATAAAATTAATCAGAATTAATCATGGTAAACAACTGATGATCCCTTAAAAAATAAATTATTACTGGTACTATAGTGAATTCGAGAGAGCAAGTTGATGCAGTGATTACAGGTCTTACTGACTAAATAGTTTTTAATGAATGATAAAAAATAATTTTTTTTTTTTTTTGTATAGTTTTAAAGGTTAAAAACTAATATATATATATTAAAACACACACGTGCGCGCATACAACCACACACAGACATAACACCCCTATCTCTAATACAACACACTGAACAATACCAACCCTACTTAACCTCGAAACCAACAACACTAGGAGACACCTAGAACCATAGTATAATATCTGTTTCAACACCTCGCTCCCTCCTCAGTCAGTGGAGGAGAACCCCCTCATGACTGAAACGACTATCATCCCTTCTATCATCCCCCTCCCATACCTATACCCCCTCCAATACCCCCCCCTCTGGGGAACAAAATCTTCCTCACATTAGGAACCGATCCTGGGTCTGGCCATACCCACATGGGGAGACAAATAAATAGAAACATTAAAAAATCCCCTATTTTAAATACACCCCTCTTTCGAAACAAACATAATATAAGACTAAAATGAAAAATCACAATACTAAAATCCAAGAATCCAAAAAATAAATATCAAAATAGAATGAAAGCACCCCTACCCTTATTTCAGAAAAGCCAGTCCCCCCCCATCCCCACACATACACATTAGTAACGACCTCGGACCACAGCCGCTTTCCTAAGGAAACAAATAACCCCAAAATACTATAAAACAATATACACATTCCCAAACCAATAAAAGCAAACACACACACACGCACACACACACACACACACACCCTAAAGGAAAAGAAAAACACATTAGCAGAAAGAGATAGCGATTGATTACAGTGAGGTCAACGTCTCCCTGGACAAGCCCAATAAAAAAGCAATAAAAATTCAGCATACCAATGAATAATAAACACTTACAAGCCTCCACCCCTTAGAAAAACTTCAAATTAACTATGAAAATCGAAAATCGCCATTTTTACACATTTGAAAATAATTTCTGACGAGGACCGACCGTCTAATGATCCAAACATAATTCTCAATGAAAAACCAAGGCACGGAATAATAAAATGTTAAAAAATACACATTGTTGGTGACTACTCCATTATTTAAATATACATCTTTCTTTCATTGGAATTTATTAACCCATTTTCTATAAATATATATATATATATATATATATATATATATATATATAGCTTATGTTTATATGTAATTTAACTACTTGGGGCAATGATTACATATGAAAAAATAAGTAAGTTCATTTAGATAGCCCAATAGTGCAATACTAGAACTATGTTTTCTTTAAAGATGTCCCATTTAGAAGCACACAAGTATTTATTCATTTTCGGAATGTACTTCCGGTGGAACTGGCTTAAGTTGTTATAGGCCAACACTGGGGGCTGAAACATTTGTACGCAATGTTGTGACCAATAAAAAAAAACAAACATTTTTTTAAATGAGTAAATACTTGTGTATTTATCCCTGTTAACATGGTATCTTTAAATATGTATATACTAGCAGGCCGCTCAGCATTGCCCGGTCATAAAATATGCTTAATATGATATTTTGATTAATGCAGATTTCGGATTTATTATATTATATTGGACCGAATATATAGTAATGATTTTAAGTTTAAAGAAAAATGACTCGTGCAGCACCACCGAGAATCAAAACCAAAACGTTTGGCTTATGATTTGCTTTTTCCTTGGACGTTAATGCCTGAGCTATGAAGACATGTTTACTGCGAGGCTAAAAATTAAAACCTGAACCAAAAGCTATTACGTTACGCATGCATATTCGTAATGTCATCGTTCGATCTTCAGCTGGACAAATTCCATATTTTTATTTATTTTTAATTTTCACATTTTTGCACCGATTTTCCCTTGCTAAAACCGAAATATAAAGTTTTGCATGGGTTTGAATACTCCATATATTAAGTTTCATGTCTATAGACCAAAAACTGAGGGGTTTAGTAGGCAAAATATTTTTAGCAAATATATATATATATATATATATATATATATATATAGAAAGAGGTTTGTGTTTACTATAACCTTTTTATGCAAATATTACGCAAGTATAAATCATTTAGAATATCTGCATGAATATAATTTCACATAATAGTTAACTAAAGATGATCATCCCATAAGAAAACTGATAAAAAAA